>NC_054375.1:82263433-82584683 GCF_017654675.1 Xenopus laevis | reverse complement strand
ATCCATTCCTGTTTTGAAAGGATAGACCTTGTGCTAGGTGATTTTCCTGAAGCCACCAGCTCAACCTGGATCATGTCTCTGCACTGAGGCAGATATCTAAGGAGGAAATTGTCCGATTCCAACTCAAAATTATCTCTGTTTGCAGAGGTCTCATGTGTAACCTTGCCGAAGCGAATGCCTCTATTAATGCCTTCATGAGGCCTAGCACCCTCATTAAGCCTCTGATTGTGGATAGAGAATTCCAAATTATCTCCTGGACAGACTTTGTCAGTCTGTGAATCTTGTCCTGGGGAAGATATAACCATCTCTTTAGATTTAATAATGAGTCCTATAAACTGGACTGTTCTGAGCGGATTTAAAGTTGATTTTTCCCAATTTATCATCCATCCTAGATACTTAAACAGATCGATGGCTCTGTTTAGATGTTTTTTCAACAGTGATGCTGACACTTCTGTAATCAGCCAATCGTCTAGATATGGTATTAGAGATATCCCTTATTCCCTTAGCACTGCTGCTATTGATGTCATAACCTTGGTAAACACTCATTGTTATTCCGAAGGGAAGAACTCTGAATTGATAATGGTGTAAAAAGCTTTCTATAAATACTGCAATTCAAAGAAATTTCTTGTGAGCCTGATATAGTGGAACACGAAGATACGCATCTTTGAGATCCAAAGAAGTCATATGGTCGCCTCTGTCCAAAATGTTTATTACCGACTTGATGGTTTCCATATGAAAAGTCCTCATGTGGATGAACTGATTGACATATCTTAAGCCTATGATGGTTCTGAAAGCCCCATTGGGCTTGGGAACTAAAAAAAACCTTTGAATAGGTTCCCCGATGAGTTTCTTGTGGAGGCACTGATTCAAGGACTCTGGCTGAAACAAATTCTGTAATGGCCTGCTCGAGAGCTAGCTGTTTCCTCTGAGAATCTACAGGAGTAAGGATAAACCTCTGAGGAGGTGGAGTTCGAAACTCTATCCTGTCACCCTCTGCAATAAGCTGAAGTATCCATGTACCTGAAAAGGTTTTTCCCACTCTGGGAAGAAATATGTCAATCTTCCTCCCACCGGATGTGAACTTCTGGCGTCAGAAGGATGGCGTCTTCTTTGGTGGGAAGGTCTTTCCAAATACCCTCTCTCCTATAGAAGCATTAAATGCTATGTTAGAACGAAATACATTTTTCTCATTCCTTTTTCTCTTTTAGGTGATGCTCTTCTGGTTCGAAAAAAAGATTTTCTGTTCCTCCTAGATAGATTTTCTTGAGGAAGATGCTTCCCCTTAGAACCTGATAACGATTCCAGAAGTTTATCCAACTCTGATCCAAATAGACGACCTGGTTCAAAAGCCATGGCACATAAACTGTTCTTGGATGCTGTATCAGCTGACCAGGTTCTCAGCCATAAAGCTCTTCTGGCTGCTGTAGCTTAAGCCATAGATTTAGCTGTGAGTTTAATACTTTCAATAGATGAATCACACGAAATCTACTGCCATATTGATCTTATCCAGGGATTCCAGTAGCTCCTCATGAAATATGTTGTTGTTAATATCATCTGTAAACTGTTTAAGCCAATGTCTGGTTGAGTGGGCAACTGCAGAAGCTGGTTTACAAATGGCTGTGCCTGTATTATAAACTCTTTTGAGTAAGCACTCCGTTTTACGATCCATGGATACTTTAATCCAGAACCATCTTCCACGGAATTGGTGTTTTATTTGACAGTCTAGCAATGGCCACGTCAACCATAGGAGGTGTCTCTGAGGACTGTAGCGCCTCTTCCTGAATAGAAAACAATAGCTTTTGTCTCTTGGTTAAGGATGGAGCCTTCTCAGGATTTTTCCACTCTCTAGTCATTAAATCTTTCAAAACTGGGTGGACCGGAAAAGATTTAGATTTCTTAGCTACCAGCGTGGTAGCTGCTTGTGATTCCTCAGGAAGCAACAAAGCAATGCTTCAGCACCACAAAATCTGACCACGTTCAGGAATGGCATTCCAAATGTAAGGCAGTCTGCAAGCCAGCACCACAATGAATCCCTTTAAAGATGGATGAAGATCCTACCTTGTTCACTTCACAGGTCATAATCACATCAAAGTTCTGGACAGCACCCCCAAACGATTCCTTCCCAAATGAGCTTGATAAAAGGTCAATGTGGACCTGAAACGTTGCTTGTTTGGTCTCTGCCAGTGACGCAAATATAGGCATTTTAATTCAACAAAGGAATCATTTGGGAGTGCTGTCTAGAGCTTTGATGTGATTCTAAATGCAATGAGCATCTAGAGAGAGAAAATTTTTTGGTGGGAAAAAGACAGCAATAGAAAGCAAATGACAGAGCTGTAGAGAATTAAATACAGTAAATGTAAATTAAGCCATAACAGTTTCCTGGCAATCTTTCTCCGTTTCTCAACTGGTTGACCAAAAAAAGCTGTAACACTTGTACAATCTCTGTTCAATGTGCTGATGTAAAGTTAGTTCAATACTGTCTCTATTTTTGTAGACACAGTTAGCAGGGGCAGTGATCAAAGTATAATTATTTTGTTTCAATTTATAAAAGATAATAGAATGAGTGCATGAACAGTCACTTCTTAGGTAATGTACAATAAATTGTATAGGAGTAGAGGGAATGCTGGCGTTACCTTTCTGCACACCTTCTACCTTTATTCTACTGTCTATGTAAGTGCAAATAAACATACTGTATTTATATACTTTGTGACTACTGGGGTTTGTAAGTAACCAAATTTACTGTGATAAAGGAGTAGAAGGTATCTTTTTTGTATTGAGCAAATTGGATTTACTTCAGCACATTGTATTAAAATTAGAAACAATAGTGATTGTAAGTTCCTCCAAAAAATCAAGCAAGTATTGTACAAATACAAAAAGTATTTATTAGGACAAATTGGATGAAAGCCTGATGCGTTTCGTGCATGTTGGGGCACTTACTCATAGGCGGAAGTGCCCCAGCAGGTACAAAGCTGAAGTAAATCCAATGTGCAAAACAGTGAGCTCAATACAAAAAGGATACCAGGGGAAAGGGGCGCGGGGGGGGGGGGTCACGTAGGCATTCCCCTCCACCTCTAGCTTGTGTATCATTCAGTTATGGAGCATCAGGGGGGCAGCCTGCCCTGTCAAGCCACACCTCCTGACCTTCTAAAAATTGCCGCGAGAACCAAAGAACGGTTTATCCCAGGGTGAAAGTGGTTCTTAAAGGAGAACTGAACCCCCCTAGGAACAACAGACCCCCTTAACTGCCTTCCATCAGCCCCCACAATCTATTACATAGAAAGGCGTCCCTATTTGAAAACCTGAGCCAAAAATGTAAGTGCTACTCGATATAAATATATTGAGTAAATGCACAGGCAGTACGTTTGATTGGTACTTATTGTAAACAATGGCCAATGATCAACTCAGTACTTCAGAAACATTGGCACATTTTACTCACTGACCCAACTTTGGCTGCATCACTAGGACCACGTCCACTAACATGTTGCCAGAGGGCACCCAATCTGCGAGACTGTTTGGTGAAAAGCCATTTCACTAAGTCGATAGATCAATACGGAGTGGCACATTTCCCTGTGGTAAATGTAGAGCATGCAGTTACATGTTCATTTTTTTGAGCATCACAGCAATTCTAGCAGAGGATTAAAAACAACTGGATTATCTAAAATATCTAGGAATTAGAGGGGCGATTTAGAATCAACTCTCCTAGCCAAGGAGAGTGAAGGATTTTTAATATGAATACCATGATCCCCAATGGGTTAAATGAAAGTATCACCATGAATGTTTTCATTTGAAATTAATATATTACTTCACACATTGGTGTATACAGATACATATTTGTCCCTTACATACATTTTATGGTCACACATGGGACCAACTGTATATCTATTAATGTGTACTACTCACTATGAAGATATTGTTGAGGATATCTCTATTTACATATTCTTGTGATACCCATTGCAAAATTTGCAATATAGTACTACCCTCCCTCCTCTGATAAGACTATGCTGCATCCCACACTGTTCTGTTTGAAATGATAGAATAATGATACACATTGATACAATTGTTGCACAATACATTGTGATAAGGATAATACAACATTGTAGCATATCCTTAAAAACAGACAGGTTAGCAACAAATAATGGGCGTGTCTAACCCACTTTCTCTCTTCAGCCGTGGTATCCCCATTGGTTGATAGTGTGACGATAGTGCAGACGCGTAGTCCAAACTGAGCCGCTTTTATGCCTTTGATAAAGCTCGCCGAGTGCCAGGCGCTCAATTTCTTTTAGATTCAATTAGGCAGGGTTCAGCTACTCAAAACTGATACCTATTCATGTGGGGTTAACCCGATCGTGGTGGGGGCTACTACGGGGTAAAAAGCACAGCAGTACTGTTATCATGCGAGACTAACTCGCTGATTGCGGGGGCGGTAACGTGGTAGCAAGCACGGCATAACCAGCATTGTGTGGGGACTTCGGAACTCCTTAATTTAAAAACACATCACTTTGGTGCGGCTGCACTCCCATCTCTCCTCATTCGTTCGTTCGGTTTGTTTTCTGAAGTTGCACGAATTTGCCTCACGAGGAAACGAATCGGCGCGTGCGATTAGCGCTTGCATTTTTTTTCATTTTAGCCGGCGCTAAGTGAGGGAAGGCGTTTGGGGAGATTGGTCGTCGCAAAGACGAGGCGATTAGTCGCCAGGCGACCAAATCTCCCCAAAACGCCCAGTGTGGCCTTACTCTTAATGTATATTTTGATGCTACAGCACAAGTAAATTGGTAAACTACATAAGACAAGTTAAATGGGGAATAGAGCTTGAAGCCTACAGCCTCAAGGTGTAGCAAACTGGTAAAAACTCAAACCTTGTGAAGTTATGTGTTTTATTTTAAAATTGGAACATATCGCACCCAGCCAGTATATTGCACTGATGTGAACCCTCCATAAGTGTCCCACTCCACTCACTAATTCTCTAGTACTTGACAAACAATTGCAAGAGGATTCACCAATGTGAATATTCAGTGGGAGACTACAGTTTGGATAAACAGGGAGCAACAGAGGCATGGCAGACATTGGCAGGTTGTGGGCACCGGGCAAGATGTCGTTTAGTGCTTGTTTCCTAAACAGCAACCCTATCCACTAGCCCCTATTGAACAGTCAACGTTCCATTCAGGACAACGTCCACAATGCCCAGGGTTGCCACGTGACCAGTATTTTACCAGCCTGGCCGGTAAAAATGATGGCTGTTCCCAATGTTATAAAAAAAAAAAAAAGTCCCACTGCTGCCTTTTGTGCACACTGTGTGGGGAATTGCAAATTACATCTACTGAATATTATACAGTGGTGATATGATTCATATTTTTCTTTTGCATATTTTAGCAGTGCTGGTATAAGATACATGACATGAGACAGTTTACTTTAGATCACTGATATGCATGGACCATAGTATGGTTTTACACTGCCTACAATAGGAGTTAAACCAAGCTAGTAAGGTGTCAGTGGTAGTTAAGCAGATCTGTGCATTTATTCTCTTTTTTAACCTAAGTATTAGACTCATCTAACCCCTTTTTGTGGTTGCTACGTAACCACCATCTTGAAGGCGCAATTCACAATCTATGTTACTAAACGGGTTCCCATGTTGCCCAAATGTCCAGAGGAGTGTAGTCCAAAAATCAGTGCAAAACCAAACCAAAATCGGCGTTTATTTGAAATGAAAACACCCCAGTCACGTGACCAAGCCATCACGAAAAGTCACTGCGAACTGATCACACAGTACGCGCCTTACGCATATCACTGCAAATGAGTCACACAGTACGCGCCCTACGCATGTTTACAATTGTACTTCCTTTTCCTGAGCGCCGCCCCATAATTTCCGTTCCCAGAGTGCCTCGCGTTGAATCATGGACCATAATGGTAATGGGAAATGTTCAGTATTGCTGTTCAAATTGGTGTAGTTTTGTTTATTGCATTCAATGTGGAGCCGATTAGTCTGTGCTCATACCTGAATGCGGGGAGCCACACTGCATCACTATTGTGTTCGCGCTGGAACTCTGAGTGTGACGGGGCCTGCGCGCTTCCTTCTGGGAAAGGGATTTCCTGTGCAGTTGTTGTTAGCAGCGCTGTCACTTTTAATGTGTATATTTAGATAGAATAAAAGTTTAAAAAGTCATTTGTTATATGTAATTACGCACTACTGCTGCAAATACGATCATTGTATATGGTGACAGAAGATGGCGCAGAGAAATTGGCCCTCGACTACTCTCTGGGAAGTGACTAGGAAGGAATTCTACACTGCTTCTGTGTAAACACTCAACTTAAATGTATCGAACATGTTGAAGATTCGGTAACACAAAAAAACAAACTGTGAGCTTTCAGTAACTGCGCTTCATTGATAGAACGTGTCAAGTTGCAAGTGTAATCACACCTCAAAGTACCAGGATAATCTAAACCTGTAGCAAATAAAGCAGCAGCACTCCGGTATCTTTGAAAATTTGCAAAACTTTACTCAAATGCCATAGGCAACGTTTTGGGCTACGCAGGCCCTTTGTCAAGCCATGGGCCTGCGTAGCCCGAAACGTTGCCTATGGCATTTGAGTAAAGTTTTGCAAATTTTCAAAGATACCGGAGTGCTGCTGCTTTATTTGCTACATGTATACTTTGCCCTGGCACGGGGTACGGCTTGCACCCGGGGCTGCAAGGAGCCTAATCCACTACATTTACTGGATATTCTAAACCGTTCTCTATACTTACATTCTGATACCATGCCATGCATAGTTGGGAGCTATATATATATATATATATATATATATATATATATATATATATATATATATATATATATATATATATATATATAGTGAATAAAGTACCCCCTCTTGTAAATTATAAGATATAAGTTACCAAGGAGTTTCATGACCATATAAACACACGAGGCCGAAGGTAACTTGTAATATCCTGATATTTTGCAACTGGGGGTACTTAATTTATTATAATACACAAATTTCAGTGAGTCGTGACAGAAATGACATCAGAACTCACCATTTATAACAGATGACATCAGAACTCAACGTTTATAAGGCAAAAAACCCATCTGACGCATATATATATATATATATATATATATATATATATATATATATATATATATATATATTGAATAAAGTACCCCCTCTTGTAAAATATAAGGATATTATAAGTTACCAAGGAGTTTCATGATCATATAAAAACACGAGGCCGAATGCCTCGTGTTTTTATATAGGTCATGGAACTCCGAGGTAACTTCTAATATCCTCATATTTTTCAACTGGAGGTACTTTATTTATTATAATAAACAAGTATAAGTGAGTCGTGACAGAAATGACATCAGAACTCACCGTTTATAAGGATATAATTTACAGGATATTCATGGCTTTTGTGTATTATATATATACATCACATAGGACGCCCTGACGATGGTTCAAGGAGAACCGAAACGCGTAGATGTAGAGGAGCTTGTTAAGCTGTAATAAAAATTCCCTTTGTATCACATCTGTGAGTGCTCCTGATGTTTCACTTTGGGGCTGGGTATTATCACACACCTATGAAGTCACTTGTAATTTTCCCGCAATGCATAAAATGTCAGCTGATTTGCTACAATAAATATTTTTCAGATTTTCCTGTAAGTGCAGTATCTCCCTTGTGTCAGATATAATCAAACAAATGAGCAAAAAGTGAGGTTACATCTACTTTGGAAGCTTATAAATCCAAGGTAGAATGCACTGATTCTTATGATGCCACAAGCTATGAATGTAAATTCATTGTTAAATTTGTATTGTGGATTTTATATTGGCAGTCCCTAAGCTCAGGTAACGGAGAATGGCACAGTGCATCAGTTTGAATAAGCAAAATATGGGAAGCTGCTGGGGGAATGTTTAGATCTGGATCTAGTACATAACCCAAAATATAAGGGTTTGGCATTTTTAGCCAACTTCTTTGAGTTATTGTTCTTTAAGCCTTTCTGTTTTCTTATAGTAGGCTTATTATTCACTAAATTATATATTTGTGGGTCAGGTTATGGTAAAATAATGTCCAACAAAAAGATCAGTGGAACTCTTATGTAGCCTTTGGGCCACATTATTGGGCTAACATTTGCCTTTCACTAGTGATGATTGGTAGTTTCCATTAATGTAAAACAGGAACTGCACAGCTTGGAACAGGTGCTTATCTGCAATCTTAAAAATGCCAGCAGCGTATGCTGAATGTGTGTCTCAAATTTGATCTTTGACTTTATTATGTAGGGCAAGAATCATGTACACTAGATAAGTGATATTGTGCTTGATTAGGGTCTGTGCTGTGCTGTATCTAAAGGTGTGAAAGATATTGATACCGTACCAAAATGGGACATCTTTTTCAATAAAAAGTGCATATTTTAGAGTACAAGTATGGAGTTTTCTGTTTGGAAAAGGAATTTATTCAACATTTAGAATTTGGACTCTGTGGTGGATGATTTTGCAATCATTTCTCAGTTTTCTGGACAGCAGGTCACCAGATAAGGTTTCCTACACCTTTATTTATATTTAAGGTGATATTCAGAGGATATGATTAAAAATAAAGTAAATAGAGGAATTCCATACATATTAGGGGGTTATTTTTTCTGTTACTTAATCTGTAAAATATTTAATTTATTTTAGATAATGATCTACAAGGCACTAACAGTATGGGGTCCATGAGTGGCTTGGATGTCCGTCGGCGAATACCTATAAAGCTAATTTCAAAGCAACCAAACAAAAGTAAACCGTCTCCTCGGCCCCAAAGAAACATGAACCGAATCCCAACAAAGCCTCAGCCAGGTGAAGAAGGTATAATGTATAAGAATGCAGAAGAGAGAGGCAGAAGCTGAACGAGGCTTTTGTCTCCGAGTCACTCCCTGAGACCATTAAACCCTGTCATTTCTTTAAATAATTGAATATTATACACTTCATTTATACATGGTGTTGTAGAGATTACATGCAGCAATAACTGTGTCGCTACTTCAAATGCCTGTAACTGATACATGTATAATTGTTTTTTTCAAGAAGGTTTTAATTATAATGAAGAGGAGAGGTATGAAAATAAAGGAGGTGACATGTTTAATAGTCAGAGGAGATTTCCTGCTCACCTATTTTGGGACTTTAAGGTAGGATAGCAATTTGTAAATGCAGTGAATTTGTTCCTTGTTTTCAAAATGAAGATGACTGGGTATTGGGGTACTTCAGGCTCTCTATCTCAGTAGGACACCCCCGCTCCAGGTGCAGCAAATGATCCAATAGCTCAATGGAACTGAGAGAAAGCACGCAATGCAGATTAACTTCTAAGTGATTTATTTTTCACAAACGTGAAAAATAAATCACTTAGCAGTTAATCTGCATTGCTTGCTTTCTCTAGGTTCCATTGAGCTATTATTCCTTGTTTTCTGTGACTGTAAATAATTGTGTTTTAAACACAGTGGGGCTCCTTAAAAAACACTGGGCAAATTTGCCCAGTGTTTATAAATACCCCCACTGTGCGCTGACATTTTTTTCCCATAATCCTAGTCCCTTTCCATCATCATATATTATCACAGGTATAAAATGAAATAATTTAAACATTCTGTGAAAATCATTACAACATCACAAAACATGCATGCAATGAATTGGGACAAACTGGGAGTTTTACATTTAGTATTTAATACGTTGGCCTATCCTTAGCAACATTTCACCTTTATTTTTTTATTCTTCTTGAATTTTTCTTTTTCTGCCTCTATGCAGATTGCAGCTTTAAATGCTAACTGACCCATTTACTAACAATCAAATTTCTATTTGTTCCACATATCTTTTTGGTTATCCTAATTTTTTTTTTTAAAGCTCTAAAAATTCGATATTTACTTATTGTAAAAACCACTAAAACCTCTAATACAAAACCTTGCCAAGTAAAATTTGTCAAGATCCTATAGAAGTCAATGGGAGCTGTGCTGATCCTTTTGGACTGTTTAAAACAATTTGGACTTTTATTGGTTTTCAAATTTTTTTTTTCGCTAGGAAGTGTCTGAAAAAGTCGAATTATTAGAGGTATTTGTATTTTTTTTCCGGATCTTTTAATACAGGTCATGACATTCGTAGTTTTAGAGAAAGTGAGTTATCGTGGTTTAAAAATCCTCTAAAACCACTAAAATTCATCTTTAATAACTAGGCCTCCACGTTCAAAGGAACAAAAAAACATTTTTCAAATTGTCTTAGAATACCATTGTCTGTATTATATTAAAGGTTTACTCTAAGGTGTCCTTTAATATTCTAAGTAAGTAAGAAATAATATGTATGGAAATAAAATTACATTAGTTGTAGCTTTCTCTAGTTAAAGTAAAGTTTAACTTTTCACTGTTCTGTGTTTTTTGTTCTTTTAGTATTCAACTAACTGAAAAATGTCTTTCATTGTACGCATTTTTACAGCTTAATCTCATTGGAGAAAAAGAAGACACCCCTGTTCATTTTTGTGACAAATGTGGCCTGCCTATTAAAATCTATGGACGCATGGTAGGTAACGTGCTGTGTTAGTAAGTAACAGATACATTATAAAATAACTGCACTTCTAAATATTCTGACTACTGTTTCTAAGCTAAACATTTGTATGAATGTAAAGAAAGTCACCTGAATTAAGGTACAAAGTTCTCCATGATTATACAACTTTTAGTGAATAATAGGGAGTATATATGTATACGACACTGATCAGTTATCACTAATATAAAGGGGAGTATTTTGGTAACTCAAATAATATCCTAAAATCTCCCCAAATTGATGTAAAAAATTCATTACATTTACCTTCCAAAGTACACACACTGTTGTGTATAGTATTGTAAATAATCAATGAAGCATTTGAATATAGGTCTCTTTAATGGAACTTTACTGTACTGCAAGATGCAATGAAAGGATTGTATTGGTATTCATACAAGTATTAATTGTATGCATTCATTTTTTCTACTAAAGGATAATATTATTGCTTGTGAGTCCTGACACAAAAAAATTATGTTAGTCACCAGAATAAGTAGTATCTCAAATGTATCAGAAATAAGTACGTTCACAGTAAATACATAATAAAAAGTTATATAGCTGGAATCAACAAAATGTATCCAGTATTAAAAACCAAACAATATAAATGAGCATTCTGTGGAACATGTAAAAAAATAAAGTCCATATTGAACCCAGTGCTTCTGTAATATGCAAATATCCTGTACCTCTGGCATCCTCCCCAATTGTCTCTAGTTTATTGCAAATAATATACAAATATGTGTGTAGGGAGAATTAGCAGAATTATAAACATATGCATAGTAATTAACTTGCTTTGCAGTCAGTCATTACTAGCAAAGTTACTGACCACTGGTAAGAAGCACCAAAAAAAAAAAAAAATGTACTGGCATCTTTCTCACTCGCCACACCATGTAAATAAAGTTCATATGGTAGCCTTCCACCATAATTTCCACTGAAATCTAATGTGCTTGGCCATATTTGTGCTCTACATGACTCCAAATTGTTCTGCCTATGTGTGTTTAGCTGAATAATGGCTTCCTAAGTCTGCACTTGTAAATACCCTTTTAAACACTGCCGTTGGTAAAATACACCACATTGTTACAGCAATGCTACTTGATGCTTCTGCTGCCTAATGGGATCAATAAATAAGCACCAACAGTAATTTATTCTTTATTTATAACTTTTTTCGATTGCTTTCCTTTTTATTTATTTTTGACAGTTTTCCCAAAATTAAAGTTTAATGTTCCTCTTATCTCTGGTCTGTTACAATTTGCTACATTTGTTGATACATTAGTTAATACATTTCTCAACAGTATCTTTAGAATATTAGCAACTATTGTATCAATTCCAACAGCTGCCTTCAATGAAACTCAGGGATTCTACTCAGCAGGGCCAAAAATAAGAAATGTAACAACTAATGTATCAATTTAAAACAGATACAGAGTCGGCGACACCCCCCCCAAGCTGCTTCAGAAAGACATAAGAAGGTGAAAAATGAACATTTCCATTTCAATATTAGAAAAACGGTCACAAATAAAAAATAGAAACTAATTGGAAAAGTTTGTATTTCTGTTGAACTGATCTGAAAACATCTGGAAATAGTGTTTGAACAACCCCTTAAAAGAAAACACAATGCTTTCCTTATTATACTGGATAAAGCATATTTTATTAATGAATCCACTTCAGTCACAGTCAAGGAACAGGAGGCTGGATGATGCTGCTTTTATGGTGGAACAATAATTTATGAACTTTACAACAATATAAATTGGTGCTGCAAGTACAGTAATTGTTTTTCTATGTGGTCCTTCCTACAAGTGGCCAAGAATTTTGCTAGTACTGATTGAATGACAGTGCATAGCACGTACTTTACTTTGTACAAATCTATAATTTCACTTTACTGCAATTCTCCATATGTGTATTTTATGTGTTTTTTTTTAGTTAATTGGGAACCTGATCATGTAAGTTTTTTTTTTTTTTTTTTTTTTTTTGGTCAAATGGGGTAGCAGAAGAAAACCTCCAATATTCAAACTATTATGTTAGGTTTACTTTATTTGTGCTGTTATTGTGCATGCTTCTCTCCCTGTCATTACGTATGGTGTGTTGTTGTTTTTTTCCTCAATGTTTAGCTGTAATAGTTTGCATTGATCCAGACTAACAAACTGGCAAAATAATTATTATTTCTTGGGGTGTTTAGTATGTGGCTTGAAGGTATTGTAAATCTGTGTTTCAACAGCACAGCAGTTGATAACACTGGTTGGCCAGACCTGTCTTGTATTATAGCCTCATTATTTAATACTTTTTATGGAAGGGTACCTCTTGTTTACATACATGGTCAGTAAGAGTTACTTAACTTTTGCCCATAGAAGATGCCCCATACTATTTATTTCCGACAGACTCTGTTGCTTCTTAAAATGTAGTTGAATAGAACTGAACATAAAATTATACATTTAAAAGCATACTTCTTTTTCAGATTCCTTGTAAGCATGTTTTCTGCTATGACTGTGCTTTAATGCATGAGAAAAAGGCAGATAAACTGTGCCCAGGGTAAGTCTACAATTACATTTATTCTTTCTTAGAAAAAGCAAAAAAGTTTGAGGCCAAGTAGTATTGTACAATATATTCCTCAAAAGGACCTAGTAGACAATGAGTAGGATAAGTGAGTCAGTATAATGCTTGTAGTATTCATTTGGTAGTTGCTTCTCTTTTGATAAAGTGAATTAACAATAAGAAAACATTACATATATTTATAAAGATGCATAAAAGATATTTGTTACTTAGGGTGGGTATTATTGTCTTTTTCTAATTACTCAGCAAGTCCAGTTGTTTAAGATTTACCTATACTAGAAATACCATGACCTGGATGAATGAACATCTTCATAGTCATATTGCTATATATTATTATTATTTTAGCTGAGGGTTTTTTTTTATATACCTTATTTTTATTCTAGTTGTGTTTTACAAGGTGTAACTAAATGGAATGTATTTTTTTTTTTTATTTTGTGGTATAATGTCTCTTTTTCCCCTCCCAAAAGAACACTTGTTGAAGAAAGTACTGACACCTTCAAACGTATGAGGTAGGTCCTATTAGCACAGCAACTCCTTAAGTAACTGCAAAGATATGGGAAGGAATGCTTTCCTTCTCAAAAAAATATTTCATAATTTCTTATCAGAACTCTTTAGATCTGAGGTGAATGAGCTAACTTAATTGATGTGAACACCTCAATTTAAGAACAGCTTGGCCACACAGAATGTGGGGATTATTTTTCTGTAATTTTATGAGCAGATTACATTTAATTTCTGATGAGCAAGGAACCTTTATATTTGCCAATGCATAAAATATTTTTGAAAGCACTGAAATATCATCTCATACTGCACAATTGTTAATTTTTTTTATTGTTTTCACCGGTTGTGTATATGAGTTCATACTGTAAGTCTTTGATATTGTAAATTTTTTGTTTGGCAAGAAATAGGCACAGGTATGTTTTGAAACCTATTATCCAGAATGCTTGGAAGGGCATTGGTACTGCACGGGAATGTTGTATTACAGAGAAAAAGGAAGGAGGGGGGAGCGACATGATGCGAGATGATGAGAGATTCCATGTTGTTAGTTATTCCAGTTTCACTTCTTCTTTCATCAGGATAGGTACAGTGCTTGGGCAGCAACAAGTTATAGCAATAGACATTGGTTAAGCCATTCATTTTAAAGTGAACCGGATACATTACAACTATCCCTTTTGCAAGTTGCCTATATTTTGTGCTGCTAGCTTTTTTTTTTTTCTTTACAGCTTCTGTAAAAAATAAATGCCCCCCCCCCGTCATTGTACACACACTTTTATTGGGCTCAGCATTGTTGCCAAAGTTGTAGCAATGATAAAAATTGAATTCTTTGGAATGCAGCAAATTTTACTCCATACACATCTGATGGCCTCAGACCTTCAAACGTTCATAGATAATTTTCTAGATATCACAGGCATAGTTATCATGCTGTGTAAAATTATATACCCTAGAAAAACAGGACACTCTTCCATATGTTGACACTTCATGACTGTCAGGGAGCCGGGAGCTCCCTCCAGGGAGGTAGTCGGGATCAAGGAGGAAGCCTTCTTGAGGGTGCAAGGTCGCGGTGTCCAAGGGGTTAATCCAGAGAGTAGTCAGAATCCAGGCAAGAGTTCAGGGGCAGGCAGATAACAGCAAAGTCCAAAGGCCAGGCAGGGGTCAAGGATAATAATCAGGATCAGGATAAGGAATATTAGCACACAGGGAACCCAGGAAATACTTAGGGCAAGGTTTCCTATACTTGGGCGCCATCCTGGCGTCTAAACAGGCTTTTTATTTGAATTTGGCGCCTTAATGACGTCATTGACGTCCTTGCGCCGACGTCGGCGCACTGACGTCATCGCGCCGGCGCCGCTTACCCACGTGGCGGCCATGGGCGCCGCCATCTTGGGAGCGACGCCGGCAGGAGAGGACGCGCCGCCCGGAGCTCCTGGGCCTGCTCCGGGCGGCGATCGTTACAGTACCCCCCCCTTCACGGGGGGCCTCCGGACCACCAGGACTTGGCTTCTGGGGAAACTTGGAATGGAACTCCCTCACCAGACGAGGAGCATGGACATCAGAGTATCCTTCCCAGGAGCATTCTTCAGGGCCAAAGCCCTTCCACTTGATGAGGTACTGAAGAGACCCCCTGGAGATTCTGGAGTCAAGGATCTTCTCCACTTCATATTCTTGTTGACCATCCACAGAGATAGTAGGAGGAGGAGGCTGGACAACAGAAAAGCGGTTGGAGGTAGCGGGTTTCACCAAGGAGACATGAAACACGTTGGGAATTCGCATCTCAGGAGGAAGCTGAAGTCTGACAGCCACAGGATTGATCACCTCCAGGATGGAAAAAGGACCTACGAACCTCGGACCCAACTTAGGAGATGGTACCTTCAACCGAATGTTCCTGGAAGACAACCAGACTTTATCACCGACCTTGTAGGGAGGAGAGGGTCTACGTCTACGATCTGCAAACGTCTTAAGAACCAGAGCACTCTTCTCCAGATTGGACTTGGTTGTGGCCCAAATAGCAGACATGTGGGCTGCATGGTCATCAGCGGCCGGAACATCGGACAACACAAAGTCTTGTGGGAAGGCTTGAGGATGTTGACCATACACCGCCATAAATGGGGACCTTCCAGTGGAAGTGTGGCAGGCATTGTTATGAGCAAATTCCGCCCACGGGAGGAGATCAGACCAATCATCTTGACAAAGGGAAACGTGGTTCCTCAAGAACTGTTCCAGGGCTTGGTTGACACGTTCAGCTGCCCCATTCGTCTGCGGGTGGTATGCAGATGAAAACTGAAGAACAATTCCCAGGTCTTTGCATAGGGAACGCCAGAACTTGGCAGTAAACTGTGTGCCTCTATCGGAGACGATCTCCACCGGGAAACCATGCAGGCGGAAGATGTACTGGATAAATAGCTGGGACAACTCCACCGCAGAGGGCAACTTCTTCAGAGGGATGAAATGGGCCATTTTGGAGAAACGATCAATGACAACCCAGATCACCGTGTTCCCACAGGAGGGAGGAAGTTCGACAATGAAGTCCATGGACAGGTGGGTCCAGGGACGGGAAGGAACTGGCAAGGGCTGTAGTAACCCACTGGGGCGGGAGTGGCTTGACTTAGATGTGGCACAAACATTACAAGCAGCAACAAAGTCTTTCACATCTTTGCGGATATCAGGCCACCAGACCAGGCGTCGTAAGAGTTCAAGAGTTTTAGCTGGGCCAGGGTGTCCGGCTTGCCTGGAGCAATGGGTCTGTTGCAGGATAGGCAGACGCAGCTCAGGAGGAACAAATGCCATCCCAATGGGAGTACCGGAAGGAGCAGAAGACTGACCAGCCAGGATTTGGTCGGCAAACTGTGGATACAGGGAGGCAATAATCTTGACTGGAGGGATGATTGGCTCTTGTCTCTCAGGAGAGCGGTCCACCGGAGTGAAGCTACGAGACAAGGCATCGGCCTTCCGATTCTTGGAGCCTGGGCGATAAGTCAAGATAAAATTAAATCGAGAGAAGAAGAGAGCCCACCTTGCCTGTCTGGGGTTTAGCCTCTTGAGGGACTGGATGAACTCGAGATTCTTATGATCGGTGTAAATCTGAACAGGAATCAGAGAACCCTCCAAGAGGTGACGCCATTCTTCAAGGGCGAGTTTAACAGCCAAGAGTTCTCGGTTCCCGACATCGTAGTTCTGCTCTGCGGACGAGAACTTCTTGGAGAAATAAGCACAGGGGTGCAACTTCCCATCAGCGGGGTGTCTCTGAGACAGGATGGCTCCGGCTCCGACTTCAGAAGCATCAACTTCGATGCAGAAGGGTAGTTCAGGATTGGGGTGTCGGAGGACAGAAGCGGACGTGAAGGCCTCTTTCAAGGACTGAAAAGCATCAATGGCAGATGGAGGCCACAAGCTGGGTTTACCCCCTTTCCGGATGAGGGCCAGGATAGGTGCAATGCGGGAAGAGAACCCCCGGATGAACTGCCGATAGTAATTAGCAAATCCGATAAATCTCTGGATTGCCTTGGTACACAGCGGGAGAGGCCACTCCTGGATGGCAGACACTTTCACGGGATCCATCTCAAATCCCTCAGGAGAGATAATGTATCCTAGGAAGGGGATCTTAGACACCTCGAAGACGCACTTCTCCAACTTGGCGAAGAGAGAGTTCTTCCTCAAACGAGAGAGTACCTCCTTCACCTGGGAGCGATGGCTTTCTAGGTCTTTAGAAAAGATCAGGATGTCGTCCAGGTACACGACTACGAACCTTCCTAGGAGATCCCGGAACACATCGTTAACAAACTCCTGGAAGACGGCAGGGGCATTGCAAAGGCCAAAGGGCATAACGAGATATTCATAGTGCCCGTCACGAGTGTTGAAAGCCGTCTTCCATTCATCACCCTCACGGATGCGAATGAGGTTGTACGCCCCACGGAGATCCAACTTAGTGAAGATTTTAGCCCCCTTCAATTGGTCAAAGAGTTCGGCAATCAAGGGCAAGGGATACCGGTTCTTAACCGTAATCTTATTAAGACCCCGGTAGTCGATGCAAGGACGAAGGCCTCCATCCTTCTTTTCCACGAAGAAGAATCCAGCCCCGGCAGGAGAGGTAGAAGGGCGAATAAACCCCCGCTGAAGATTTTCTTGGATATACTGCTTCATAGCAGTGGTCTCCGCTGGAGAGAGAGGATAAGTACGACCTCTAGGGGGCATGGTTCCAGGCAGGAGATCGACAGGACAATCGTATTGTCGATGTGGAGGAAGGAATTCTGCAGACTTCTTACAGAACACATCAGCGAATTCCTTGTAAAAGGGGGTAGAGTCTTCAGATCAGACAAAGAGATATTCACCCTCCGGAGGGGTTCAGCAGGAAGGCAGTGCTGCTGGCAAAATGGGCTCCAACGGGAAATCTGTCCTGCGGACCAATCAATGGAAGGATTATGCAGGCGCAGCCAAGGAAGACCCAACACAACTGGAACGGATGGGCAGGAAATAATTAGGAACGAAAGTCTTTCTTTATGCAATGTCCCAACCTGCACAGGCAATTCCCCAGTCGTCATGGAGATAAATTCAGCCTCCAGGGGTCTGTCGTCAATGGCTGTGACTCGGAGAGGAGTAGACAATGGGAATAAGGGAACTTCCAAGTGTTTGGCGAACAGAGCGTCCATGAAGTTCCCAGCAGCTCCAGAGTCAATGAAAGCAGAGCCAACAATAGTCTTAGTGGCTAGGCGAATCTGTAAAGGAAGGAGAAACCTGTGAGTGTTCTCTTGAGACTTTGGAGTAGTGCCCCCTACATGTGTTACCCTAGATATACCTCGGGGAACAGAACTCGTGGGCTTCGCTGGACAAGAATTCGCAAAATGAGACTGTCCGCCACAATACAGACATAAGCCAGCCATTCGTCTACGGAGTCTTTCTTGTTCGGAGAGACGAGCCCTTCCAACCTGCATCGGTTCCTCTGGAGGAGAAGGAGGAGCTTGAGCAGCTGGAGTTTGCAAGAGAGGTCTCTGGAAGCGAGGTGCCAACACGGGTTGAAATCGTTTACAATGCTCCCTCTCTACTTGATGCTCTCTGAGACGAGTGTCCACTTTAATGGACAGTGCAATCAGATCTTCCAGCAGATCAGGGATCTCCCTGGAGACAAGATCATCTTTAATGCGAATAGACAGACCTTGATAGAATACGGCCTTATAGGCATCGTCATTCCAGGAAGTTTCAGCCATCAAAGTTCTAAAGTCAATAGCATAGTCACTGACGCTGCGGTTTCCCTGTCGGAGTTGCAGGAGACGAGAAGGAGCATTAGTGACCCGACCCGGGGCATCAAACACAGTACGGAATGTTTGCAGAAAAGCCTTGGCATCAAAAGTCAGTGGAGAATTCTTCTCCCAAAGAGATGTTGCCCACTCAAGCGGTTTGCCCACCAAACGAGACATTACATACCCCACCTTGGAACGTTCATTGGGGAAGTGCGAGGGTTGAAACTCGAACTGGATCTGGCACTGTGTAGCAAAACCTCTGCAGGCCTGTGGGTCCCCACTGAAGCGAGGAGGAGGCGGAATACGAGGCTCACCAGACGAGAAACCTGTGTTAGATGAGACGTCCGCCAAGGGAGGATTTGCAGCCGCTTGGGAAGCAGGAGGCGCTGGAGGCACTCGGGAGAGAAGGGTATCGAGTGCCTGTGCAATGTGGTACTGCTGGGCTTCATATTCCTCCATGCGGGATGCCAGTCCGCGGAGCGCTCGTCCGACATCAGGCGTAGCTTCCTCAGTAGGATCCATGGCCCAAGTATAATGTCAGGGAGCCGGGAGCTCCCTCCAGGGAGGTAGTCGGGATCAAGGAGGAAGCCTTCTTGAGGGTGCAAGGTCGCGGTGTCCAAGGGGTTAATCCAGAGAGTAGTCAGAATCCAGGCAAGAGTTCAGGGGCAGGCAGATAACAGCAAAGTCCAAAGGCCAGGCAGGGGTCAAGGATAATAATCCGGATCAGGATAAGGAATATTAGCACACAGGGAACCCAGGAAATACTTAGGGCAAGGTTTCCTATACTTGGGCGCCATCCTGGCGTCTAAACAGGCTTTTTATTTGAATTTGGCGACTTAATGACGTCATTGACGTCCTTGCGCCGACGTCGGCGCACTGACGTCATCGCGCCGGCGCCGCTTACCCACGTGGCGGCCATGGGCGCCGCCATCTTGGGAGCGACGCCGGCAGGAGAGGACGCGCCGCCCGGAGCTCCTGGGCCTGCTCCGGGCGGCGATCGTTACAGTGACTATGTAACAATAACGTGCAGCACCACAATAAGTATTCATATAGCTGTTTGTGGGCTATGTTAATGATTTGATCTGAAGAAAACCAAGTGTTTTTTTTTTTTTTTAATACATCTGATAAAGTGTTTTTTTTTTTTTTAATACATCTGATAAATCCCAACATATCAAAAATAAATGGTGTGGTGTTACAAACAAAGTTATTCTGCAGATAACAATGCGCATGCTGGAAATGTGATGCATCAGTTATCAACTTTCTTGTGCTAATTTGTGCTCAAATGCATATTATTGCTCAACTTTGCTGACAAATGCACCCACACGGGGCATATGCCTAAGCACACAGCACAGCCATTATATGTTTCATCATAACAATGCCTTTGGGTGTCCTGGACTGTGCAGTTGAGTTTAAGATTTTTACTGCTCATGCATTTGCCAATTTTTAGGCACCTCTAGTTCTTTACATGTTAACCCTGACTGACACTCCTTCAAAAAATGCACCAGCCTTAGGTACTGTTGAAGAAGTGATGCGTTGTATTTTCTTTAACTCTCACAGATCCTCCAATTTTATGAAAAAACAGTACAAAAATCTTGGAAAAAAATTCTATACTGTTCATGTGATTTCCCAAGCTCCGCCAAAAAATGTATTTTAGTCATTAGATGTATTGCCCATTACTCTGTAGCCATTACATTATGATTTAAAACTGCACAACTGTTCTTGAAGCACTGCACGGATGCAATATGCAAGTATGTAAACATTATTTAAAGTTCTGGTTCTAGTACTTTTTTCATTAAACTGTAGGAAATTAATGAATTCAAAGCAAATGTTTATAATAGGATATCTGTTTAACAATATGTTTGTTTGCCAACATTTTTTTGTGAATATTAACGTGTGCAAGCAGCATTAAGAAACTACTTTTTTCTTTCTTTCAGCTGTAATGATCCAGTTCAACGCATTGAGCAGTGTGCACGTGGCTCTCTCTTCATGTGTAGCATTGTGCAAGGTTGCAAGAGAACATATTTATCTCAAAGAGATCTGCAGGCACACATTAATCACCGTCACATGAGAGCTACCAAGCCAACTGCCCGACCTCAGCCTGAGCCAATCCATCCTACTTTGGGCCCACCCCCAGCAGAAATCCCAGATCGCTTTATAATGCCCCCAGATAAGCACCATCTGAATCATATGCCACCAAAACAACATATATTGATGCCACCACCCCCCATGCAGCATGTTCCTCATGAGCATTTCAGTCAACAACATGATGATATTCGGCCCTCTCAGGCAGAAATTTCCTTAGCCCCCCCTCCACCCCGCTCTGTTAATCAGGATGCTTTCAGAATATCTACTAGACAGCATAGCAACTTAATCACAGTCCCTATTCAGGATGATTCCAATTCTGGGGTCAGAGAAACTCCTCAGGCACCTGGTCCTTCTCTACATCATCCAGAGTATCCAGGCCAACCAGTGGTGGCTCATCCCCACCATATCATGCCTCCACAGCAACATTATGCGCCACCTCCTCCACCACCACCTCCAATCAGTCATCCAATGCAACACCCTCCTCAGGCAGCTGGGACACCTCACATGGTTTACAGCCAAGGTCCTCCACCACCAATGACAACTGTTCCACCACCAATCACACCCCCACCTGGACATATAATTGCTCAAATCCCACCATACATGAATCATCCTCCTCCAGGACCTCCACCACCACAACATGGTGGTCCACCAGTTAATGCTCCTCCTCCCCATCATTATAATCCTAGCTCTTTGCCACAGTTCAATGAAGATCAAGGAACTCTAAGCCCTCCCTTTACACAACCTGGGGGAATGAGCCCTGGGATGTGGCCCGCTCCAAGAGGGCCTCTGCCACCTCCCCGAATGCAAGGGCCTCCTTCTCAAGCCCCTATTCCAGGACCTCATCATCCAGATCAGGCCAGATACAGGCCATATTACCAATGATGTACATATTCTGAACTTGCTAGATGTATTTTGTTGCTTCAGATGCAGGTTAATAGTAATGTGTATACTGTTTCTTTCAGTTGTTGCTTTCCCTTCTTTGGAAGTGTGAAAATAAAACACAATTTCAGCTGGACTGCATATTCTGAAAACTTTGACTTTAATAATCATACAGTCAGATTTGTGTTTTCTAGATTTTGACAAACCATGAGTTTGCCATTAAAACTTTAATCTTCTGAATTTTATAGCAGTACCAAGTGTCTCTTCCTAACGATATGTTACACCCAATGGTAAGATCAGGGTAGTTTTGTTTTGAAATGTAATATAAATTTAAGTATAGATGTACAGTTGTAGTTTCCCTGAGTTGTAAAATATAACAAAGTAACAACTGCTGTATCACATTCTGGAATTTTAATAGCCAGTAAAATACTCAATTTCTAAGATTAAATGGTTTGCCTTATTAATAAAAATATCTTCATACTCTTGTTTATTTAAATTGATTAGAAAGTAGGCTGTTTCTCAGCCAGCTGGTATCTGCTTGAAATGTTAGTTTGTAAATACGCTCTGTCTCAGGCAATGGAAATCAAGCCAATGTTGTTAATATTGGTGGCTCTTAGGGTAATTACACAACAGCAGTGTTTGTTTCACATTCCTTCTGAATGTGGATGAAATGTGTAACCTTTTGTCACCCCTATATTGGAAAGAGAAATCTGTGTTGCTGAAATGCAATAAATCTATTGTGTGACATTACTTTTCTGCTGTATAGTACTGTATGCTGCTTTGGCCACTAGAACTTTGGGGTGGAGCTCACTATTTGGGAAATGGGTGCTAGCGATTTAGGGAATAGTGCTTAAGTTTTGTTAGGAAGTCCTGCATTGATTCAAAAAAATAGCCCAATCAAATGTGTATTCTGGGATCAATACACCCTTAAATTTAGAAATCAGTGGGCACATAAACATTTATAGTTGTTATTATAGATGACTACAAGAAACTATTAGTAATTATGGTAGTATGTTATCAAGCCCTAAATGCCTGAACCCAAAATGGTGGTACCATTGTAAATATACTTTTCTAGTAGTATCTGTCATAGGATAATCCTAAATAGAAAATTGCTATTTTAAAATCTGAGTGTTGGCCCTGGTTTCATACAATTCTCTGGGCGCACAAACAAACTAACAGCACACATACTTGCTGGGTTACATCAGCTATTCAGTGGACAAAAATATGTCGTTTTCTCCAACACTTCTTGTTACCATTAATGCTGAATTATTTCCTGGCAGGTGATCTATATAAATATATTTCATTCCAGTTTGGTTAAGAATCTTTAAAAGATCACTTAGTTAATATCATATTATCTGTTGATTAAGTATTTGTTCTGAATGTATAGTTTTCCTCTAACTTTCAATGGTAAAAAGATCAAATACAAGTGTTTGTTTCAGAACATACTGTATTTAAATTGTCACAATAATAGCAACAGTAGAAGAATGTAAATATATGTTATTGATCTCTCTGAACCACTAGTACGCCCCGTATGTTCAGTGTTTGCACTAATTTATTGTACAGTGCTGCAGAATATCTTGGTGCTTTCTAAGAACGTGCTAATAATTATGAGATTACTCTATGAACCATTGCTCTTATAAAAATAAGCTGCTGTTTATCATTGTGGATAGACATTTCATATGGAATGATGGTATTTGACTGAAAGTATTGCTACCGGACATCAAATGAAGTGATGTGGGCGGCAACTGGAGGCATCTGTGCATTACCAGAAAGATCTTATCAACATTTGAGCTAGCTGATTCCAATTCATTACATGGCAAAATGAACCAACTAATACAATTCATCACATGATAAAATAGCATTTACATCAATATAATACAATAAATGTGTGTGTACACACACACGCGACAATGAACATAGATACATTCGAAATAGGCATTAAATAATAATAAATCTGAGAATTCATTTAGACCTAAAGGAGAGATTGTCTGTAACTTATAAGTCCAATAGTTTTCTTTTTGATATAATGAATTAACAAATCCACTTTAATTCTTCTGCTCTAAATCTCTTCAGCTCTTTGCCCTAACTGAGACCTGGCTCTCTCAGAACGACAATGCTATTCAGGCAGCTCTCTCTCAAAATTTTTCAAAATGAATCCGTTAATAGTGCTGCTCCAGCAGAATTCTGCACTGAAATCCATTTCTCAAAAGAGCAAACAGATTTTTTTTTATATTCAATTTTGGAATCTGACATGGGGCTAGACATATTGTCAATTTCCAAGCTGCCTCAAGTCATGTGACTTGTGCTCTGATAAACTTCAATCACTCTTTACTGCTGTACTGCAAGCTGGAGTGATATCACCCCCTCCCCCCCCAGCAGCCAAACAAAAGAACAATGGGAAGGTAACCAGATAGCAGCTCCCTAACACAAGATAACAGCTGCCTGGTAGATCTGAGAACAACACTCAATAGTAAAAACCTATGTCCCACTGAGACTCTTTCAGTTACATTGAGAAGGGAAAACAGCAGCCTGACAGAAAGCATTTCTCTCCTAAAGTGCAGGCACAAGTCACATTACTATGGGCAGCTGGGAAATTGACAGTGTCTAGCCCCGTGTCAGATTTCAAAATTGAATATAAAAAAATCTGTTTGCTCTTTTGAGAAATGGATTTCAGTGCAGAAGTCTGCTGGAGTAGTACTATTAACTGGTACGTTTTGAAAAAAACATGTTTTCCGACGACAGTATCCCTTTAACCAAAAATTCTGGTTCGCAACACCCGTGCTGTTGATAACTGCTTTATCTGACTCTCAGTTCTAGCTTCTCCTCCATCACTACTTCCTCTGATCCTGATTTCCTTGTAAATACCTACAACTCGGTTCTGTCTGCTGCTATCAATGCTCATGTCCCTCTGCAGCCACAACGCAATCGTGCCCACAATCGCCGTCCCTGGATGAATGACCAGACACGATTTCTGCGCTCCTGTACGCAAGTGGCAGAGCGCATGTGGAGGAAATCCCATACAAAAGCTGACTTCCTCCATTATAAATTTCTCATGGCCTGCCTTGGTACTGCTCTATCCCAGGCTAAACAACAGCACTACAATACACTCATAAATAACAACAAATCCAACCCACGATGCTTGTTTTCAATATTCAACTCTCTACTTCATTCCTCTAAAAATGATTCGCTAACACCTGAACATATTCCCACCCCCTCAGATACTATTCTCATTCCCCATCAAGCTTCTATTTCCATTTTCAACTCTTTTGATCGTATAGCTGAGCCGGAAGTTTCTAAACCTCTCCTATCCTCTCCATCAACAATTTTCTCACTTGATCCTATCCCATCACCTCTATTAAAACAGTGTGTTCCTGTCCTCACTCCAGTACTTACTCATATATTCAATTCCTCACTAACTTCTGCTAATTTCCCCTCCTTATTCAAACAGGCCTGTGTAAAGCCCATTCTAAAAAAGGCTACACTGGACCCATCCTGTTTGTCTAACTAATGTCCTGTTTCTCTCTTATCGCTAGCCTCTAAACAGCTGGAACATCTCGTCTTCTCCCGTATTACTAACTTTCTCTTCTATTCACCCAGTTAACTCAGCACGCTGCTTAGGGGTCATCTTTGACCAGTCCCTCTCCTTCTCTAATCATATTAATAATACTGACAAAACCTGTCGTTTCTTCCTCCGCAATATAGCCAAGGGACAGTTTCTTTCACAAACAGCAGCCAAAACACTAATCCATGCCCTTATCTTATCCCGTTTAGACTATTGCAATCTCCTCCTAATTGGTCTTCCTGACTCCCACCTCTCTCCCCTCCAATCAATCTTAAACTCTGCTACCAGGATCCTTCTGCTCTGTCCTAAAAGGGAACCTGCTCAATCCTTAGCTTGCAAGACCCTTCTACTAACATTCAAAGCCCTTCACTCCTCTGCTCCTCACTACATTTCTTCTCTTGTGTCACTATACGTTCCTGGTCGTCTTCTCAGAGCCACCTTCTCTTTACACCATCCACATCCACTGCCACCTCTCGTCTCAAACCCTTCTATCTTGCTGCTCCTTACCTCTGGAATTCCATCCCTGAATTCCTATGTAAGGAATCCTCTCTTAATCTCTTCAAGAAAAAAAAGGGGCAAATTCACTAAAGCGCGAAGCGGCTAGCACTAGCGCAAATTCGCCAGTGTGACATCATTTCGTTACTTCGCTGATTTACTAACGGACATTGGCGTAAATTCGCTAGCGAAGTGGACCTACTCTAGCGCTACTTCGCACCCTTACGCCATGCGAAGTTGCGCTATGGCGAAGGGACGTAACTATGCTAATTCACTAACTTGCATATTTTACTGAACGTTACCTCTTGCGTCAGACTTGCCTTCGCCACCTCAGACCAGGCGAAGAGTGATAGAGTAGATAGGGATTGCTTCGAAAAAAGTTGCAATTTTTTCTAAGTCCCATCCTTTTTTAAGGTTGATAGGCTGAAAAACTATGTAATTTTTTTGGGGGTACCCTCCTTCCCCCTACATTTCCTAACATATGGCACCTAAACAATACAGTGGGCACATGAATAGGGCAAAATAACAACTCTATTTTACTTTATTAAGTTTTCCCAGGCTTGCGTAGTGTAATTTATTTGCTGCTACACATACGTCTATTGTACTTTAACTTGGGGCCATATGCAAATTAGGCATCGCTAGCGTAACTTCGCATTGCTTAACGAATTAACGCTAGCGCAACTTAGCTACCTTTCGCCTCCCTGAGCACAACTTTGGATTTTAGTGAATTATCGGCGCCCTGACGAAGTGCAGCGGAGTGTGGGGAAGCCTGCGCTAGCGCAACTCCGCAGGTTCGTGAATATGCCCCTAAGAGCCTACCTTTTGGACAACTAGAACATTAGCCTAGTCCTGTCCCTACTGACTATGCCTTACCTTGTGCACTCCAATTTGTACCTGCATGTTAGCCTCCTATCCACTTAGACTGTAAGCTCTACGGGACTTCCTTCCCACTATGTCTCTTACCACATAGCACTTAAGCTCTTTGTCCTATGATTTCCATGTGGTAAATGATGTGGTGCTCTATCTGGAAACTCTGTTGCATAGGACAGCTTCATTCAACAGAAGGAATTATGGAAAAATCAGATGGGACGTAGAAACTGTGCTGATATTTTCAGTGTTTTATTGAGATCTCAAAAAAGCACTGAAAATATCAGCACAATTGCTACGTGAGTGCCATCTGATTTTTCCATAATTCATATACACAATCATGTTTTCATTATGTTGGCTCTGACCAGGTCTTTTACAAACCAATATTGTTGATGTGTTAAATCTATAATCTGGGTGGAGGCTTCATAAAAAATTGTCTTAACCTTCATGGCAGCTCCACCACTTCCCTGCTGTTACATTGACACTCTAGGGCAGATTCATTAAAGGGCGAAGTGGCTAATCTCCAGAAAACTCATCCATAGGGACATCGCCAATTTACTAACAGATGTAGGTGACAATTCCCTAGCGAACGGGACCATCGCTAGCATTCGTTCGTACTCTGTCGCCAGGTGACTTTTCACTCTGGTGAACGGTCGTTACTACGCAAATTCAGCAATGTGCGAATTTTACTGAGCGTTACCTCTTTTGCCAGAGTTGTTTTCGCCACCTCAGACCAGGCAAACTGCTAAAATTAAGCTAGATCTTCCTCAATCTTATCAGTAACATCATATCCTGCCAGAAATGCATTAAAGTTGTAAAAATGCTGGAGACTTTTCCTTTTTTAAGCGGGATTGTCTGTAAAAGTCCTAACTATTACATTTTTTTCGGTTAAAATTTTTCCCCAGACATTTGAGGGCCATGGAACATTAATTTTAGGGTGGGCTCATGTGTAGGGCATTAGAGGATGATCGCTAGTGTAATTTTGCTTTGAAACGCCCGCATTGCTTAAGTGACGCTAGTGAAAAGTCGCCAGCCTTCAACTCCGAGGACACAATGATGTAATGAATTTTCACCTGGCAAATGGTACGAAGTGTGGCAAATTCACCCTTTAGTGAATCTGCCCCTCTGTTTTTAAGATGAAATTGGCTATAACCAAGTCTATTAGAAACCAGAAATGTTGAGGTGTAATTAAATAATGATGTGTGACAACATGATCATAAGGTCAATTAATTCTTAAAAAAGATAGCTTACCTCAAAGCAAAATGCCCTCTCCAACTACTCCCTGTTCCTTCCCAGTCTTTGTCCACCTACCTCTGCTCATTTTCCCAGTCTTCATTCAGCTCTGCTACCATCCCATCTTTTTTTTTTAATTATTTTGTCACCTTTATCTTTGTATAGTTTGAATGAAGATCAAATATTATGTCTGTGTATGTTAAGAAAGAAAAAAAGTCCATTGAATATGTATCTTATATATTGCTGCCATTTAAAGGGAGAGAAGCTTGTTTACTACTATAATCTCATTTATTTTGCTAATCAGTCCTAAACAGTTTTGGTAATCTGCAGAGGTATAAACTGTGGTTAGGGCTATGGCACATGATGTGTATTCTTCACTGAACCTTGCGAGTTGTCTTCATTCAAAATTGGGATCAGTTATCTATGAATCAGAGAATTCTAGTTTGTTCTTAATTGAAAGGTCAGATGATGTGGTTAGAGTTAAAAAAACAACTTGTGGCACAACAGTTACAAGTGGCAAAAGTTGTTCTGAGCATCAACATTCAAGGTCCTTGGAGACACCTCAGGCAAATCAATGCTGTATTCTGGAACCAAGAATGGGCGTGCTGTAACTATCTTGAAGACAAGAAATAAAGTTGCCAAAAGGCAGTTCTACAGCAATGGCATACAATGCAAATTAGGGGAACGAGAAGCAATTTGCTAGTAGGCATGTGTGGATCAACCTGTTACATTTTTATAGCCACAGATATGTTAATCACAAATGGGAATTGTTTCAGTGGATTACAGAACAATGTGGGACACTACAAGATTAAGTGATGGTAACTCCAGATTAGGAAACAACTTCAATTCCTCAAGTGCAGCTGGGGGATGGGACAGATAATCTAGTAATTACATAACATTCTGGTTCAGCTACTGTGTGTCTTCCCCCAACTCCCCTAAGGGTGGTGGCACACGGGGAGATTAGATTTGACATGGGTTTGTTCTACTTGAATACATTCAAATTCATGTTAGTCCATTTGTATTTGCAAGTTTGTTTTTTTTTTTTTAAACCTGTCTGAGCAAAAACAGTTTAGTGTGTGCTTGTAGAGTTGATTTGTTTCCTCAGCTTCCCGATATACAAATTATTGGACCCTTTTCAATTTAAAAGCACATTAATGAAAGAGCTTTTATATGAAGTCTGTTACCTCAGTATCATGCAGCAGCAGGAAAGAAGAATGAATCTCAATATCATGTTTTGTCAGTTGTTTTTGAAAATAATATCTGGAATGGTGGCTCAATAAGATTGTGGAGCTGGACATGACACACATATGTGGGTAAGGGTATCTGGGGTTCTTAACGAACAACTAGCTGGTATATTGGGAGCCATTTGGATATTTTGGTAGGAAATCTGATACCGTTTTATTTTCTCAGGGACATCAGGAATACTTGAAGTGTAAACAATCTAAGGAGTAGAATTTATTATCTAATATATTTTGTGTTTGTTAGAGTAATAAAATCTCTTCCTGTTTCTGGGTTAATTTTTTAAAATAAATTATTTTAGCTGGCAGGACAAATGTTAGGATTAAGGTATCAGGTAATCTTCAACTCGAACATATGAAACATACGCACACCCTTAACACACCCAATATTTGTAGCTTGGTGCACAGTGATAGAGGATTCGGCAAGCTCCAATACAACCTGTAGAAAGAATTCACTGGCACACAAGGCAAATGATTGCAGGGCAAGCCCTTGTCGTTTTAATAATGCAACGTTTTGGTGCCACGTCCCTTTGTCAAGTATAGTGAATCCATAGTGCAGAAAGTATTTAAAGAGTGACCAATGAAAAAGATTAGCATAAAAACACACTGATACTGCAAATGCATAATTTATTATTAGTTGAGTTGGTTCATGGCATGTGATTAGAAATCATTTACAATCACTAAACGCTTCCATTATTATACAGTTCAGTGTGTCCTTATTTACGTTTAATCTAGTTACTTATTTACTCAGCACTAATCTATATGCCGTATGTAAGAAACTGACATTTGGACCAATGAGATAGTGAAAAAATATAAATTTTTAGAGACCATTAGACATTTTATTTATACATCCACACAGGTCAAAGTGTCTAAAGTGAAATTATTTTATAAAGTGCCCAGTGTTTACAACCCTTTTGTATAAGTAGCCTACCTCTTGTAAAAAGTTTGTATGAAGCTAACTTTTTGGTGTATTTACAGTTCTAAATGTAATATACATACGTTGGTGTTAAAAAGAAGCCATTTTTTTATTTTGCTATTTCCAGAAGTGTAAAAAATATTGGCAACATTGCACCTTTTCAAATGATTCACCAGTTCTCCTGGAAAACGTTTGAAAATAACAATGCAATAGTTTTCACTTGTAAAATTAGTAAATATTATCTTATTGCACACTCCTGAAATGGAGAAAATTAGTGGCATGTTTAGATGTAAGAAACATTTACATTTTTATTTCTCATTTCTCTTTTGTATTGTATCTGGGTGCACCAAGTTCAACATGAAGAATGTAAAGAAAGGGAAGGTGACACTGCACTGCAAGTCTATCTCCAAAGACCTTAAAGGAAAACTTTACCCCAAGAATGAAGACTTAACCAACATAGTTTGTATCATATTAATATATATATATATATATATATATATATATATATATATATATATCAGTAAATACAGGCAGTCCACGGTTTACATACATCTGTAGGTTTGTTCTTAAGATGAATTTGTATGCAAGTTAAAACACATACATTTACTTATTAAATGCAACTTAGATAGATGTTTGTTTTAACATAGTATCTATGTTTACCATTAGACAAAACACCCCATGGGGTATTGGGGCAGGTGGTTTATTAAAGCCAAATGCTAATAAAGGCCAAACAAACCATAATATGTTACTGTAATAGCCTCTGTTTATAAGTCTAGTATGTAAATGTCGGGTGTATGTAACTCGAGAACACCCTGTATTACCCTTTTTCCTTGAGCCACCATTTTGTGATGCTCTGTGTGCTCCTTCAGAGATCACCTGGCCAGAAATACTGTAGCTCTAACTGTAACATTAAAGGGATACTGTCATCGGAAAACATGTTTTTTTCAAAACGCATCAGTTAATAGTGCTACTCCAGCAGAATTATGCACTGAAATCCATTTCTCAAAAGAGCAAACAGATTTTTTTATATTCAATTTTGAAATCTGACATGGGGCTAGACATTTTGTCAATTTCCCAGCTGCCCCTGGTCATGTGACTTGTGCCTGCACTTTAGGAGAGAAATGCTTTCTGGCAGGCTGCTGTTTTTCCTTCTGAATGTAACTTAATGTGTCTCAGTGAGACATGGGTTTTTTACTATTGAGTGTTGTTCTTAGATCTACCAGGCAGCTGTTATCTTGTGTTAAGGAGCTGCTATCTGGTTACCTTCCTATTGTTCTGTTGTTTGGCTGCTGTGGGGGAAAAGGGAGGGGGTGATATCACTCCAACTTGCAGTACAGCAGTAAAGAGTGATTGAAGTTTATCAGAGCACAAGTCACATGACTTGGGGCAGCTGGGGAATTGACAATATGTCTAGCCCCATGTCAGATTTCAAAATTGAATATAAAAAAAATCTGTTTTCTCTTTTGAGAAATGGATTTCAGTCCAGAATTCTGCTGGAGCAGCACTATTAACTGATTAATTTTGAAAAAAAATGTTTTTCCCATGACAGTATACCTTTAATGTTCCTGTGTGACCTACTATTATCCCATGGGGCAGTCATTAGTACTTAAAATGGTAATTTTCTAGTTAGGATTATCCAATGGCACATACTGCAAGAAAAGTATATTTATATGAAAATGGTTTATTTAGATGAAGCAGGGTTTTACTTATGAGCTGTTTCATGCAATATATTTTTTATAGAGATCTTCAGTGTTTGGGAGTATAGTTTCATACTTTCTAGTTTTCTCTAGCAATGGAAGAGTTGGTAACCAATCAGCTTTGAGGGGAAGTTATTATTAAATCTTGGTCACCTGAATACACTGCCTGAGCTACAGATTGTAGATACTTGCCTAAAGTAATTTTTGAGATTTCCATTTACCGAGTCTTGATTTGTGACTGCTTTTGTTACTGTTTTGGCAAGTTTATATTCCTCATTTTGTTTGCCACAGCCACTTTGTGCTGGCTGCATTCTGAATTACCTGAGTTTCACCTGTCGGGAGAAGCCCTCATGCTCATAAGCACCATTTAACATGTCACCTGCACCGAGAGCTCCCTCCTGGTGCAGGTGGCATATTGATTACAGGGGCATAAATAAAAGACCAAAAATACCTATTGTTTCCCCCAATTGGAGTGCTTGTTCTAATCGCCTGGTGGGGTAATAGATGCTCTTTAACCCTCTTAGCTCAACTCCTGCTCAGTACCTGATAGCTTTTGTAACTCAATATTTTTGCAACCATATTTTTGCAACCATTTGCTCCCATGTTAATTATTATTCTGGAAGGGCTAAAGAGTTGCTTAGCTTTTATTATATTATTACTTTATTGAAATCTTTTTAAACCCTAATTTTCCTATTCCAAATTGCTCCTTGCTACAAGGATCTCATGTTCCTAGCAGTTTTCAAGAAGTGTAGGTTATACAGCACAGTAGCCTTGGACTTGGGTGCAAAAGAAATATTGTGAAATAATTTTGATCAACACCTAGGCAAATTCAAGCAGACCCCCGTTATTCAACGTGATTATCCATCACAAATTTAATTATCTATATTTTCATTCGATTATATTTAGGAGTATGATCACAGAGCCTCCTTTTCCAGCTTTTCCAGAATGAAATAAAAGAAGACAAACATCAGGTTTTCATGTATAAACTTTATATAAAACAAATAGAAAATATCTACAATTATTTTTCTAAGTACAAAGCTTTTCCCAGCATATTTACCTCATTCTATCCATAGAACAAAGCTCAGCTAAGACGCTGCATTGGTGGGGTACTGTAGGTACATGGGTTCAGTGTTACAGCAGTATTTTTTTCTTAATTTTTGCTTTAACGTTAATAACGAAATCTCTATCCCATTCATAATAACATTAATATTCATGTATCTTGTTATTGTTTTTCTCATATCTCCTTTAATCGTTTGATTCTGTTCCTGTATTTGATGGCATTATGATCACAGCAGAAATCCCACAAATTAATTATACAAGTCATATTTTGATTATCCAACCACTCTTGTCTTTTAAATATTAAGAAAAAGACCTATTTACATATAAACAGTTGTATTTGATTATTTTACTTGAACATGTATATAATATACAATTGTATATATAATTCTCACTAATATGTAAAAAAAATATGTATGTATATGATGCTGCATAAGTTAGGGCTCCATTTCTTTGCCAGAGGCAGTTATGGCATAGAGAATGGTGGTACACCCCTATAGAGTTGTGTCTAGAAGGATAAATATTAAAAAGTAATAATTTGTGTATTACCTATATGACAGAAGGTAACATATCTTATGTAACATACACACATACATGTTTATACATGTGCATTCCTTGAAGTCCTAAAATCCTGAGAACATTTTACATAAAAATATTCGTTAGTGGACAGATTGCTTAAAATGCAATCTGTGTACTGCATACAAACAGTTAAATGTCTTTGCACTTTTTCCATACTGGTATATCAACACCCTTCAGAATTAGCAGATTTATATCATTACAGTTGTGGAAATAGGTGATTGTATATTGTCTCATGCCATTCAGACAAGACATATTTTGCACTTCTTGGAAATCATCAGGCCCATTTATTCTTCATTTCTCATGATTAAAGTGCAGAGGCGACTGTTACCTACAGGTCAAGAAAATATAAATGCATGTTTAGTTCAACAAAATATTAGGCAAGTATTGAAACATTTGAAATAAAGATCTGTCAACAGAAAAGGAAACTATAGAAGAAACACACAAAAATAATTGTTGCTGAGCTCCAGTAATACATGAAATTTTTGTTTGGTGATGCAGAAGATCAGCCATGCCACCATCTTACTTTATGGTGTGCAATGATATACAGTCAATTTTTTTATTGCTCTTTCTCAGCAAATGTAGCCAAAGTTAAGGGTGTCAACAAGCGTAAGCCAATTCAGTAAAACACTGAATGCAATAAAGCACACATAAGGGTAAAAGTGTGTGTAGCCTTAGAACAGCGTGTACACATCCATGTATATATAAATTTATATAGATATTTTAAACTTAACTCACAGAATTTGCTCTGTTTCGAAGACTTCCATTTTTATTTTCATTTGCTAAAAGTTCTGCTTCTTTTTCCTGTAAAATGTAGAGAATAAAATAGCTTTGTATAATAAACCTTTTCTTAGTGAAAATTCAGCTTTATGCTTTTTTTATAGTTTGGCTAGATCTAACTCTATGGTTAAAGTGATTTCAGGTAATCAGGGAAGGACCTGGAGAAAAACCCCAAGGACCTAAAATTGCTACTTGATAATTTATAACAAGTTAATCTATGGTTTTGTATGAGAACACAAAGCCACTTACACTCAGTTTGCAAGTATGAGAACGTATAACCTTGAAGATAAAGCTTCATAATTGTTGAGTTAATATAATATTTGCTGCTGACCCTCAGTGTAAATAGTAGGCTTCTTAATAACTGCCTTAATTTCAGACTGTTCCATTATAATGGAAAAGCCATGTAAAATGGCTCTGGTCACTGAAGACAAAACTGACTTCTGAAAAATGTTGACATACACTCATCAGAGTACTCTAAATTCTTACTGCAATTTAAGTGAATTACGCCTGCCCTAAAGAGTTACAGTTACTACCACAAGCATATCATGTCATCCCTGTCCCCTTCCCCAGGATATACAGGTCACAGTCTAATTTTTGTTAAGGAATTATTGCCCCATATCCTGTAATTACCCCTCATTTCAGAGTAAGCGCAGCGGCGCTCATGGGGCCATCTTCTTATTTTCCGGCTAACAACTGCGCATCATCATTTATTTATATAGCGCTCTCAAGATACGCAGCACATGCGCAGAAAGTGACGGAAATAGCCAAAGGGAAGGAAGAAGACTCGAAGATTACCGAAGAGAGAAAGATGGCACCAGTGAGCTCCGCTGCACTTACTCTGCAACAAGGGGTAATTACAGGAAATGGGGCAATTACTGGAGTTATCACCTGTGCGAGCGGGAGCAGGGAAGGGGGACTATTGAGTGTAGGGGGTAGTGGGTTTTATTATATGGAGGGTTGAATTATCCTTTAAGTAGCTGCTTTGTAAACAGATCACATGTTTAACCTCAGATAAAATATTCCTTTAAATGTTTCCATGATTTAAAAACAAATGTCAGTTCTTGGTCGATTTAAAGAGAATTTGACGGATTTGGGTTATTGTCTGTTCTGTAATGGTTTAAAAAATGTGTGATTGATAAACACCAACCATGCAGTATTCTTACTCATTGCTTAACCTTGGATGGCTGTAATTAAGTCATAGCTCTAATTTTTTATGGTTGTTCTGATTAGATAATGAATGCAGCCAATCATATTAAATACATAACAAGAGATAGACTTTGTAAATCAGCTGTTAACATGCCTATGTAATGTTAATAATCTGCAATTTAACAATAAAATTCTTTGATCGTTACCAAGGAATATGTAAGCTTGATATCTCTTATCATAAATTAGAGTCTATATGAAGTTGTAACTCACAGCAGAATCCTTGGAACTGATGCCCAGATTTGTGTATTGGTTTGCAAAGAATCGTGTTTCCTTCTCCTGTTTTAATGAGAAATACAATGGACAGTCATTTCCAACAACTGTATAGTTTGAATGAAAAAAAAAAACTAAACATAAAAGTTAAAAAAACAAGTGTACCTTTAAATTATTAAGGTTGGACATATCATCCTTTTTAGCAAGTATATGTAACACAGCATCATGTATGCTGAGGAAGATCATTGAGGTAGTAATCTCATCATCAAAAAATCCACATCGTTCAAGCTTTTCCAGAAGGTTATCTAGAAATCATGAAAATGGGAAATTATTATTATTTTTTAGTTTATCACTAAAATGGATTATGTCATCCTTTGTAAACTGATGCAGTTCTCTAAAACCATACTGTAGGTTAACACGGTGAACTGTACAACTAGGAAGACAAAATGCCCTGTAAACACTCAATATTATCTTTGGAACAGACAGCTGTTACTCACTCCACCAGTCAGCATATGTGTGATTAGGTATTCTGTTGTATTTGTTAAAGAAGTAAACCCTAAAAATGAATATAGCTAGAAATGCCATCTTTTATATATTGAACATGTTGATCCATCCTAAAGGTTCAGCATCTCTATTGTTGTAATGATCCACACCTTCAAAGTTGTCAGAGGAGATTTCTATGTTGGATTGTGTTAGGAGTGTCTGTGACATGCACATGCCCAGTATGCTTTGAGAAGCTAAGCTTAGGGGCTCATCACAAATGATCAATCAGAAATTAGGTTTGCCTGTCATATATGCTGATGTTACAGGGCTGAGTATTAAATTCTGTTGTGCTGGTTTCTGAGCTGCCATGTACCAATAATGTGGATTAGTTACTATCAGTCCTATATTGTGAAATTTATATTATATATTCAGTATATTGTGCAGTATATTTTACATCAGACCCTAAACTCAGTAAGTGACAGCAGCACAGAACATTTGCAGTGAATTAGCAGAAAAGAAGATGGGGAACTACAGGGGCATATTTGGAGGCACAAATCTTTACTACTAAAGGGCAGTGGTTGCCTTTGGCTTGTATAGAAGCCCAAAACACAATGTACATGATTTCTGCCCTACATCTTTAGTTAAGCTTTAGTTCATCTTTAATATATTTTGTATTAAATTTGTACCAGTCTTTATATTACCATAAACTGTTTCCTGGTTCCAAAGCCTCTCAAGTGAGCCATTTGCTAATATATCATTTCAATGTTTTTGGACTTAATAAATTGACATCTTACCCCTTTTTTGAATATCAGTGTGCCTAATATATCCTCATTTTGTTTTTACATGTGACCAGGAAATGCTACCTGCTAGTTGCTATGTGTTACTGCACCTTGGCAAATATTGTCTTATTACATAGACACTTACATATGTCAGTAAAATAGGGGCAAATTTATCAAAATGTGAGTTTAAAGCTTCATAAATAAAAACTCCCCCATTCCTATGGGATTTGTAGAACCGTATTTATGAAATGGTGGGTTCTAACTTTCATCACCCATTGATAACTAGATTCTAAAAATCCCGTAGGAATGAATAGAATGTCAGTGAGTTTTTATGTATTAAGCTGTAAACTCTCATTTTGAGAAATCTGCCCCTTAGTACAAAATCATATTGTACATTAATAATGAAAAGCCAGAAATTAAGAATATTTTGCTTCACGTCAAACTCATTTTAATATAAACTACATAAAGTAACTGTATAGGTCTTTATAAAAATATATCACATAATATAGCCCATATTTAAAACTTTGACATGAAAACGCTTTTTTAAAAAAATATATTTTCTAATAATATGTGTAAATCGTAATATACAATATTCTACTACATAACATTTCCATTAATAATTTGAAAAATAATTTCCTTTCAGAGGGCATTCCTTTAATTTAACAAGAAATTTTGGAAGCTTTATAAACAATGCAACAGAAAATGGCAAAAGTGCATCAGGGTATTTCATGCAGAATTAAAAGTGCCTCAAAAAATAAGCAAAGAAACTCACCATCTATGCCAGCAATGTAAATATCAACTTCAATTTTCAGAAATTCTTTTAAAGCCTGTGAAGTGTAGAATATCCATGTAAGTTTGACTTTTATAATAATAGTTCTTGAAATAGCCATACATGATATTTTTTTCTGCTGATTCAGTGCAAATGTTCTGTGCTGCTGTCACTTACTGAGCTTAGGGTCTGATGTAAAATATACTGCACAATATACTGAATATATAATATAATATACAAACCAAAAAACACTGGACTGATGTTGTTGACAACTGTTTTACCCCATAATCAGCCCCCCACATACTTGGGCATGCCCCACATTTCATTCTGATTTCTTCTAATTATGTGAGACATGGTTTGTAAAATCTTAAACATTTTAAAGCAAAATAGGTTTAATTCAACTAATTTAATTGCCTTAGTGGTGTAACTACCATACAGCAGACCCCGTGACTGAATGGCAAGCCAGTGGGTGGAGGGGAGGAGAAAGTTGCAGTCGCCTGGAGCACAATAGTTATGCTACTGAATTTCAATTGCAATGCTTAATCTTATTTTCTTCAGAGGTAGTAAGAAAGCAATAAAATAATTCCCAATGTATATTGTATTGTCTTAACATAAGTCAATGTTTAGGACATTGTATAATTTTTTTAAAAACAAAATATTGTGAGACCCTTCCTGACAATGAAAAAATGAATAATCCCATATGGGAAACGTGTAAATGTTACTGGTTGGTAAAATGAAGCAGTGATGATTCTACCATTTAAATATTAGTTTAGACGTGTCAATTCTCCTGGTACCTGACAACCTGCTGCTCAACTTAGTATCAGGTATACTTTTTTGACTGGTGGAGCAGGGAGTGAGGCTGTTGTAGGGGGCCCGGCGGGGAAGGGAGATTTTTGCTCTCCTTTAAAGAAAAGTAAATTAAAGAATAACTATTTGGGTTTACATTGATTTTGCACTTTTTCTTAGTAACTGTATAACCATTAACAGTATGTATTAAGGTTAGTGTCGATATCACATACCCCTTTTAAGCCTTTCATCCCAGACATATCAAGGAAAGACACCGCTCCAAAATCAAGAATTAAGCTGTGAATGTCGATTTTTGGAACACTGATATTGTTTGGTAGATCTTCGTTCCAGTTTATTGTAATGGGAAGATCAGCAGTGTATGTAGGCTGGTCAAGCTCTTCGATGTGATTATTATCTAGTTCTTCTTCAGAATCGATGTTGCAGCTTGAAGTATTGATCATACCTTTCTGGAAAGGCAATAAATATAAAATGTAAATAAAAATGAAATTTTGACATTGTTCTGATATTGGAAATACATTGTGGGTATGATTTATGGAACATCTTAGCTTACGCTGTTCACATCTGCTCTTTGAGTACTTGTCTACAATGATGTGTTTGTGCTCTAAATCCATTGGTGTTTGTGTAGATATTGAAGACACTCATTTGCATCAGTTACATTATGCTGGGCAAAGGTGGAATCTAAGTGTCCTATCTATATCATATTTATCTTTTAATATTACCAGATGTGGATGAGTTACTGACAAGTTCTGATGAAGTTATTTGCTTGGCCTGCATATGACATAATTAATGACTAGAATTTGAAAACGTACTGTCCATTGAAGTTCTCCTTTATTCAGGAGCTTCCTGATTTTTCTCAGTGCTTTATTCCGCTTACGTAGTATCCTCAGTGGGTTAAAGCCAACCTGTCAAAATGTAATATTTGATTTGTTAGGCATATTGTCTAATGCTTTTCAATGGGAAAATATGGCAAACGTTTGGACTTACAGCAGCTATGAGTTTGTCTTTAAAAAAATCAATATTGGCAAAGAATATTGGAGATGGACATCTGAAAATCTTCACTCCCTGAGGCTCATATATCTGAGAAATAAAAACACTGTTATAAAACCTGCCATGAAGTTAGTTCTATTAGAGGTGGTAAAGTACAACCATGATTTTAATACTTACATTTTTATAATCTTTCCTGTTCTTGTAAATGTTACTTCCTCCAACATTAGCAATCTGAGAACATTTTGGGCTGTAAGTACAATAATGTAGTTATTATATCCCAGTAGTTTTCACTTCAAAGCAAAACTAGCAAATTTGTGAATACCCTACATTTTCCCCACCATGTAAAATGATCCCCTTGAAACGTTGTTTGTGGAATATTTTCAATGATAAATGTACAAAAGAATGAAGAAAGCATTTTGTGGAATTATTCTCTGATTTTCTCTTTGCTCTGGTGTCTCTGGATTTTTGAGTTATTGTTGCATTGATGTCTCTGCATACTCTACAAGCAGTATATTATAGCATTTTCTGAAAATTCACATGGTCTAGGAATAATAGTTTTTTCTCTCAGAGAAAGTGTTTAGATTATGGTATTGTTTGGTATGGAACACTAAAGTGTAAATTAGGGTGGATGTGAATATAAATGTCTGAGCTGGAAATTTTAACTCTTGACACAGCTTTAGGATTTAAGTTAGAGAACACTGGTGCACTGTATGATATTCCTCTTTACATGCTCTATTGAAGGGAATGCTCTTCTCACAGTGTTGTTGGTGAATATATTCAATGATTGTGATTTGTGGATTGTTCTTAATAAACAAGTTCTGGTTAAGTTATAAGAACTACCGGCGCCCAGTATTGTGAAAATACTAAAGGTTACAGTTTTACAACACCATTGCAAGGCCTGCACCTGTGGGTGTATTGAGTGTATTGAGCCTCAGCTGGGGTAAAGCTGATAGTTTTGAGTAAAGTTGCCACTCCAATTTTACTATAGCCTTACATTACATTCTTGCAAGCTTTACAAAAACTAAGGACTAAATAAATATATATGTTTATTATAAATTAAAAAATAAATATTATAAAATTATAAACAAATAATAAGACAAACGATTCAATAAATAAAAGTTATAAATTTCATTATAAAAATTGTGATAAAGGTGGACACTAATAAACAAGAGTGATATTAACACATGGTATCAGTCTTGGCATAACAGCCTAGCAAACCTGATGCATTACTTACAACTGGGCACGGAATACAACAGTCAGCAACTCAAAGCCCACTCCCGCTGCTAGTCCAAGGTCAAGTCCGAGTAGAACAGCAGCTAAGAAGGTCACAATCCATACTAACTGGGAATGGTAAAAAAATAAACATGTAGTCATTATTGAATTGTAGTGCTTAACCTCTATTCGTTTATCTTATTTGAATTTAATATATAATAATGATAAGTCTGTATAAACAGTGTTAATATTGTTTGCATATCTATCAGCTGGGATCTGTACAACCACGCTAAATCAATATGAATAAGTATTTTATAGGCTTTTTTCTGACTACTCTTTAAGTAAAAATTCTATGGAACTGTTCATATACTATGTCCTGAAAGACTGCAGTGACAAAGGTTAAAGGGATACATAGTTTTTGGTAAGCCCAATGAAGAGAATAGCTAAACAAAATGACAAGCCAAACACATTAGGGGATTATATAGTAGACCACATACTAGGGATAAACATATTGCCTGTGCAGCACTGCAGTATTATTGTGATGGTTTTTGGGATTTTTTTTGGTACTTGATTCACTGTCACCACATTAAGCAATTATAACTGTAAAATCACACTTCTGATTTAATTTCACAGTAACTTTACTTAACTTGCTAAAAGCTCATTTTTAGAAAATTCTAGCCTCCTCCTTTTTACTACCACTGTTATACTCACACTTTGGACTTTGGTTATCATGCAATGCAAAAATATGTGTTTGAACATCTTGTTCTAATCGCAAGTACCATAGTGTTAGCTTCATAAATAGTGCAGTTCGCAACTCTGGTTCGATGACATTTACAAAAAGCACACATACTTGTTATGCACATTTTATACTAATACTTTGTATTTTGACTCATAGGGCAGTCACAGGTGATTTTGGACGTTTGGGTGCCTATAATTTTCAGTTGATAATTTTCAGTTGAGGGGATGGTGCCTGTTACTGCAATCACCTGAAATATAACTATGTTATAGTTGTTTATGAAATGTTGCAGTCTACATTTCCAAATGGTAATCACTCTAGGGATTAATATAAAAAAACAGGGTTGGCATAAAAATAGTGTACACATAATTTAAAGAAGAAGCAACAATTGCAGTATGGAGCCAGGCTGCATGCTGGGATTACTGCAGAGAAATCTTTTGAGCACTGTCCAATGGGAAAAGCCATCCCACGGCGCCATTGCATGCTCTACACACATACCAGTAGTTTGTTCCTTCTTACACAGACATATAGCCTCACTTTATTTCTAAGGTATACATTATGAGTGTGACAAATGATTTGACATTGCCCTTACATTTGGTACTTATGCTTTTGTTGAATTATGTATACAATGGAAATAGTCTGAGCATGTATTTTGTCAAATGTATTTATTATTATTATTATTAACATGCATTTATATACATATTTATATATGCTGTATAGCAATTCTCTTATTGTTTTTTAAGCACATATAAACTCATAAAGAGCATTTTGTGTGATATAAATTACTTTGTACTTATGCTTCTGATTTTGGAGAAAAGTTCCCAAACTGTTAAAAGATTTGCTTCAGATCATAAGTTACTTACCAAATCATATTTATCTTTCCGGAACAAAACAGGAAGTTCATTAAACTGCATGAGCATTCCTTTCAGATTGATTATTACCAAGGCTCCTAGTACAGACTGAAAATTTAAATAATGCATATTTTAATACAAGCTTTCATTTTATCTCCTTTCAACATTATTAAACAATATATGACTAAATACTTTTCTTATAAAGTACTATTACTGCAGCTCTACTTTCTGCGGTCCAGCTTGTGTGCACTGTTTCCAAATCAGGTTAATTATGCCCTAGTGTAAACACTAGTTTGAGCTACATGGATATATGTCAGTTGATTCAATTATGGAATTTCAATTGCATCCAGTGAGATATGTTTGGGTATATCAAACCTTCTAAACATAGTTTACTCCCCTTTTTAGTACCTGCATTGTTGCCACGGCCAATCCAAATTATGTTTACTTGTTTGACAGATAGAAGGCGATTGGCAGCTACTGATGAGGGTGCAACCCCATTCAGGGGGAGGCTTTTAAGATTAGGGCAGTGCTTTGCAAAACCTTCGTCAGAGAGAGGCAAACACATATTGCTGCAATTTCTATCTTTTAAATCGCTCACCTTAGTGGACAGACTGTCCCCCAAGTGCCAAGGTAACACCTGGTAGCAAATGTTGCTAATAAATTTGGTTCTTTATCACACACATGGAATACAACAATAACCAGCACCAGTTATACCTCTTTCTTCAACAGGAGTTCAATTAACTGGGCTTGTGTTGAACATTTTGCCTTTTGAAAAATCTATGGTTTTTGTTAATCGTTGAGCTACACAGGGCAAATTGAAGCTACTCCGTAAACACTGAATGCCCCTGTATAATGGACTCTTTCTAACAAAACACAACAAAAGATAAAGGGAGGGGTCATATACTTGGCAATTTAATTATCTACCTTGCAACAACCAAACATGGAGTCGTTCCAATCCATTATAGAGGAAGGCACTGCACCTCTCATCTAATGTGAACAGTTACCCCATCCATAAACAAATTTAGAATAGGGTGGTTCTCTGTTGGATGTTAAACAACACTTCAATCCAAATATTAGAAAGAAAGAAACCAAAGTTCCAACTAGTGGCACTTGGTTCAATAAATCTTTAATCTTTACTTTATTTATTATTGAACTGAGTGTCGCTAGGTGGATCTTTGCTTTCTTTCTTTCTAATATTTACATTTAAGAGTAGTTCCAATCTTCCTGTTTGGCCTGTACAGCTATAGAAATAAAATATCGTGATTAGAACAATAGTCAAAAAGTATGTTTCGTGCTTGCCCTAGTCACCGAATGCATGTTGAACAAGGGGGTACTGGCCATTTAAAAAAATTATAGATATAAATCATATTTGTATGCATTCTGCCCTATACAGTATAGATATCATACAAGATGGTGCAGCTGTATTGCAGTGATTTTTTTTTTAGGATACTATATTTGTTAGACAAATTTTGCTGTGAACTATACACTGTGGCCTCCTAATATACTTCATCTTTACTCCCATTGGTGCAAAAGCCAAACCACATTTGGTAGACAACATTTACTCCTCGCTATTGCTTTAATAATAATAAGCTCAATAGATCAGCATATTAAGCACTTATTAGTCAACTAAAAAATGACTATATAACATCTAAATATGAAACAATATCAGTACCTTTTGTAGAGGTTCAAGAAGAAATCCTATAGCCAAGGTGACAATCATAACAATTATAGCTGATAATAAACCTGCAATCTGAAAACAAGTAAATACATTTATGCACAGCTCATAAAACATATGAATATGTATTTCCAAGTATTTATTAATTAGGAAATTATAGTGGAGTTTACTAGTAAACTAATATGTAATCAGTGAAAGACAGAGACACTACAAAGTATAACTTCCTTAGATAATGAGACAAAGCAAGCAGCTCTACAATGTTACTAGGAGCAGATATGCACAAGTGTCCTTCCTGTGAACTGCTCTTTTGTATCTTGACTTCATCTTTTCCTGAGTCTGAAAAATGTTCCGCCAGGTTGAGCTCCTACAGATCTGTTATAATAAAACTATAGCTTGTACTTGATCCAAACTAATATATAATGAATCCCTATTACTGACAAAACAATCCTATTGAGTTTATTTAATATTTTTTTTAGTCGACTCAAGTCACGGAGGTTCAAATTGCAGAAAGATACCTTATCCAGAAAACCCCAGGTCTGAGCTTTCTGGATAACAAGTCCCATACCTGTACAATAGAGACCTCATGTCCCTACTAACTGCCTGCTTCATGTGCAGAAGAGGCAAATGATGTACAGTGGAACCTCAATTTTACATCCCCTGTTTTTATGTTTTCCCTCATTTTACATTGTTGTTTTGTGGTCTCACCTATATATTATGTATTATACCTGATTTTCCATTTTCCTGGTTTTTACACAATTTTTTTCTGGTCCCCTGAAAAATGTAAAATGGGGGTTCTACTGTATTTATAAAGATGGCAGCCCTAACTTGCACCGACATGCAAAAACATGCAAGGACATGCAGAGCTATGAGGGATTGCTGTTAAAAATGGACATGTAATTTCAGGAGAGGGTTTAAAGGCCACCCATTAGTCACTTCATTGTATTAAATTTTAGTTATTTTTTTAATGTTACCTGAGTTTTGCCTCCTGTACTTTCTTGCACAGCTGACCTTGACAAGGCGGTGCTTGCTGCAAAACCCTTGAAACAGCCATTAAATATGTTGCTTAATCCAAATGCCACTAATTCCTGCAAGGCACCAACAAAGAGAATTATTAGCATTTTCTTCTTTGCTGAACTATGTCTAAGCAAGGCACACAAATGTAGCTAAATTTAAATTAATTTTAAATTTCAAAGGACTTGTATATAGTGGGAATGGAAATTATTTTGGTAACATTTACTAATGAATTTTAATATTAAAATCACAATGATAGTATAAAGATGTATAGAGAAGGAACTTGCATATTGTGCAAAGCTCCACATGTCTAGAATGTTCCCAATGCTTGGTTTGTTATTGTCATGTATAATTGCCATGCTATCATTTTCCCTTTATGCAATGGATTAACTAAAATCACTTCAACCCCAGAGCAGTGGTTGTCAAAATTTTTAAGTTCAAGCCCAACTTGAATGTCCAACCTTTGGTTAGGGCTCCCCTCGAAGACCCAGTTTTTGGTCAGGCACATGGGAAATGTAAATAATATATATGGGCTCCCTCTTGTAATTGCGGCAAGGGCAGCAATCCCTTATTTTGTACAATTTTGTAAAGGCCTAACGAATAGCAAAATTGGAATATGGGATAAAGTGATAAACTACCATACATGATTTAAATTTTAAATGGTACAGTAATAAATTACCCCTTATGTCACTATAATGTTTTAAATGACCTAATGAATAGCAGAATTGGAATATGGGAGAAAGTAATAAGCTACCATTAATGATTTAAAAGGAAATAATATATTGGTTTAAATGAGCTTCAAAGTGTACCTGATTTCCATCTATAATATAGTCATGCTTGATAGAATATACTTTTGCAACAGAAAAGGCTACAGCAAATCCCACAATTGCAATGGAGAAACCATCCGCTATACAATCCTGAAAAACGGAGATGCTTGGTGCCATTGGAGGCTGAAATCTATGCAAAATATAAAAAGCAGTGTCAACAGAAGTTTTATTAGAAAACATTTATAATAGTAATTTTAGGATGTTTTACTTTTTCAGGAAAGAGTAGGGACTACACACTCCACTGATGTAAAAAATACAGTTCCACATGAGTACAAGTTTATATATTCAGTGTGTTATATTAGATCCCAACATGACTGTATTTAATTTTCAGCATGTGTCATTGACACTTAAAAGAAAACCTTGACATAATAATGTACTAAATTATTAATCTACTCAGTGTTCACATGCTATTTCCGGGTTTGTGACGTCACAACCCAGAAATAGGAAACGCATGAACACAGAGACTTGGCTTTTAATTGAATTGGGTATTTATACCTTAGGTAATCCTGCAACACATCAGAATTCCCCTTGACAAAGTCTGTTACGCCGAAACGTTGGGGTTAATACTCATTGCTGGCAAGCACATCTGCTCCGCTGCTTGTGGTTTCTTTTTTGCCTTGATTTCACACAAATTGTGGTATGTATTTTTACTTGATGATATTGCTGTATATATACAGTATATGTTTATCTTTGATAGATAAATGAGAGATCTGTTTGTGCAATGTATTGATTGAAAAATATATAAGGATTTTCTTATACTTCATACCACTGTGTATTTGCAGTTTTCTGTGAGTATGCAACCCCAATATCTGCAATATTGTGTATTTTGGTTACTCTGTGGGGAGTATTTTTGAGTTATTTGCACCTCCTATACATGTTATTCTAAATTTTTGGAGTGCCCTCCATTGATCTATATAAACATTTACCTACCCTTTTTCTAACTTTCCAACGATATCCACTTTATATTTATCCTTGAAGTTAAATCCATAGGATACGCCAGTAGCAATAACTGTCTGCAAATAATAAAATGATCAACTGCAGCATTTAATTAAGAAAACTTTATAAAATTTAATATGAGATAGCGCACAAGGTTAATATATGGACATCCAGTCATTCCAGTGCTATATTTGTGGCATAAAAATGCAGAGAAAGCTTAAAAAGCTAAATGGGTTTTGTAATACAAAAGCAGATATTGGTTGCCTGTAGTAGGAGAAAGCCTAAAGCTCACACACACAGTTATTCAAACAGTTCTGTAGTTTCTTGTCTAAGCTGTATTTCCACCATCCAAAAATAAAATCACTACAATTAATTTGAAAAAGCAGGAAAACATTACAGACTGGCACCCCTATGGAGTTCATGTGTTAGCTCATCAATTATTCTGAAACTGCATAGCAGGGCCAGGCCAAGCCGACAGGGCACCCTAGGAACTCGGTTGCCCCCCTCCCCCCATGTGCGCACACTTGCACTATGAGACGGAAGGGGAAGTAACAAAGGGGAAGGGCAGGGGAGGTAGGGGGAGTGATGGAGGGAGGGGAGCGTGATAGAGGGGAGGGGAGGAGAGAGCAGCACGGGAGCAAACCACCTGGGATAAGACTTTTGAACAGGTACTTACCCAGTGCCCCCACATCTTTGCTCCCTAGGCAGGTGCCTCTTCTGCCTACCCCTAGTTCCAGCCCTGCTGCATAGGCTGACACTTCTGCCAAGTGGTCCATTAGATCACATGTTAGCAGATCAGTTTAATCACTGGAATTAGGATTCAGTGATTCATCATTCTCATCAGTGAGTGCCATTCCACCCTACATTGTATGCTTTGTATATCTAACCCCACCTTAACTTTATTTAGAAACACGGCAATAAGAGAAGACTGACATAAAGCAAGATCATTACTTACCATAATGACTTCAATGGGGATTGGTACAGGAATCTTTGCTTTGAAACGGTCATTGATTTCTTTTACAGCAAAGACTACAACCATTATGATAATGGAGGTTACAAGGTCTGCAATGTTTGTGTCTGTAATCTGGATAAATATGCCTTTCAAAGTCTGTAAAGCAAATCAATAAATATTTATACCCACATATAAAAATATTATTCTAAGAAAGCTATAAATGTTCTGATTTCCATTAAGTGGTATGACAAGTTCACATTTAAGTTCAAGTTAAAGAAAACCAATCAGACTCCCTGAAGAAACATACTGTATGTTGCATAGTGTAATTATGTAATTAACTACACACAGACTAGCTGTTAAGCAGCATTAGCATAATTAGCATCATTTTACATTTTTAATTTTGATGTTTTTTATTTGAACACTTCAACTAAATATTTCTTTATTTCACATAATTTTGTCATGATGAAAATAAATTAGAATGTCTGCCATACTGCAAAAACAGTTTGTTAATGAAAGAGTGAAAGTAAATATTCACTCTTTGATAAATATGTTCATGAAAAATAAACTTTACCTGTTTAGCTGTGGGCAGTTCTGTTTTATTTTTTTATTCCTGGTGGGCTACAGATCAAAATGTGGCAGAAAAGCTAAATTGTATGGCACTGGCAGTCAGGTCCCTAACTAGTGGCATCTACAGCAGGCAATGTACAGAAGGCAAATGGGTATGATAACTAATTATTTCATATTGGTGTTTTTTCTTGAACCAAATGCATTCATTTTGGTGGTTTATGTCAATTGCTTTAATAACCAAACAGTATACATTGATTTGAGGTATTTCTCTTTAGTCCTAGATCTGTAACCTATTTATCAAATGTATCCATAACTATGCCGATAAGATGCTGTTTGGTACTCTGCTTTTAAAAAGTTGTTGATTTGCAGAGTTTTATTACTGGGACCTTTTGTTTATCATTCTAACTTATAAAATGTTATACTTTCTCACAATTTCTTTTATGTTTCTAGTGCCCTGAAGTGGTGGTAATGGAGGTTGACCAAGATTACTTTTGGTTATAATCAGTTACTGTGTTTGTAAAAATACAATGTGAAAACATAATTAAATATTTTACAAATGTACTTATACTTACATAAAACAGGGCCAGTGGTCCACTATATGGCTCTACTGTTAATCCAAATACAAACTTTAGTTGTGATACCAAAACATGTATAGCAGCAGCAGTTGTAAAGCCGCTTATAAGGGAGTCAGATAAATAAATCACAATGAATCCAATTTGCAGAAGTCCCATAGCCAACTAAAAGAAAAAATAATCTACTGTTAATTCTATGAATTTCAGCTCAGTCATATCCAAGGAAGACATACATTTTATGCCATTACCAACCTGAAAGATGCCAGCAAGAACTGTAATAGATGCTGCCACAACAACTCGTTTTTCATTCAGCAACGTTATAGCTTCTGTGTTATTAGCACTGATAGATGGATCATCTGGAGCTAACCTGAGTACTGCTGTACCAACCATCAAGCTGAGCACTGGAAATGGACCTTTGGTACAAAGGACAAATACTTAATTTAATGTATTTATACTTAATTACATCTGCAGCCTTATAGTATACACTCATACAGACACAACATTTTTATAGTTCTACAAGTGTTATGGTAGAGGTGCTTTCATAACGATGATACAGAAAAGTTTTCTCTTTTAATATATTCACAGTCTTTTCTAGGGCTGCTACAACATATGACTTTGAACTCTTGCAGCCCATTCTCTACTTTTTATATTTACTCATGGTCTATAATTGGAGCATGCTGGGCTCTCTAATGAGTTATGGTACAACATACCATACTTACCTACAGATATATGCTTGGAAGTGCCAAAGAAAAAATAGATGATGACTGGAAAGAAAGCTGCATACAGACCATACCCAGGAGTAACATTCACCAGGAGAGCAAATGCCAGACCTGAAAAAGAAAAAGTATTTAATGGGTAAAACTAGTCATGAGCGAAATAGACTCCAATGGGCATAAATTTGTTTTGCGTCAAAAACAACTGCCCCCCATAGACTTCATTACATTTCGGTTAACTTTCACCATTTCACGAAATTTCGGCGAAACGGGTCAGATTTGCCCATCACTAGTTATAACTTGAGATTTTAAATAAAATAAAACAAAATATCTATTATAGTTTATAGTTTCCCTAATCAGGGACAGATGACCTTCATCAGTCCTATTGTAACAGAACTAAAACGCTAGAACTGCCATGGCAGCTAATGTATGTGGGAACTGTAGTTCTGAAACAGCAGATATGCCAAACTATGGCTACTAAGGAATGAGATCTACAGTATATAGTGCTTAGATTGCTAGTAAATATGTAATCAATATATAAACCTCAATTCAGTGCATGTATAGGTATATTATACAGACATGGGATCTTTTATCTGGAATGTATGGTACCTGGGGTTTTCTGGCTAGGGATGACCATGCCTTAATATAACCCAACTATTTACAGGTCTTCATGTCTGTTCTTGTAGGTCTTTTTTGGTGCTTCTATGCCTTTTTAAGAATAGGGTATACTTGAAAAAAGAAGGAGCACTACAAGGAACTTGTTGGAAGAGTGCTGAGACAGAAATGAAGCCTAAGCATATAGTGAGATATTTACCCTGTAGGACTGCTACCAGACCAGTACTGATGCCAGAGACAATGTCACTTAAAATCCATTCTTTAAATGGATACACTGGAAGCCAGGAAGCAATAGGGAAGAATGTGTAGGCAATTCTCTTGGCCTTCTCCCGAGAACATCTGAAATTAGATTTTTCCATAAAGTTTTTTAATTAAGTTCTTCATAGCCAAGATTACATAAATCCAGCAAGGTTGTCATTCTCTTTGATGTCAGTTAACACAGTTAAGTGTAAGTTGTGCAGAGCTTTTAAAGGGAAGTTTGAGCTCAATCCAAAAAAAAAAAATTGGCTGAATGTGATACTTTTATTTTTTTTATTGCTTATCTTTCTCTTCTAATGACTTTAAATGTTGACCAGGCTGCTTTCTGTTTGCTAGGGTAAATAAGGCCAAGAACCAGATAGTAGGACAAAAATAATCATATATGTATATATTGTATGTCTAAATATAATATATTTATATTAATATTATATTTAAACCGTAACAATGACTTGAAGTTTACATCAAGCCAATTTTAGTGAATCCTCCTTTTTGGTGAACCATTTAGGATCACTGTACCAGAGCAACAGCATTCTGTATGGCAGTCATTTCTAAGCTGTTTGCCTGCTCTCCTGGCGGGACTGAAGGAACCCAGCATAGTTTATTTAGGGTGGGATATGGGGAGAATGTCTGAGTCCTGGAAGCCTAGCTTGAAGGTTAGCTACACCAACATTTGGGGTGAACACTTATTTGTCGCTATAGGGTTTTTTTTTTGGTTTTTTTTTTGCAACTATGGCTGAATGGATAATGTACCAATGTTTCATCTATACCACAAATTTTTGAATTTTTTTGACAAAACTCACAAATTTGAATTTAAATTCACCAATTAGAAATTAAATTTGAATGTGAGATTTATCACAACTCGACCTTGGAAACAGTTCTAATTTGATTATTCTCCACCTAAAACCTGCCGAGTTCATGTAAAAGTCAATGGAGAGGTCCCTTGAACTATCTGAAGATGTTAATAGTAGTAATGAGCCAAATTTCTTGCCAAGTTTTGTTTAGAAAATGGACTCCAATGGGAGAAAAAAAACATTTATACGCAAAAGTTGAGGGTTTTTTTTGTTTGTTTTTTTAGGAAAACTCAATTCTAATCAGATTCAAATTTGTTTCTAGTTTTCAGATCGGGACTATTCGATCCAATTTTAGAAGTTTTAATTTTTTCATAAATAACATACCATTCAAATTGTGAATATAAACACATTATTAGAGTTTAAAAAAATTCCCATTACTCATCCTTTGATAAATAACCCCCTTAATATGAAATTTACTATATGCTTGAGGAAGATTAGGACTTACCCAAAGAAAACTCGAACATGGTCCAGAAATGTTTTATGATATCTGTGCAATTTTTCATGTTCAGTATGAAAGGCATTTTCTGAATATATTGGCCTGGATACCACATACTGGTTTCCCACAGCCTCTATCATTGCTTCCAACTCTTTTTGTTTTAACTTTTTGTAAAATGTATTTACTGTAGAACTAACCTGTAACAGAAAAGTCAACTTTAGTTTAATGATTAAGGTTACAGTTTTCAGTTTAGTAATGACAAATTGCATTTGAATAACTCTGGCTTATGGTTATCAAGTTAAAGGTTAAAAATAGTAATAATGAATAGAATATATTATTGGATTGGATATATTTTGTGGAAACCTATTTTCCAGAAAGCTCAAAAAAATACAAATGCCATTTAAGCCTATTTAAACAAAAATGCTTTATTTTTGCCTGATTTGCTTTTTCTGTTATATTAACACAATTGCAATTGATGCTGGCTGGGCTAGTATGAATCCACGTTGATGGCAAAATATTCCTACTGTGTTTTTTGAAATTTAAACTTGATTAAAAAAATTGCTGTTAGGCATAGTTTACCAAATAATACAATGATCTGGAAAACAAGTTTTCTGGATAACATATCCCAAACCTCTTGTAATAATTAGTGTAATAATTATAATAATTAGTGTAGCACTTACAGGGGCGCTACACCAATGAGGAGAGTTGAGGTTGTCGCCTCAGGTGGCAGCGCCCCACTAGGGCAGCAAAAATGCAGATCCTGGTACTTTAAGAACCGAATTTCCAGTTCTCAAACCGGACATTCAGCTCTTCTAGTACAGAGAGTGCAATTAGGCTCTCTGCGCTAGCTTACTGGTCCTCTCTGATGCCCTCCTGGACCCTTTCAGGTGCAAAAAGGTAAACACACAGGGGAGGGGGGGGGGCGGCAGCAACTGCTGCCTCAGGTGGTGGAGGGGCCAGGATCACTCCTGAGCACTTACATTATATAAATACAACATTATCATTATATCAATACAAAATACTATAGCTTGAGTATAATAAATGTTTGTAGACAGAACTTAAACACCTTTAGTAAACCTTGTGTGCTCAAAACAAACATTAGGTCTGATCTTGTAACCAGAGAGAAGACCAATAATAACTGTAGGTGTAATACAATACTTTTTTAAAAACAAAATTGTGGACATCTGCCAATAAAATACTTATTACATTTACAATAACTAACAATCCATCTGTATGCTGCTGTAATACATAATTACAGCTGCATATATATATATATATATATATATATATATATATATATATATATATATATATATATATATATATATATTTCCAAAAAAACCAGCAATACTGAGTATCTTGTGAAAAGCTATACATGTATTCAAATAAGCATGAAAAAAGCCAACACACACACACATATATATATATATATATATATATATATATATATATATATATATATATATATTTTTTTTTTTTTTAAAAAAGGACCGAAATGTCACATCGGCTATGTATCCAATAACACTTGTTTGTTAAAGGAAATCCATGTGTTGCTGGTCCTTTTCTATATATATATAGATATCTATAGTTTCTCAAGCTAAATTCTGTATTTTAAAGTTTAATATTGATGAATATTAAGTCATAAGTAAAGAATTACCTTTTTCTACAATAAAGCAATGTTTGTTTGGATTGAAGCAAGTACCTTCCTGTGTCTTGACGAACCTTTCTGTGTTTAAAGTGTAAGACAAGAAATGTTTGCCCTTTATTCACTACAATTGTGTCAGTCGAAATTGTTATCATTATGCCCATTGTAATAATTAACCTGGATTAACTTTTACAAGGACTTAAAGATTTTCCTTGTGTCCTTGACCATTGACCCTGGATCAATACAAAACAGTACAGTGACTTCTTTAAGACATAATTATTCATCTCCAGCTCTTACTGCCAACTGCACGGGACAGATATTTAAGATATGCCTCCTTAAACACCTGGATTGGTGGCCGGAGATAGGAATGATCTGGGAACTCAAGAGATTGTACATAGAAATACCTTTGTGCATTATATCTTGAAAACAGCAGATCAATGGAAAAACACACTTTGAGCATGTATTGCCAAGAAAGACTTTTCATCTTTGGAAAAACAGAAAAAAATATACAAAATAAGACTTCAATTAAACTGATGGAAAGTTTTGAGGACTTTTTTTTAGTTTAATAAGCCATGTACTGTAATTACAGAAAAGGAAATAAAGGCACCTGTCAATGCCATATGAGTAAGGTAATGATTCATTTTGGTCTACTTCTGAAGCTTGATTCTTGTAAATCACATATAGCTATTTTTTGTCACTATGAATGGAATATTATTGTTAGTTATATGAAAGATTATCCTTTGTTAACCTATAATTATAGCCCTACAATGTGTTATACCATATGTGTAATGTATGCATCTAATAACCCCATAGTCCCCTAGTCTATAAAATATAATCTCTTTCAATATATATATATATATATATATATATATATATATATATATATATATGTATATGTTTGTTTGTTTTTGCTCCTGACGAAGATCCCTGTGGGGGATCGAAATACGTTGAGGCTTAATAATAAAACATTTTTTTGTTTTTTCACTAAAACCCTGTGAGTGCCGCAATCCTTTTTCACTGCTTATTTCCCATGCTGGCACCCAGGTATTAATTTTGTCTATGGAGTGCACCATTCCTTTGGTTATATATATATATATATAATCGAATTTCTCAAGAGGGACCAGCACTCTGTATTTTAAATCACCAAGTGTTTATTATCACATCACTGTGCATCCAACGTTTCAGCCCCCACTGGGGCCTTTATTGAGGATCCTTGATAAAGGCCCCAGTGGGGGCTGAAACGTTGGATGCACACTGATGTTATAATAAACACTTGGTGATTTAAAAAATCTATTTGCATGTATTTTGACCAAGCACCCACTACAAGGAAACTTTGGCAAGATATATATATAGCCTGTTTGGATGCTTTCCACATAGAGGCAAACATTCATTTTTTTAAAAGATTGCAAGCACAAATAAACAGAAACCATTTGAAGAGATGCTGTCGGAATACAATATTTTATATTATACTTTATTGTAATTCATTGTATAATACTCACAGATGTAGCAAATATGTTTGCAGTCATTAATGAAATGTTTCATGGCTGATCCCTTTGCATAAAGTGAGTGAATTTGGTGGGTGTACTTGCCATTCCACAAAAATGTTAGCACTATGCTAATGGCATGCTAATGTCTCATTTAAATGCCACTGCATTTTGTACTAGTAGTTAGTTATACTGCATAACCCATATTTCTTTATGGGTTATGACCAGCTACAGACCCTGTTCCCTAAGCAGCATACCATAAATTTAGCTGGTGCTGTGCTTGGGTTGGAGAGTTTCCAATAAAAGGCATGGTTGCCTCTGAACTGATTTTGGTGTTTTTACTCCTTTTTTTTTTTTCTTCCATTACCCAGTTTCTATAAAAGTCTGGCCAAGCAAGGTAACCTTCCCCACTGCTAGCACAAGCATGTGCAGTGATAACCAGGGAGGGGAAGGGGAAAAACAAGGGTGGACCAAACATCGGCTGATGTTGTGTGCAGGACCTGAGGGCCCAGACTAGGGGTATGCAGACAGAAGAGCTACATGCCTAATGCTCCTCTACAGTTGCACTCTAGGCATGCACCTCTTCTGCCTACCCCTAGTTCCGGCCTGCATAGAGCTTACTGCTGCCTTTTAGCAGAGACCCATCCCTGTGCAAGGGCAATTAACCTGGCTAATGTGTATTCAGCCTTGGGTCTATAGCTGTATACCAGCTTAGAATTACTGAACTTTGTAGTAGGCAGGATGGATTATTGTCTTCCAAACTGCTACCTGGTTGGTAGGGTAATAAATCCATGCTGATCAGACAGCAGTTGACATTCCAAGTAAATAATTAAAAAGCCATAAAAAATTAACACTGATTTCATATAGAAATTTGTTGTCTGTGTCATACTAAAAGGTCATTTTCAAGTGAACTACCCATTTAAGTGAACACTTGGAATACTGGTTAGCATAACTTCTAGTTTAGAAATAGTTTGCAGGGACTAGAAATAATATGGTATGGGATCCAGAAACCCATTATCCAGAAAGCTCCAAATTGCAGGAAGAATCTCTCCCATAGACACCATTTTATTCAAATATTTAATTTTTTTTGTATTTGATCCCAACTAAGTTATAATTAACCCTTACTGGAGGCAAAACAATTCTTTTGTGTTTAATTCATGTTTAAATATTTTTTTAGTAGACATAATATATGGAGATCCAAATTATGAATAGACCTTTTATCTGGAAAAACACCAGGTCCCAAATTCTGGATACTAGGTCCCTTACTTAATGACTAATTCTAGCATATATATAGCCCTAAAGGAGTGAATGAGGAGAAATAGGTCACAATAATACAACATACAAACACCTAGTGTATTCTAAATACTATATTAATTATTACATCATAACAATCATGATATAAATTATTTTCCTAATTTAAAAAATTAATGGCAAACCCACTAAAATGTTTAAGAAAGTTGTACAATAAATGTAAGTCTTCAAATCCACATATATCTAATAATTTCCATAATTTATAAAGAGCAAGTAAGTTTTCTATATATCTGCCTGTGTTTCCTCAATGTACTCTGCTTTCCTCCCACACTCCAAAAACAAATTTACTAATGGGCGAAGTGATTAACGCTGGCAAAAACTCGCCAGCGTGACATCATTACGGAACTTCGCCGATTTACTAACGGGCGATGGCATAACTTTGCTAGCGAAGGAGATAGACTCTAGCGGTACTTCGCAACCTAACGCCAGGTAAAGTTGCGCTCTGGCAAACTAACGTAACTACACTAATTCACTAATATTGAGATTTGACTGAATGTTACCTCTTGTGCCAGACTTGCCTTCGTCAGACCAGGCAAAGTGCAATAGAGAAGAAAGGTCTTGGTCAAAAAATAGTTGAAAGTCCCAAAAAATGCTGGCGACTTACTTTTTACAGGGTGATAGGCTGCAAAAGATCGTAATTTTTGTTGTTGTGGGTACCCGGCTTCCCCCCTACATTTCCTAACATATGGCACATAAACTATACAGTGGGCACATGTATAGGGCAATATAACAACTCTAGTTTATTTTATTAAGGTTTCCTGAACTTGTGTATTGTAATGTATTTGCTGCAACATATACGTCCATTCAACTTTAACTTCCCGCCGTATGCAAATTAGGCAAAGCTAGTGCAACTTCGCTTTGCTTGCCGCAGTAATGCTAGCGCAACTTCGCCAGCATTCGGGGCCCTGGATGCAACTTCGATTTAAGTGAATTAGCGCTGTCATGGTGAATCTATGCCTGGCGAAGTGTTGCAATGTTGGCGAAGCCATCGCTGGCGCAATTTCAGAGGTAAGTAAATTTGCCCCATAGAGGCAAGCTAAATGGTTTCTGCTGAAACTGGGCCTAGTGTGAATGTGATAGGGACCACTTGGGCAGGGACTGATGAACAGTCTCAATAAAACCTATATAACTGTTGGCACTACATAAATATCTGCTAATAATATATTAAACATTAATTTTAACGTTAAACGTTAATTTAGGAGCTCAAGGTAAGTAAGCAGACAGCATGTAAAGTGAAACTGTTCAACATAAAGAAAGCACACATATAATAAAATATCTATACTTCTTTAACCTGCCACATTTATTTTCCACTTGCAAATCTCTCATCAATTTCATTCCAACAAGTATTAGGTTGCATGTACTGAAAGTGTTGCTGACACATATCTGTCCATTTGCAAATGTTTCATAAAGTAGGCATTCTCTCTACCAGTGGAGTGGAGCTGGGACTTCAGAAAAGCATATGAACTATGTATGGGCTTAGGTTGCAAACTGGGGGGGGGGGGGGTTGTATACTACCAGACTGGCAACAATAGAGGTTTAGAAAGAAAATTACTAACAATCGGTATAATTGCTATAACAAAACAGACAGTCTTTATGAAATGTAGCTGAAGTTGTTAATTGCACATTGTTTATTTTTCCCCACTGTATTTATAGTGTGTATGGCCACCTTAAAGGGATACTGTCATGGGAAAACATGTTTTTTTTTCAAAAGGCATCAGTTAATAGTGCTACTCCAGCAGAATTCCGAAAATCCATTTTTCAAAAGAGTAAACAGATTTTGTTATATTCAATTTTGAAATCTGACATGGGGCTAGACATATTGTCAATTTCCCAGCTGCCTCCAGTCATGTGACTTGTGCTCTGATAAACTTCAATCACTCTTTACTGCTGTACTGCAAGTTGGAGTGATATCACCCCCTCCACCCCCCCCAGCAGCCTAACAACAGAACAATAGGAAGGTAACCAGATAGCAGCTCCCTAACACAAGATAACAGCTCCCTGGAAGATCTAAGAACAGCACTAAATAGTAAAAGCCAAGTCCCACTGAGACACATTCAGTTACATTAAGTAGAAGAAATAACAGCCTGCCAGAAAGTAATTCCATCCTAAAGTGCAGGTCACATGACTGGGGCAGCTGGGAAACTGTCAAATTGTCTAGCCCCATGTCAGATTTCAAAATTAAATATAAAAAAATCTGTTTGCTCTTTTGAGAAATGGATTTCAGTGCAGAATTCTGCTGGAGCAGCACTATTAACTGATGTGTTTAGGAAAAACATGTTTTTCCATGACAGTATCCTTTAAGATTCCAGCTTTTCAACAGTCTGAGTCTCTTTTGATGTATTTTGTTTCACTATCATCAGTTGTTTAAAAAGGGCGACAGGTCTAGACAGGCAGGCCAGTTTTCGCATCCTATTTGCACCTAGTGCCAGACGTTTTTTTTTTTTTAAAACTTGTTTTTATTAAAGGTCGACCATGTACAACAATGAAAAATCGTTGGGACCTACCAGAGGTCCGAAATAGTAAATAAAACAACATGGAGTAGTACGTACATGAGTCTTAAAAATGAAAGAAATAGATAAGGAAGAAGGAGAGAAAAATCAAGAAATAAACAGATAAACAAAAACAATAAGCTCTGATATAGTAAATTACAGAGTACTGATCGTTTCCATTGGCCAAAGTCAATTACCTTAGAAATGAGGCCAGAAGTCTGTTAGTCCGTTGAGTCCTGGGGGGCGATCCTGAAGTTGACACATTCCCAGAAGTTAAATTTTGAATATAATGAAAAGTTTCCATTAATAGTGGGTTCCCTCTAAGACTTTCCAAGTCATACCAAGTGGTATTCTGAAATGTATATGTGGTCAGATATTTAAGCGTTCGTGGGAGGCTATTGATATATGTCTGCCATACAGAAAAGAATTTATCTACCCGTTGTTCTTTTGCCAGACGTTTTTTAAGCATTTTGTACTTGTCCCGTTTAACAAGGTTTTTTTGTAGGAAAACCTCCATGAAATTATGGAAATTATATATTGTTTTTTTTTGTTACAAATTGGACTTTGACATATGGAATTTTGCAACTTTTCTGGAGATGTAATGCATATTTTGGGTGAACTATGGACAAAAAAATATTAAAAATGTATGTATATTTTGAGTTTTTTCCCATTGAAAAGCAAATTTTTTATACTCATTTTTATTGTTTGTAAAAGCCCTAATACTGCCAAGTCAAACAATACCAAATATGTATCAGAAACCCAGGAGTAACCCTCAAACTAAAGCAGTGTTTTGTAGAATTTTACACCAGAACAAAGTGTATAAGCAGCATACCTTATATGTAAATTTGAAATATCCCATCAAGTTTGGTATTTATAGAAACTACACACCTTCAGGTTTCTAGGGGTACTCTCATTTTCACTCAAAAGTTAAATACATCAGTGCATCACGAAATGTATAGCTTTTTTATTGCATTTTCAGTTTTTCCTAAAATGTAAACATAGATGCAGGATCAAATGTAAATATGACAAAATACTCCCATAAAAATGTTCAAACCACAGCAAATGTAAAAGATACACTTCTCCTGAATAAAACAATACCCCATATGTATGGGTACACATAGAGACCAAACACCCAAAAACAGGGACAATGCATAAGGGCAATTATAGTTGAAAATCTGGGGCTGTGCTCTATGTGTACTACTTGCAATTTTTCAGTCTAAACACCCCATGACTTGTGAAATAAACCCAACAAACCATATATTAAGATAAAGTACACACCTTCAGTTATTCAAAGACACCATTCTCACTTTTGTACATGGAGAATTGTAGCTGCAGTCCTTTGTAGAAGTCAGCGCTTTGGTCTGAAATAAACGAAAAATAGATACAAAGTTAGATTTCTCCTCATATTTCCATGGCAAAAATATGCTAAATAATAATCTGCAAACTCCCCTGTATGGGTACATGTAGAGATACAACCACCAAACACCCCTTTACAACCAAGGGGGTCCAAATTAGAGTCCTTGTCCTCATACAGCACAAAAAACTTGTATAGCCAGTGCTGCTTTCGCAGAGTTGATAAAATTTCATCCCATAGCGAGAACGCTTACTAGGGATATATTGACAAAATCTTAGGTGCCCTTTAAAGAGCAAAAGGGATTTGACCACACAGATATTTTGTGAGGGGGTGTAGACCTCTGTGAAGTGCTGAGACAAGCTATCTATAAGGGGCCTCAATTTAAAAAGCCTGTTGTGTCATTTGGGGAATAGCCGTTGTGTTATCGTTAAAACATGAGTATTAAGAGTGAAGATACCACAGTAAAATTTGATAATGGTTTCTTGGCTTGGCTGCAAAAAGAGGAATGGAAAGGACTGTAGTGGTATCCCAGTATGAAGCTAAATTGTTACTTTCTATGAGTCCCATTGCCATTGTAAGTGCCAGAAATCTTTTTATTCAATTTACATTAGTGGGATACCATGCTTGAATACCCTGGTAAAGGGTTGCTGGCAAGATATTGTTCCTTGTATAATTTGTATAATGGACCATGTCCTGTAGGATGGCCTCTGTAATAAATAGACTAAAAAAAAATCTATAATTTCAAATTAGTGGTGTCCACCTTGACACTGGGGACTGCAGTAAATAGGGGAATTGCGGGGGCATAATTACAGGGAGGCCCCCCACACAGGCTCTACAACTTCTGCATCACCACTACCCTCACCCGCTTCTAACTCCATAGGTGCACTACCAGTAGCCTCTGACTCTGCCTCTTCACCAGAAATGTGATACCACTACTAGCCTCTGCGCTAATAGTGCTACTCACCAAGCTCTGATTCCTCAGTAGAGGCATCAGTTGGGACATACTCAGAATTGGAATTACTAAATTCCTCTGAGCTGGAGTCCATGCAAAACCTAGCAGCTTCCTCAGTGCTATAAAACCGTTTGTCCATTGTTAAAGTATTCAGACATCTGCAAAGCTAGCAATCAATAGGCAAAATCAAACAAATGAAAAATCAAGCAAGACAACTTCTCTAAAACTTGTAATATGAAAAGCTAGAAAAAAACTCACTAAAATAAATCTCTAAAATGCAATAAAATCAGCCAAAGCAATGAAAAGAACAGTCATTGGAATGAAATCAGTGGTCAGAAGCCTAGATCCGCCAGTGTCGCTGCAAACACAACCTTTTTTTGGGCCAGTAAACAAGCAGTAAAGGGCAATGCAAAGGAAAAACAGAATAAGATGTAATAAAATCATCCAAAGCAAAATAAAAATGAAATTGGTGGTCAGAAATCTAGATCCACCATGGTCACTGCAAAGGGAAACTTTTCTGGGGAACTAAACCAACAGTAAAGAACAATGCAAAGTACAAACAGAATAAAATCAACAAAATGCAATAAAATCAGCCAAAGCAATAAAAATAACAGCTATTGAGTGAAATTGGTTGTCAGAACCCTACATCCACCAGTGTCACTGCAAACACAATCTATTTACTGGCGATAACACGCACCAAACAGCAATACAAAAGGGAAAGTGATGCCGGTCACAATCAAAGTCAATGGGCGTCCGTCAATTGAATTTTCATCCGTTAATCAAATCTTCACCTGCAAATTTTCATGTTTGGTGGCGAAACACGGAAATGTGCCGCAAATTTGCGCCTGGCGAATAAATTCGTCCATCACTACTGGCGACCAAACCAGCAGGAGAACCGCAGGAGGGCCCCAGCAGCCACAAGTGTCAAGCAAGGTTGAAGGGGGTGGTGTTGGGGGGGGGGCTTAATTTATAAGGGAGCCAGGGGAGGTCATCAGCATGTGTCCTCTTCATCCATTGGCTGCTGGCAATAATTGGGGACCAAATTGGAGAGTAGGATCACATTTGGTCATAGCCAAGAGGGTTCTGTGCTGAATAATATGCTCTTAGCTGGTTTATAAGCAGAGCTTGCGAACCCAGATATGCTAGAGAACGTTCTGTGGCACTTAAGGATTAAGGACCTTTTCAGGATTTAAATGGCATCTGTGTGCTTTTAACTGTGGTTTATCTAATTATCAAAAGTTAAACAGTTTTCTAAATATTAAAGGTGTTGTGTTGCAATTCTAACACCACAAGCAATACGATTTGCTAAATAATACTTTTCATAAGTAGCATAAATCTGTTCCTGAAGATATTAATTACAAATTATGATGACGTACATTTTCATTATCAGATTTGGGCTGAAGTAAAAAGGATACAGATAAAGCTTCAAGGACAAAATATGGGCATTCACATTTTCCATTGACTCATTTCCTTCAGGGTTTTATTTTATGGTAGGTAGAGACATTTTGTATGATTATTTCATGATGTGTAATAATTTCTGCTGTCATGGATGCTTCATATTGATATCATTTCAGAAAAGCACCATTGAGTTAATGATTTTTAATGTAGTAAAATGTTGCATAGAGAGGTCATTAGTTACACATGCTTTTTAAAACAGGAAATTATTAAAAAAGTGTCTTCTTTTCACAGCTATGCATGGGCCTACACTAAAATGTATAAATTGATTTAAATTGAGTTAAAGAGAAACCTAATCCAGTGGTGTTTTCTTTGCCTGAAGTTATATATATATATATATATATATATATATATATATATATATATATATATAATACACAAAAGCCATGAATATCTTGTAAATTATATCCTTATAAACAGTGAGTTCTAATGTCATCAGTTATAAACTGTGAGCTCTGATGTCATTTCTGTCACATGATTCACTGAAACTTGTGTATTATAATAAATAAAGTACTCCCAGTTGGAAAATATGAGGATATTAGAAGTTACCTCAGAGTTCCATGACCTGTATAAAAACACTCGGCCTTCGGCCTGGTTATGAAACTCCACAGTAACTTATATTTTACAAGAGGGGGTACTTTATTCAATATATATATATATATATATATATATATATATATATACTTCCCCAAACTCCCAGCACTCTCGACAAATACACTCACGTCGCCTGGGTGCACGCCTCACAAAGCTGCATACAATCCTCCCCGGAAGAAGCCGCACTGCTCAGGACTTATCAAAATATATAGAAGTTTATTGAAAAACTAACGTTTCGGCTGCAACATCTGCCTTTGTCAAAGTCTTTCAACTTTGACAAAGGCTGATGTTGCAGCCGAAACGTTAGTTCTTCAATAAACTTCTATATATATTGATAAGTCCTGAGCAGTGCGGCTTCTTCCAGGGAGGATTATATATATATATATATATATATATATATATATATATATATATATATATATATATATATATATATATATATATATATATATACTGATTTAGAGCAGATTTAGGCACAGGAATGCGAAAGTATGCCTTTTTATGCCACAATGTGCTCAGTGGGTGTTCTGGTGGGCCTGAGTCATGTCTGTCACTGCACTGAAACCAGAGCAGGAGTCATCGGATAAACATTTTTTTCTACCTGCTTAGAAACATCTAAACTGCAAATGCAACGTTATTTTTGGGCTTCTTTACTAGTAAAGTAGACCACAGCCCTTTAATAGTTTAGTAAATTTAGTAAGTTTGACTTACTTTTAGTAAGTCAAATTTAGTAAATTTGACCTCCTTATAGATTTTAATAAATATAGTAGATGTTTAACCCTTAAGAGACATTTAGATAAAGGGAGAACGACTATGAGGTAATAAGCAAACAGACAAAGGATTCTTTTATTTACCAAAAAGGCATGTTGAGAAACAAGTTATTTACCATTTAAAGGTATGTCATGCCAGTATAAGCATTGTTCTTTAGTACATTGATCAAGAAGCTTTGCTTTTTCCAACCATGGGTTCAACACAATTCATCTGGAGAAGGGGCAATGCTGATACACTCTTCAACAATACAGATTTTGACAGTTTAAAGTCAGGAGCAGCCAGGGCAGGACAGTTTTACACAGTACTGCATGTGTCCTAGTTCTTCCTTGCTGATGGTCATTATATCAGTAAACATATTAGGAAGAGGTCATTAATTCTTCAGTAGCACTTAAAGGAAAACTATAACCCCCCCAAACAATGTAGGTCTCTATAAAAAGATACTGCATAAAACAGCTCATATGTAAAACCCTGCTTCATGTAAATAAACCATTTTCTGGTCAGGTGATCTCTGAGGCAGCACACAGATGGTGGTTGAAGGCAAGAGATGTAAAAGGGCAATATTTACTTAAATATATATCCCAGTTTGGTAAGATTCTTTAATATGCCACTTAATATGATAATTAATAAATCTGTTGCTTAAGTGTTCATTTTGGGGGTATAGCTTTCCTTTAAATCCAAACTGCACTGACTTGAAAAAAAGTCAATCTTAATTTACTGTTGGAAAATACTTATTTTTGGAGTTACTACTGCATTGTTGGAACTTTATAGAAGAAAACTTCCTCATCACAAAATAACTACAGTTTTGAGGAAGAATACCCACAAACTATAAGCCATCTGTAAGACTACATTAAACACATTATATTTAAAGACAAAAAATAATTTTTTTTTAGTTTATTAGTAATAAAAAAAGGTTGAGACCCTTTCTTCCCAAAAAAGCCTTAAAAACCCAGGTGTTTGGCAGAGGAATTTGATGACACAACTGATATTTTCCTTTATTGTATTAAAATGGAGCACGGTTGCCCCAAATGGAAACGTTAAAACATGAACAATTCTTCACGGTACTTTTTGTTGAATTGTAATTTGTTGGGAAGCAAGTGGGGTACTTTTTCTCCTTCCAGAATCAATTTAAACTTACTGACTCAGGTCAGACCTCTGCTTCTACCGCGGGATAAATTTAAGTTTTAAGGGATCACCTTTGTTTTTGTATGTAATTTGTTCTTGTCATAACATACTCTCTTCCCTGCTTCTTCCTTGCTCTGTTTCCTTTTCTTCTTTCTTGTCCCTCATTCCTGTCCTACTTCCCTTTTGTGTTTATTTTCTCATTTTCCTATTTTCTTTTTATCTCCTTTTCTTTCTTTTCACCTTTCTCTTTCCCTTTCCTTCATTTTTAGGAAAATAAAGCCCATTATTGCATTATAGGGAGTTTTCTGGTGGATCAGTGGACAACCCTTTATGATATTAAGGGGCCGATTCATCAATAGTCGAATATCGAGGGTTAATTAACCCTCGATATTCGACTGGGAACTAAAATCGTTCGACTTCGAATATCGAAGTCGAACGATTTAGCGCTAATCCTACGTTCGATCGATCGAAGGATTTTTCGTTCGATCGAACGATTAAATCGTTCGAATCGAACGATTCGAACGATTTTAATCCAACGATCGAAGGAAAATCCTTCGATCAAAAAAAGGTTAGCAAGCCTATGGGGACCTTCCCCATAGGCTAACATTGACTTCGGTAGCTTTTAGCTGCCGAAGTAGGGGGTCGAAGTTTTTTTTAAAGGGAAAGTACTTCGACTATCGAATGGTCGAATAGTCGAACGATTTTTCGTTCGAATCGTTCGATTTCGTTCGAATTCGAACGAATTTAACCAATTCGATGGTCGAAGTACCCAAAAAATACTTCGAAATTCGAATTTTTTTAATTCGAATCCTTCACTCGAGCTTAGTGAATCGGCCCCTGTATGTTAGCAGGGATTCTTAACCTATGTGTATGCTATAATGATTGCACATGGGACATGTTAAGTCTGAATTATAAATTGATTACATATTTTTGTATGAGTGTGTATGGAGTTCCATGCTGCCGAAAAGCAACATTATTATCCAGCTGCAATAGCAAGATTGCATGAGGATTATGAATGTATTTATTTACATTGTTTAAAGTCAATATTTAGTCAGATTCTTGACAATAAAGGGTTACATGTTTTTAATATGAAGCCAAGTTTTATTACTTTACTGCACTAATCAGTATTCATTTACAAATGTAGCAATCCAAATGGAATATGCAGGGCAGGCCTTGATCACCTCTATGGGGCAAATTTACTAACCAGCGACGGCTTCGCTCACAGCACAACTCTTCACCAGTCGTAGATTCGCCAGGACAATGCTAATTCACTAAAATCCGAAGTTGCGTCCAGTGCGCAAATGCTGGCGAAGTTGCGCTAGCGTTAATTCGTCAAGCAAAGCGCACTAGCGTTGCCTAATTTGTATACTGCGGGAAGTTAAAGTTCAATGGACGTATAGATTGCAGCAAATACATTACACTGCACAAGCCCAGGGAACATTAATAAAAGCCCAGTGTATAGTTTATGTGCCATATGTTAGGGAATGTAGGGGGGAAGCAGGTTACCCCAAAAGATTTTTACGGTCTTTTGCAGGCTATCAACCTGAAAAAAGGAAAAGACACTCGCGTTTTTTGAGGAAGTCCTATCTACTCTATTGCACTTCACCTGGTCTGAGGTGGCGAAGGCAAGTCTGGCGCAAGAGGTAACGTTCAGTAAAATCCACATCTTAGTGAATTTGTGTAGTTACGTCCATTCCCAAGAGCGTAAATTCGACAGGCGTTAGGGATGGAAGTACCGCTAGATTCTATTTCCTTCGCTAGCGAAATTACACCAACGACCGTTAGTAAATCAGCGAAGTACCAAAATGACGTCACATTGGCGAATTTTTGCCAGCGTTCGTAACCTTTGGTAAATTTGCCCCTATGTTTTGCCATTGATCTCTGTTAGCCTATTTTCACTACTTTCACAGATTTCACTGCAAATATTATTTTTATTATCAGTTTTAGATGACTAAATAGAAAACTTCCTGTGTTTAGCAAAGGTTCAGCAAATAGTTATTTAGACTAATTAGAGCTATTAGAGCTGATTTGCAATGTACTTTAAGGGGCTAACTTAAAAAAAGGGAAAGGGCATATTTATCATGGAGTATGGAAATACAGATTATCAGAGAAGAATGACGAAGTGCATTTTCAGGGAAAACAACATTGGTCAAAACATTCAATATAAGGTTTAATCTCTTACTGGGGTGGTTAAACTGTTTTGAGACCAGCATTTGTCTATTTAGAATTTTAAATTGTCCAATAACGTATTTGTCTCATGTCATTACCTTTACTGATATTGAAAAACTTACATAGAACTTGTTGATGATGGTATAGTGACAACATTCTCCATTGGCTGAGAAAATGCCAATCCATTTCTTACTGTGGTCGGCAGGCCCGGATTTGTGGAGAGGCCACTAAGGCCCGGGCCTAGGGGGGCAGAAACACTGGGGATGCACTGGAGATACGATATTTTTTTTAAAATTTCCCATGCACCAATCCCTATTAAGGGGAGGGGACAGAGGGGACAGAGGTGACGAACAGCAGTGGGCCTAGGGGCGCCTGCTATTTAAATCTGGCCCTGGTGGTCAGTAGCACTGAGAGGAATAACATTAATGTGTCAGAGAACAAGGTGGGGCATTTTATTAGCAAAAAAATAAACATTTTTGGCCTGTTTCTTTTAGTGCTACTAACCAGATCTGGTAGGAATTGTGTCATTAGTCGTACAGCATTGGATTACAGAATTAGCATAGACTACAGACCTTTATAAACAAGTAGCAGAAAAGTATTACAGTACTATATATAGTGTATAGAAAATAGCCTAGTGCAAAACACAACTATACAGAACTGCAAGGAGCGCATTTTGATGTACCTTTAATAATAGTGGTTTTAGGTGCAACTTACTTTAGGGAAAGCTCAAGTTGCCCAATGCACTTGTGAGTGTAAATGAGCCCTAATGTGCCTTTATCGTGCACTGCTCAATGATATAATAAAAATACCTGTCTAAGGATAACCTGCTACCGTGAAACACTGGCTACTGATCTAGTTGCAAGATGTGCGGTGCCAGATGACACTAGATACCAGACACCAGATGACAATACATTCAACTATAAAGCAATATGTAACAATGCAGGTAAAATTTACCAAGGTCCTGGAACAATTAGCTTTTATTTTCTGAACTCCACCAGAAGAAATGTAAGCCAATTTCGAAATTTATCATGTACTGTCTCTAAAAATTCGACTTCGACCATTCACCATCTAAAACCTTGCTGTTTTAGCCTACGGGGGACCTCCTAGAACCTAGTCAATTGGAGGACTTTGAAAAATCGTACGATTCAAATGCGCTATTTGTATTTGTACGGATAGAAAACTGACCTATTTGATCGAAAATGGACCTATTCGGCCAAAAAAACCTTCGAATTTAATTTCAGTAGGTCTTTTTGAATTCGAATTTCAAAGTTTTTCAAATTCAAAATTCAACCATTGATAAATCTGCCCCTTAGTCTACTAGAAAATCACATAAAAATTAAATAAACCCAATAGGCTTTGCTTCCAATAAGTTTAATTATATCTTAGTTTGGATCAAGTACAAGGTACTGTGATATTATTACAGAGAAAAAGGAAATCTTTTTAAAATTTTTGGATTATTTGTATAAAATGCAGTCTATGGGAGATGGCCTTTCTGTAAGCCTGAGCTTTCTGTATAACGGGTTTTCGAATAATGGATCCCATTCCGGTACTCAATGAGGTTAATTTGAACATCACTATTTGACATGTATTGACATATATGTTTCTATTAACAGGATAACTGTTGCACGGTAAGTCTTACACAATGTAAAAGAACCCTTTCACTTGTTTTTGTAAATTTCTGGTGATTGTGGCAGAGAATTCAGTCTGGTGTTTAATGATTAATAAGCCCATTGTTTTATAATAAGATGTGTAACTGTATTCATATGCAGTTTTTTAGGCTGTCTTTGTCATGTTGTGTCACAGTATGAATGGACATTATTATATGGTAGATTATTATTGGATAAAGTCATGTGCCCCTAACACCATGAGCCCCAGTGTAAAATCACCTAATGGTACTGTATTTTAAAGTGATAATTATGTTATGTGACTGTATGCATTTAGCTAGCTTTCATATCTGAGGGCACCCTGGGTGCATCACTGTTATGTTAGAGTAGCAACCAGTTTCTAGTGAGACGGCTTTTATAATCCTTTTTATCTCTTTGGAATTCCTGACTTTTGTCTTTCAATGATCTTTGTGGCTTTACTAATATAAACCTTTTGCTCTTTAAGGATCCAACAATGGACTGCACTGTGTTCATGTTATCTCTCAAGGCTTTTGTGTTCCCCATACTTACATAACAAACACTTTCATCACATTCAGAGAACCCAGATTCTTATGCTCTTAATTCTTACATGAATCAGATCATCTGTAGATTTTATAATGGTGCAATTTGCAGCTTTTCATTAAAACCAGTGTTCTCATTTCTTCATTGAAACCAATGTTCTCATCTCTTCATTTCGCCATGCCTGTTAATTGTAAATCATGCTGTATCAAAATGATGATACATTGATTATACTGTGGTTCAAACTGCCCTTGGTATTTTAAAAAAAACTTTTTTGTCTGCATTCCTGTTGGTTACATGCCTTAATACATTACAATTCACAGCGCTATCTCGGAAGCTTATTACACTGTGTTCAATATAGTGGGTCAAAGATTATCAACAAGTGTGCTTATTTTGCTTGTCATGCTAGAACATTGCTATTATAGACTCTGTAACATGTTGTAAGCCCTGTATCATCATAGATAATGTATGCAACTTTCATTCCTTTTGGAATGCCTTTAGAAAGTTAACTAATGACACTAACATACGCAAACTCAATTTATTGCTTTATTGATTTTCATTCATTTCTCTATAAAGGTGACTTTCTGCTGGTTTTGCTTGTGGAATAAAAGCTATGGATTCAAATATTTTTAATGTAATGTAAAAATATTGATATGCTGCATTAATGGAATAAGTAACACCAACAAGCTGTAAAAAAGCAGGGCCTAACACGTTTTGGGCTCAGCACTCTTAAAGGGGTAATTAACTTTTAAGTTATAGAATCTGCAATTCTTATAGTTTTTAAATTGTCTTCTGCCTCTTTCCAGCTATGAAATGGGGGGGGGGGGGTTAAATTAGGGCAACCAAGATACTATTGCCAAGATACTATTGCTCTGGCTCCTGCTTCTTTGTTATTATTATTTTTTATTTTTCTTCTCAAGCTTCTCCTATTCATCTTCCAATGGGTTATTCACTCCACTGCTTTGTAGCTTGGGTAAATTGATAGCAACCAGATAGCTGCTGAAATTCTGAACTGGAGAGCTGCTTAACAAAAAAACTACATTTATTAAAAACCACACATAATAGAAAAAGTAAACCATTTGTAAAAATAACATTCTCTACATCATACTTAAAGTTAATTTGAAGGTGGAAACCCCCTTTAAGGCACTAGGCCCAAACTTTGTCAGGCATGCTTTTTCCAGCTTGATGGACTACTGTTTTTATTTTCATCTCACAATAAAGCAGTCTTTTCTTTTTACATTTGTTGATGCTGCTTAATTCATTCATGTAGCATACAGATGCAAGTGCTTTCCAAATGAGTGTTAAAGGGTGCAATTGTGTCATCACAGCCCTTTGGCATCATCATCTTTTAGACTGGCAATTAGTGGATCTTGGCAAATGCGAAGGTTCTGTAATATGCCGTAGACACTCACTATGCTTTGGGCTGGTAGGGGGTGTTTGGGCCTCTGTGTACTTGAAATGGCAGGGTCTATTTTGAATCTCAGTCCAGAGCTATATATGCCTCAGAATATGTTCCTAGTTGTTATTCATTTGCTGATTTGCAGCACATACTGTATACAGAGCAGAAACTGGCAATGTCCTTAATGGGACCCTGTATTCTGCCCTATTGCATGCATAGTAAGGGCTTACCTGCACCCGCCAATGCTGGGGTTTGCACTTTGCAGCATGAGGTTAAAAATGCAGCATTATCCCTGCCACAAGTCAGATGTGGGTGGGCATTAAAGGGCATACTTCTGCACCCCTTAGTGCTCCTGCATTTGCAGCAGTCATAAATGTGGACCAAGATCAGTGATTTACCTAGATGTTAGTGGGCCGTACAGCAATATAATTTTAGGAACTCCCTAAACTTTGGAGATAAGATATTTTATAAAAAAATTGTCTTTCAGTCAATGCCTTACACAAAAGGTGATAAAAAGACAATTAATCTATAGTTGGCTATACAAGGTCCTGTAATGCCTGTTTACTTGTCCACTCCTTAAAATCAGCAGCTTTTTGACCCGTGTATAGTTCTAATCTTTGAGCACATTGAATTCCTCCATGAGATCAGGGAATTAAAGGTGATGAAAGTGTTCCATGTTATCATACTGAAGCTTATCTGCTCTTGGTCATGTACTTGCAGCCTCTGTGATCATTAATTTTTCCAGGTAGTTAAAGCTGTTATCTCCATTTTATTTCTGGTTTTACTTTGGACATATTATCATGTTTCGATTGCCATATCACTGGATCAAAGTAATAGACATATTTTGGCATCCATTTACTAAAGTTCATAAAAATCGTATACAACCCATTGCACATTAATGTTGCAAATATATTCTTGCAACAGTATTAACACTGATTAAAGCAAGTGAAGCAAAATAAATCAACAGAAAAGTATGTCTGTGCCATGTGCAACTTTAGGAAGAGAGCGGGAGCTAATATAGTGTAGTGTAGAAAGGAAGGGTTTGGAGCGATTTTTCCTTGGGTACAACTTATATAGGCATAACGAATTGCACCTCAATGAAAGGGGGTTTGCTGTGCCTGGGGAAAAAGTAGTTACCTCCGCTGTATGCTGGCAAATGCACAGAATTTGACAGGTAAAATGGGAGAGCTGGATTTAATTGCATTTGCTGAAAATTATGATATAATTGATATCCCTGAGACCAACTGGGATGAAATATGTGACCAGGCTGTGACTTTAAATGGTTATACCCTTTCTAGAAGGGACAGAGGTATTATAAATGTGGAGGAGTTTGTCTAACCCAAGGTAACACTGGGTAAGTTGTAGAATATCTTTGGTTAGAGATTTTGGCTGGGCAATAGGTTACAAAAAAATTATCATTAGCATATACTACAAACCACCCACTATAAGTGAGGAGAATGAAGCCCAGCTACTATTACAAATATAGGCAGCTTCACAACTAGGTTAAGTTGTTTTAATGGGTGACTTTAATTATCCAGACATTGACTGGAGTAAGGCCAATGTAATGCCATTGACTCGAGTAGTGCCATGTCAGAAAATGCTGTCGGGTTTGTATATATGCTAAATGCTAACTTTTTATTTCAGGTAGCTCAAGAACCTACTAGGAAGTATGTGGACCTGGTAATAACTAATAATATGATAACTAATAACTAATATTACCAAACTCGTCTCTAGCATTTGCATGGGTGAGCATTTAAGGAATAGGGATTATAATATGACCTCTTTTGAAATTATGTTGCAGAACCTCTATAAGGGAGTAACAAAAAAACGACATATTAGATGCACAAACTTTGGTGGCTTTTGGTGAGGCATGCAGTGATTTCTGATGGTGGTCCTAGTTTCCTTAATTGAGAAGGATCTGGGGATTTTTGTAGATAACAAATCTAATTCCAGCCAGTGTCATTCTGTGGCTACAGAATAAAGGGGATTAAATTAAAGGATGAAAATATAATTTGTCTTTTTATAAGTCCCTGGCAAGGCTTCCCCTTGAGTATGCAGTGCTGGTTTGGGCTCCAGTTTGTAAGAATTATATTAATGAGTTGGAGGGAGCGCACAACTAAATTAGTTGAAGGGATGGAAGATTTAAAGATTTTGAGTGTAGACCTTCAAGGTTGTCATTGTTTTCTATGGAAAAAATACTCTTGCGAGGGGACATGACTTTTTTCCCATAAAAAGGATCAATGCGCCAGAGGACACCCCTTTACATTTGAGGAACAGAACATTCATTTGAAGCAACGTAGGTGGTTCTTCACAGTGAGGACAGTGAGACTGTGGAATGCCCTGCTGGGTGTTGAGATGGCAGATTCTATTAATGCCTTTTAGAATGGATTGGATGATTTCTTGGATAAGTATAGTATCAAAGGCTATTGTGATATTAAAATCTACAATTAGAGGCAGATTTATCAAAATGTGAGATTAGGGCTCATCACAGAAAAATTCACTCACTTTCTATTCATTCTTTTTTATAGAATCATATTTAGCAATGGATGAAAGCAGTGTCAGGCCAAGTCGGCCGGCCTCCCTAGGCAACCTGGCCGACTACGTCGCCCCCCAACCTGCTCGCACCGATGAAGCGTTATTGCGCATGCGCCAAAAAAAGTGCTAGTGCGCCTGCGCAGATGAAGCGCTAGTGCGACTGCGCCAATGAAAGCATAGTGCGCCTGCGCGGACTCGCAAGCAGTTGAATTCAGCTGCCGCAGCTTCTGGACACAATGGTCCGAACTAGGGGAAGGCATCAGAAGAGGTACGTGCATGGCGTCCCTCTACCCTTGCGCCCCAGGCATGTGCCTCTTCTGCCTACCCCTAGTTCCGGCCCTGGATGAAAGTTAAAGTACACCATTTGATAAACTATTAATGAGCAAATGTTTTTGTTGTAAGCTTTAATCTCACATTTTGATAAATCTGTGTGTAAATGTCTCTGTCTTAAATATATTGATAATGGGTTGAGTGCAGAGGACTCTTGTAGTTGACTATATGTATTTTGTGGTCACACCCTCATTGCACCCCCGCCTAATGGTTTTAAAAATTAGTGGTGAGCACAGCGTTCCCTTGTTTGTTATAGTTATACAGGAGCAGTGACTAGCTCCATGTTGTAGCTCCCACCCTTCCCAGCTATAGTCAGGTGATCCCACTGGTGTCTAATAAAAGGGCAGCCAAGTTTGGGAGTTTTACTTTGAAAGCAGCTAGTAAGTTGCAGATAAAACTTAGTCCCTTTGTAAAATGTATAATGAAGCAATAGAATTCTTAATGAATCAGATGAAAATGAAGCGTAGGACTGGCCAGATATGGGATGACTTTGACGTAGTTGGCCAGCTTAAATATATTGCAATATATGGACAAACAATCCCTGTTTTGTTTAAAGGGTAAGGCATTTTTCAGTAGCAGTATGCACAAAATGTCTCTGTCTTTATATTGATAATGGGTTGAGTGCAGAGGACTCAGGAGCCACCATCTAGGTCAATATCGCAGCGATCCATAGCAACGCACATATTGTATTATTTTAGTAGGAAACCACCAGCCACTTTGGCCATGGTGCGTACATAGGGCGCATTCTGCACGACAGCCTTTGGCTTTGTTACACAGGGCTATGGGGATCCAGTGCGCCTCTGTGCACACCCACCAATGTACTGCAATAGGTCGAGCAACCGGTCTATATTATCTCCTGTCATTTACCGAGAAGTCGGGGGAATGGCTTTACTACTGCGACGGTACTCTGCTGATCAGTGCTCTAATGTTCTTTAACTCTAGAAAGTTTTCTGTCCTTTCTTTGTTTCTCCTACATGCTAGTACCCTATACCTTAGTCGCAATTCTAAAAATAGTCCACGATCTGATATGAACACAACTATGGTTGCCTAGCAACAAATTTAGGCGCCATTTTATGCCTTTATTACCAGTGGGGGGAAGGGGGGTCTGTTTGTTTGTCTGTATACTGTTCCTGAAGAACATCCCTGTGGGGGATCGAAACGTTGAGGCTAAATAAACCTTTTTTGTTTTTTGCAACATAAACCCTGTGAGTGCTGCAAGCTTTCTTTTGAGGAATTGAATTTAAAGCTTTTTTCAACTCAACTTAACTATATAACTATCTAAACATAGCAGTTAATTTCAACTTTATTTCTGGCATGTTACAGGATATTTGGCCCTCATTTAGGTTAACTGTATAACCTGATATAAATCATACAGGCTTTTTTTTTTGCCCCACTACCAATAGCCACACTAATTAATAGTTTATATAAAATAGTATTTGTTAGCAGTTTATTAATGCATTATTAAATTTAATTATGGTCAATAAATTAATATCAGTAATCAGTGCGTAAGCAAATGTTTCCCTAACTTGGCAGTATAGCAGATAAATGACAGAGAAGGTATTTGGGACGAAGAGCTTATAAAGAGAAAATAAAAATATAGCACAGAGTGAGGTGGGAAGTGTTTATTGTAATATCTTTTGTTCATATGCTTTTATCAAAAATTGGTGCTACTAATGCCATATAAAACCTCTTAATTCTCTAGTTAAGTTCAATGGCCCTGATTGATTGCACTTAAGGGTTCAACAAAAATAAAAATTCCACTTTATAATTCAACCTTTTACAGGATAAGGAGCAATTGTAGATAAATATAGTCTCATTCTGTGTTATCAAAGGTCACAATTGATTCAAAGTTATATAATTGTAATGGAAATCATATTTCAATTCTTAGCTAAAAAAAGGATGGTCTCAGGTCAAGCTTAGTAGAATGGATGCATTGGGAGGAGATTAAATGATTTATTTAAGAAGAAAAATCTAAAAATACTGTTTTAAAAAGTAACTATTAGCTTTGCTATTGGTCTTGTTATACTGTATATTTGGACCTGGGGTTTTTTGGATAAGGGTTCTTTCCATAACTTAGATTACCATACCATAAGCATTTAAAAAAATAAACAAACCCAATGGGATTGTTTTGCCACCAATATAGATTTATGCAGCTTAAATACCATAAAGTACAAGGTACCGTGTTAATATAATACAGAAAAAGGAAAACATTATTAAAATGGTTTGATTAAAATGGACTCTATGAGAGATGGCCTTTCAGTAATTTATAGCTTTCTGAATAACAGGTTTCTGCATGTGGGATATCATCCCTTACCTGTTACCTATTTATTTTTTAAATTCTGACTCTATTTCACTGGTCACTTAAATTAATATACGTTTTTTTGTGTTCATACGTACTGTAATTTAATAACTTTATTTCAAATATGTATATTAATATTATTGCCTCGTATGCCTACAGTGTTTTTTTTTCAAATTTGTTGCAGATGCCTGTTCTGTTCAATGCATCTATTGCAAGTATTCTTTACTATATTTAATATAGTTTTCAGACAAAAACACAAAGGTTAATGCTTTTAAGATTCATATAGCAAATATGTGCTCGAGAATAAAGGGATTACAGGTATGGGATCAGTTTTCTGGAAACTCATTATCCAGAAAGCTCTTAATTATATAAAGGCTGTCTCCGATAGACTCCATTTTATCCAAATAATCCCAATTTTTAAAAACAATTACCTTTTTCTTTGTAATAATAAAACAGTACATTGTACTAGATCCAAACTAAAATACTTTAAATTAATCCTTATTTGAGGCAAAACCACCCTATTGTGTGTATTTAATGTTTACATAATTTTCTAGTAGACTTAAGGTATGAAGATCCAAATTATCGTAAGATACATTATCTGAAAAACACTGGGTCCCAAGCATTCTGGATAACAGGTTCCATACCTGTACATGGATCACTTCTAAAATCAGTCTTACCGCATTAATAAAGAAGGTGCAATCTCCATGTTTTTCCCCCACAATGCAAAGGCACAGTTTTACCCAGAATTCTAGCATCATTGCAGTTGCAAAGGGGGAAATGCGATTGGAGCTTGGGTGACCTAACAAAATTAGTGCAATTGAGTGTGCGCTTCATCACAATTCGAGTACTATTGTGGCAAATATTTTCTAGGGTTGCCTGACTCAATTTTCAGTGTTAGAATTAGGAGAAAATGAGCACACCCTCAAAAATAGAATGTGGCATTCTAATCCATAGTATATTCCCCATCAGGGTCTCCAAAAATAGCTACTAAATATAATCAGAAACAGATAGCACACCCAATTAAAGAAAAATACATTTATTACAAAAAAAGAAGAAATATAGTATAAAATACAAAATGATATTTAGTGAGCCCAATGTGTTTTGACCTTAAAGGTCTTCCTCAGGGGCACAAATGATTTTTTTTTTCTCATTTGTGCCCCTGAGGAAGACCCTTAATGTCGAACCACATTGGGCTCACTAAATATAATTTTGTATTTTTTGTTATATTTTTTCTTTTTTTATAATACATTTTTCTTTAATTGGGTGTGCTATCCATTTACAGTGTTTGCTGACATCATTTCTGGTGTTCAGTGTGCGAGTGACATGTGCACCCTATTCTTTTTGGTGCGCCTGAATTTTGACAATTGACACAGGGTGATGAAGGAACCCTGAAGCTTCTGCTTGGTCTGGAGGTGGCCCCAGGGTTCCCCCATGTCAATAGGTGCAGCTGCGATCAATTCGGGAAGGAGGGCAGGAAGGAATGAGTGGTGCCGGGCACAACTATACAGAAGTGCATGGAGCACCCTTTGACACAAGTACCATTAATCAAAGTGGTTTGCACACAACCTTGGGGACCGCAATTGCATATAGCTCCATATATGCATATAGCTCCATGTTGAGGGTTCTCCTATTTTCTCTTTTTTTCTTTGGGATATAGCATGTTGCCTCTAGGTAGCTTCCCCCTATGTTGGGATTAACTACATCTGGGTTTAACTAGGAGTTTGGTGATATTTTATTTTCACCTTAACTTAAACCTGTACATTTTCTTGGAAGGTGTTACCATTAAACACACCTCTTGTGCTGTATATGAACTCTTGTAACACTAAAGTAATATATTTGACATCACAGCCATATGGCCTCTGTTGAGGATTCATCATTCCCAGCCTGGTCCCTAATGAGTTTTTAAAACAGATACGGACACCAGAAATTAAACTCATTAAAATCATAATATTGGCTTTGAAAGCAACTTATAACTTTGCCATAAAGTATTTGCTCAATGCTTTTACATTACCTGTCTGATCCCCCATGTTCCTGTATGAGGGGCTGCCATACTTATGCAGCAGGAGTCCGTTAGCATTAGAAACTTTAACTGACAGGCTGAGATGGGACAGTCAGGTTGGCAAAACAGTCAGGTTTAGAAACTTCAACTAACAATTACTTACAAAAACAAAAAACGATCAACATGACCTATAGGTAACTTTTAATGTACATTCATATTTTAATGTGTCAGTATCACTGACTGTACAATAAACATACAGCAAGGTTACTTGGCTGTTGATGAAATTAATCCTATTGTATATGTGTGGATAGGACAGGGTACATTGTGGACAATGTATATAATTACTATTAATCCGTGCAGAATATGTGAGCACTAAATAAAAAATAACAATAATACAATACATATTACATATTAAAAGCATGAACTGGAAACCCTAAAAACACTTTGCAGTCTCCTACAGCATATTTACATATAAAGGATCTGACACTTTGCAGTCATATAAATACCACAAAATGCAACTGAAGCAATGCTCTTTATTGGCTGATGAAACTTGCCTTGCAAGTTTTCAGTTCTATACGTGTCATTTATGTTGCTCTTCCAGGACACAAGTTAATGATCCAGGACACAAGTGCCACTTTGTTCTGGATCATGTTGTACCCTTCATCTACATGTCACATTAAAAAGCTACCTACACAGAATAAAACAAAAACTGCTTTCCTCTAAAGATGTTCAGTGTAAGTTTCTAGAGATACATGTACATGCCTAATGTATATACGGATATTTGTTTGGTTAAATAAAGATAAAGACTATAAATTCACTTCTCTTCATTCTGGAGAGCAAGGATCTGCAACCAGAGATGGTGATGAGAGGGCAGGGTGCAAAGTGCAAAAAACATAGCCTGTGTTTTGCACTTTTCCAGGCCCGGATTTAGATAGCAGGCATCCCTAGGCCCGCTGCTGTTCATAGCCCCGTCCCCTCTTCTTCCATTGTGCACATGCGCAAAATTGCAGCATCAGGTCTGCAGTACTGGGGATTGATGTAAAGGAAATTTTAAAAGATAATGTATCTTCTGCAATCACCAGTGCTTCTAAACGGGTATGGTTGGGCATCTTGCTGCCCCCCTAAACTTCTGCCGCCCTAGGCCCGGGCCTTTGTTGCCACAAATCTGGGCCTGCACTTTTCACCCTGCCCTCTGTCTTCAATAGGCGTGGGATAGGGCAGAGACAGAATTATTACAAGAGAAATAATGTTTAACAAATAAGTGGAGAAGAAATGCTGCACACTATAAGGGGACAGCATGCAAACTACAATTTCAGATGCAATTACCATGTTTTTTTAACCATTAAAGCGCATTCTCCCATAATTCAAGTGTACTTGTATTCACAAGACGAAGATGTTTTTTTCCAATTGTGCCATTATTCTGAAACATACAAAACTGAAGTTGCACTTTGATACATATTGAACCCAATTTCCTTCTATTGAGATGTCATAATCTTTGACTTTCACAGTTAAAATGATGCCTTTGCACGATCCTTTAAACTCAAGTGTAATGCCACTGGGGAACCCTGGAGCTAAGAAAATGAAGATAGAAAACTGTCTCGAAGTACCTAGGTACCTGGTTACGTACATTTATTTACATGACTGAAATGAACTTGATTCTGTAGTGGTACATTCTGACAGATCCTTATAGTACACCATCATATTTAATCCCTGCAGGATTGTAAATTACTTAGTCTGTTTATATGGATTTTCATATTCATATTTTTTTATGATGGTGCTTGATTGTAGCTCCATTTTTGGGGGCTTTTTGACCTAGTATTTTTTTCTGGAACCCTGAAGTTGTTGTGCATGCCATACATTGCTTGCACATTATGGGAGTTATTTACTAAACTTTGAATTTATCTTTTATTTTATAAAACAAAAAAAACCACACCAAACTCCTATGCCTAATTTGACCTTATTTATAAAAAAAAAAAACCTTGAATCAATCAGTTTGGGAAAAACCCAATAAAATCGTATCAAACCGTGAATCGTCTGATTTTTTCTGATTTTTTTCCCGAAATGCTATTTTTTTGGGTTTTTGCTTGAAAACCCCACATTTTTCTTATTTTCAGGCTAAACTCAGCCCAAACCACCGTATCTTCAAATTGAGATTGGTGCTTCTTCAATTCACTTAAAGTATACAGAACCTCAAAAGGTCTGATTCGTGATTTTTGAAGCATCGGGGTATAATAAATCTTTAAAAAAGAAATTTCAAATTGTAAATTTAAAATTTGTTTGCACAAAAAATTCCAGTTTTTGTCCCAAAAAGCCTGACCAGATAAATTTGAGGTTTAGTAAATAACCCTCTTTGTTTTCCAATCAAATATTTTAATGGAAATGATGTAACTCTGTTGAAATTTTGGTGTACTTATTTTGCATGGTTGGTGCCCCTACTAACGGAAGTGAAATGTTGGTGGGCTTGTCTCTACTCTACGGCATGTAGACTTTTGTACAGCAGAGAGAGTTGTGTTGTGAGAGGCTTATAGCACCATACAACAATTGCAGCAGTGTTACAAGTTGGTGAATGCAGATAAGTTTGTTCTGAAACCTTGGAGCTAATGTCATCTTTGAGAGAGATGGTAGCTCCAGGGTTTTTCAGGGCAAATACGTGGACTTGCACTTGCATTTATAAATGAGTCCTAAAATGTCTGCACTTCAGTATGGGCATTAAACCATGTTCAGTCCTTTCTTTATAACTCCTTCTATTTCCAGACTATTCAGTATGTGCAAAATAATTAGCATATGGGTATACAGGCCAAGGGGACCCTGGACTGGGTAGTGAAAGGTGAGTGTAAAGTATAGAATTCCCTTGTGATGATTTCATAGCACACCACGCCTTGGTCCCAATTCACAATAGTTGGTGCCGTGGTTGGGGTAAGATGTTGCAGTTTTCATTATTAAAGATATACATTTGTGTTATTTTATGCATTGCACTACAGCTTAATATATGAGGCCCAATAATAAAAGATAGAGAAGACATACCAACATCCTTTTCTATTTTTCTCAGCAAACAGTATATCAAATATTAACTGCACACCTGAAGAGATGGATTTCTATCTTTTAATGTTGTAAATATTGGTGCTCTGCTTGGTGCTTTAAATTACCTTTGTAATTACCTCTCTTCCACCATCACTCACGTGCAACTGAAGAAAAGTGCAGGTCTCCTCTTCTTAAAGGTGAAGGTAAATAAATACAGTATTCCAATCACACAACCAATTAACTCAGTTGTCAGATGTCAAATGTTTTGCCTTACAGAATCATATAATTAAACTCACAAAGAGCCAGATTCTATTCAGCCAGAAAAAGTTTATCACATGAAAAGTCATGGACGAGATTCAGTTTGAGATGCAACTCAATTCAGAAACAATTATCTCCATTTATCACATGAAAACTCGATTGAAGTCTATAGGGAAAAAATAGAACAGAATTTGGAGAAAAGTTTTTTTCTCCTCAAATTGAATCTCATCCATGTCTTTTCACTAAATTTAATCTGGCAAAAGTTTGCAAAGTGTCTAATAAACCATAGCAACCACTGAAACTACAATAAAATACTTTTTGCTAAACTAGACCATGAACAAATGTGACTTTTATTACACTATCAATATGCAATATTCGCTCAAAACATTGGTTTTAAAGTACAGATGCGCCCCCAAGTGTTCAAATTGGCATTTCAAATTCTAAGACATTTTCCATCTTACTAAATGGCATATATATTTATAGGATCTGCGTGCTTGGAAACTGTGCTGTTCTGGATAAGGGATCTTTCTATAATTTGACTCTCCATACATTATGGGGGTTATTTACTAAAACTTAATCGAATTAATCTTGAATTAAAAATTGACCTAAGTCCCATCCACGAATAGAACTCATTTATCAATAATTCTCCATGAAAAAGTTGGAGCAGAAAAAACAATGCAACAAAACTGAGTGTCAATTCGAATCGTATGAAAACTCAACTTTATCGAATTTTCACTGCGAAAACTTGACTTTATCGATTTATCCAGCACAGATTACAGTATCACAAAACAACTTCAGGGACATCTGCCATTGACTTCTACATGACCTCGAAAGGTTTGAGATGCAGTATGCAGTTTGGCTTTGCGGTATAATAAATCACTAAAAAAAATTTCCTCGAAAAATTTGAGTTTTTCCCTTTAAAAACTCAAACAGATCAACTTAGCTCGAGTAAAGGAATAGAATAAAAAAGCTTTGAATTTCTAATGTTTTTTTTGGCTACTTCGACCATCGACTATGACTTTGAATCGTTCGAATATTCGACCATTCGATAGTCGAAGTACTGTCTCTTTAAAAAAAAAACTTCGACCCCCTACTTCGCCATCTAAAACCTACCGAACATCAATGTTAGCCTATGGGGAAGGTCCCCATAGGCTTTGCTAGCTTTTTTAGGTAGAAGAAAAATCGTTCGATCGATGGATTAAAATCCTTCTAACCGAACGATTCGAAGGATTTAATCGTTCGATCGAACGATTTTTCGTTCGATCGTTCGATCAAACTATTTGCAGTAAATACAGAAAAGGATTTCAATTCGGCAGTCGAATATCGAGGGTTAATTAACCCTCGATATTCGACCATAAGTAAATTTGCCCCACAGTTTTAAGGTGGCCATACACGGGCCGATAAAAGCTGCCGACAGACCGTGTCGGCAGCTTATTGGCCCGTGTATGGGGCCCCACGACGGGCTTCACCGATCGAGATCTGGCCGAAAGTCGGCCAGATCTCGATCGGATGGGACAGAAAATCCCGTCGGATCGCGGCCGCATCTATTCGTTGATGCGGTCCCGCGATCCGACCGCCCGTTTGGGCATCGTTAGGATCCTTGATCGTTGGGCCCTAGGACCCACGATCGGATCAGCCGATATTGCCCACCTCAAGGTGGGCATATAGGAGGGAGATCCGCTCGTTTGGCGACATCGCCAAACGAGCGGATCTCTCCATGTATGCACCTTAAGTAAATAGATAAACCCAATGGGACATTTAAAAATAAAATAGGATTGTTTTCCTACCAATATGGATTCATGAAGCTTAGTTAGGATCAAGTAAAAGTTTTTTTCAATTTTTTTTTATCAAGTACAAGTTACTGTAATATCACAGAGAAAAATAAAATCAATTGAATTAAAAATTAGATTTGCTTAAAATGGAGTTTATGGGGCAGATTGCCTAAAGGGCGAAGTGACTTAAGGTGCCCATACATGGAGAGATCCGCTCGTTTGGCGATGTCGCCAAACGAGCGGATCTCCCTCCGATATGCCCACCTTGAGGTGGGCAATATCGGCTGATCCGATCGTGGGTCCTAGGGCCCAACGATCGGATCCTAACGATGCCCAAACGGGCGGTCGGATCGCGGGACCGCATCAACGAATAGATGCGGCCGCGATCCGACGGGATTTTCTGTCCCATCCGATCGAGATCTGGCCGACTTTCGGCCAGATCTCGATCGGTGAAGCCCGTCGTGGGGCCCCATACACGGGCCAATAAGCTGCCGACACGGTCTGTCGGCAGCTTTTATCGGCCCGTGTATGGCCACCTTAACGCTAGTGGAAATTCGCCAGCGTGATGTCATGTCGTAACTTCGCCGATTCCCTAACGAGCGCAGGAGTCACTTCGCTAGTGAAGGTGATAGACGCTAGCGTTGCTTCGCACTCTATCGCCAGGTGAATAACTGCAAATTCAGTAAGATGCGGATTTTACTGAACGTTTACCTCTTGTGCCAGACTTGGCTTCGCCACCTTAGACCAGGCAAAGTGCAATGGAGTGGATAGGTCTTTTCCTTTTTTATGAGTGATAGCCTGCAAAAGGCCCCCCTACATTTCCTAACATATGGCATATAAACTATACACTGGGCTCATGTGTAGGTCATTATAACAACTCTAATTTATTTTTTTAAGGTTCCCTGGGCTTGTGTAATGTAATGTATTTGCTGCAACATATACATCCATTCAACTTCCTGCCGTATGCAAATTAGCCAACGCTAGCACAAGCTAGCGTTCAGCGCCCTGGACGCAACTTCGCATTTTAGGGAAATAGTATTGTCCTGGCGAATTTACGCCTTGCGAAGTGGGTGGAGCGGTTGCTAGCGAATTTGCGCCGCTTAGGGAATTTTTTTTTAACTTGAATTTCTGGGGTTTTTTTATGGTTCAAATTTTTGGAGATTTATTAAAGCCCAATGCAGCAAAAAGCTCAAATACGAAAATCACTTCAGATCTGCCATATAAGTCAATGGCAGAGGGCCCTATCCTATTTAAAGTTTTCTGTGGTCTGCACTGGAATTATCCTGGAAATTCAACCTTTTCGGGCAAAAATCCAAAAATTAAGGCTTTTTGGGAAATAAGAAATGTAGCATTTCGGGAAAAACTCATACGATTCGGGGTTTCGCTCTATTTTATAGAGTTTTTACCCAAAGTGATTCAATCGAGCTTTTTTTTTTTTAATGATAAATAAGGTAAAATCGGGTATTAGAGTTTGGTTGTGGTTTTAAAAATGACATAAATTAGGATTTTAGTAAATAACACTCCCTGAGATGTCAGAAGGAACATATGCACATGTGCGGGTAGCATTCAGTAGCGTCAGGACAGCATTTGCTAGACATCACTTCTAGGGACATGTGAGCGTAATGATGTCTCTTCCTCTTAGTGGCAAATAAATTATTATTAGCACCCGCAGGTTCACCCTGGAACCCTCTCTCCCCTGGTTGACAAGGGGAATGATTGGAAGGGGCATTTCTCTGTTTTCTATAAATAAGGGTTAATGACAGTGTTTTAAAGTAATTAAATCATAATGTACTGTTGCCCTGCACTTGTAAAACTGGTATGTTGGCTTCAGAATCCTTTCCATAGTTTATAAAGATACACTTCTCTGTAGCCATGGGTTCAGTCATGCAGTCCGAAAAAGGCGAAAAGGCACAAGTTACATAGCAGATAAGCTCTGTACTAGAATACAGTGGTCGCTGTATAAAAACTAAATCCATTATAACCAGTTATCTGCTATTTAACCTGGCTAAAGCACTGTGAAAAGCAGGTTGTCAAAGTAAACCGTATGCCAACTAAACCAGTCGGCTCTGCTCTCAGAGGAATGAACTTTGATTTTGTTACATATGTTATGTGCCAATAATTCTTTTTCTCTGTCAAAACCCTGTCTGAATAAACACAGCAATAAATGCTAAAGTTAACCTGGGTGTTGCTGTCTTTCACTTTGAACAAGGTTTTACTACCTAAGCCATTTAGTATGTCGGAGGGTAAAGGTTTTGCCAACTTTTATTCAGGTATGTCCCCAGTAAAGGTTAAGGACAGCTAAGGGTTAGTCCTGGTTTACAGTAAGGAGGGGGGGATGTTTCCATATTGCTGGGTAAACGTATGCCTATGGCAGTGCAATAACTGACCAGAAGGTGTCATGTTTCCCTAGTAAAGGGGAGGCGACACATGCCCTTTTTGTATTAGTTCCCACTTGCTGGAAGAGGTGGTGCTGAAGGACCTGGGATGAGGTAGGTTCCAGTAGGAGTAGACAGTAAATGTTAGAAGGTTTTAAAGTGCAGGCAAACATGGCAGTGGCAAAATGCAAAGGCTTGCATTTTGGTGCTGAAATCTGCAGCATGTGCCTGCACCGGGCCAATGCAATGGTTCTACCTGCTGGCAAGGTAAGGGGCTGATTGCTGCATAGGGGCTGATACTTGGCCTGTGTTTTTCAGCAGATTGAGTTTCAGCCTCATGTGGCATAAGCCTTAATCACAGCTGTAGTACTGACTATGAGCCAAGAAACCAAATAAAATCATGTTTTGTGCTTTACACAAAAATAAGAATGAACTGCAGTGAAACAAAGGCTTTTAAAAAGTGATTCAAAGTAAAAAAAAGCAGCAGCTTATTAACAGAAGGTTTCTGGTTCTAAAATGGGCAGATCCTAACACTTAGGGGCAGATTTATCAAGAGTCAAGAGAGTCAAGAGTTTATTATCATTTCATCCATATACGTTTGTACAGTACACAGTGAAACGAAACAACGTTCCTCTAGGACCAATGTGCTACACACAACATAGATGTACCGGACAACAGACAAAAAGTATAAGTGTGAAAATATGCAACTCCTGCAAGACAGGACAGCACAGTGCTGGGACAGGACAAGACAGTGCACACTCAGCAGATGTAATATGTTAAGTAAATAATGCTAAACGTCAGACATGATGCATGTATCATTGTGACATGACAGTAGCAAGAACGTGATAAAGAACACAACATCAAAGATCGAGGTGAAGTTTCGAATTGAAAAACTTTTTGAGCTATTTTTTGTGTACTTCGACTAAGCAATAGTCCAACTTCCATTCGAATTTGAAAATACTTCGAAATTCAAGGTAAATTTTTTTTAAGTACCGTCTCTTTAAAACTTCGACAATTCGCCACCTAAAAGCTGCCGAAGTGCTGTTTTAGCCTATGGTGGACCTCCTAGAACCTGTATGGAGGCAATTGGGGGAGTTTGGGAGATCGAACTTCGAAGTTGGGAGATCGAAGATCGAAGTTAAAAAAACTTCGAAGTACGATCATATGATTCGAAGTAGGCTGAATTTGGCCCACTTCGACCCCAAAAACTTCGAACTCCATTTGGTTGGTCTTTTTGAATTTGAAGTTCGAAGTTTTTTTTAACTTCGACCTTTGATAAATATGCATCTTACTCTAGGGGGCAAATTTGCTTAAGGTCGAATATCGAGGGTTAATTAACCCTCGATATTCGACTGTCGAAGTTAAAACCTTCGACTTCGAATATCGAAGTCGAAGGATTTAGAGCTATTCGATTCGAAGGATTTTAATCCATCGATCGAACGATTTTTCTTCGACCACAAAAAGCTACCAAAGCCTATGGGGACCTTCCACATAGGCTAACATTGACTTCAGTAGCTTTTAGGTGGCGAACTAGGGGGTCGAAATTTTTTCTTAAATAGACAGTACTTCGACTATCGAATGGTCGAATAGTCGAACGATTTTTAGTTCAAATCGTTCGATTCAAAGTCGAAGGTCAAAGTAGCCCATTAGATGGTCGAAGTAGCCAAAAAAAACATTCGAAATTCAACGTTTTTTTCCTCTATTCCTTCACTCAAGCTAAGTAAATGGGCCCCTAGGAGTGAGAAGCAGAAACATGGTAGTTAGTAAAGCAGCCAGAAAGAGTTTGTACACTTCGATGACAAGGTCTCCAGTAAAGAGAATGAATCAAGCAGTTAAGCTAGGGGATAGGACATTCATGGAGCATGCGACCACTGTGAGCTTCACCTAGTGCTAGGGATTGTTATTTATATATATCCAATATATATATACACATAACCCAAGGTAAACAAGGGCTCCTAATTTGAACAACTTGTAAACCAGTCAATATCAAATTCATTTAACAGAAAATTACACAGAAATCACAACATTAAAATGCCAAAAGACAATATAAGAAATTATGCAATAAGGTAAGAATAAAACAAGTAGTAGTACCTTATATTATAGATACTGTATAATGATCTGGTTATAAGGATGGCAAAGAATCCACAGTGAAGTAATTCTTTCTAGAAGAGGTGCCAGAAGCACAAATGGTTGTCCGAGAGCATGTCCAACATATTTGCTGATATTCTTTTAGGGTTCTGGACCCTCTGCTGCATTTGTCATGCTGTTCCACCCAAGTGCACATCTGCAGTTTAAGACAACTGAGGCAGTGGTAGAAAAATATAATTAACAATCATTTTTACTCCTGTATTACAGCTGCAGTTCAGTCATATTGAAAATCTTTGTTTTTCAAGTTGCCACAGAGACACAATGCAGCTTACTGGTGTATCTAATAATCTAAATTCTAGATGGTATTTTGCTAGATTTGCACATTTTCTGTTAACTATTTTGAGTGACTGGGTTGTTCAGAAGGAGATTAAGGAGAGCCATTCAGAAGAAGCATTTGCAGAAAGAAAAGGGAAAAAATATCCCATACACCTTCCAACTGTAATGGTCTCCGAACAAATACATATAACAACATTTTATTTTCCACAGTACTTAAATTATAGGTGTGGGATTTGTTATTCAGGAAACCCATTATCCAGAAAGCTCAGAATTACAGGAAGGCCATCTCCATTTTAATAAAATGATTCATATTTTTTTAAATTGTATCCTTTTGTGTAAAAATAGAAAAAAACAGTACTTTGTACTTGGTCCTAACTAAGATATAATTGCCCCTTATCAGAGGATATTTGGTTTAATTAATGTTAAATTATTTTTAACAGACTGGAGATTACAGAAATACCACTAATGCAGAAAACCCCAGCTCCCCAACATTCTGCCTTTCATAAACATGCACTCTAATATTATGACTAGTTGCTACCCTTGTTACAAGTCTCAAACTAGAAACTTTGAATCTACCAAATTTTCTAGCAGCTATTTCAGTTATTTAGAAATATGGTGGTGACAGTTATGATGAGTGGTGGGAGGCATCAGAGCTATGTTATTTAGGAATTGTTTGAAATGTATCGTTTTTCAACTTGTTTATTAATGACCTGGAGGTGGGCATTGAAAGTACTGTCTCTATTTTTGCAGATGATACTAAATTGTGCAGAACTATAGGTTCCATGCAGGATGCTGCCACTTTGCAGAGTGATCTGTCTTAGTTGGAAAACTGGGCAGCAAACTGGAAAATGAGGTTCAATGTTGATAAATGCAAGGTTATGCACTTTGGCAAAAATAATATAAATGCAAGTTATACACTAAATGGCAGTGTGTTGGGAGTTTCCTTAAATGAGTAGGATCTAGGGGTTTTTGTAGATAACAATTTGTCTAATTCTGGGCAGTGTCATTCTGTAGCTACTAAAGCAAATAAAGTTCTGTCTTGCATAAAAAAGGGCATTAACTCAAGGGATGAAAACATAATTATGTCTCTTTATAGGTCCCTGGTAAGGCCTCATCTGGAGTATGCAGTGCAGTTTTGGACTCCAGTGCTTAAGAGGGATATAAATGAGCTGGAGAGGTGAAGAGACTAAGTGCAACTAAACTGGTTAGAGGGATGAAAGACTTAAATTATGAGGGTAGACTGTCATGGTTGGGGTTGTTTTCTCTGGAAAAAAGGCGCTTGCGAGGGGACATGATTACACTTTACAAGTACATTAGAGGACATTATAGACAAATAGCAGGGGACCTTTTTACCCATAAAGAGGATCACCGTACCAGAGGCCACCCCTTCAGACTAGAAGAAAAGAACTTTCATTTGAAGCAACGTAGGTGGTTCTTCACACTCAGGACAGTGAGGTTATGGAATGCACTGCCGGGTGATGTTGTGATGGCTGATTCAGTTAATGCCTTTAAGAATGGCTTGGATGATTTTTTGGACAGACATAATATCAAAGGCTATTGTAATACTAAGCTCTATAGTTAGTATAGGTATGGGTATATAGAATTTAATTAAAAGTAGAGAGGGGTGTGTGTATGGATGCTGGGTTTTAATTTGGAGGGGTTGAATTTGATGGACTTTGTCTTTTTCAACCCAATTTAACTATGTAACTATGTAACTATGCTTTCTGGTGGTTAATCATACTTATTAAGTTCTATTACTGTGTAGCTATTTGTCTTATTAAAAAATTGTAGTTGCACCCTTTGGAAAGTACATTGAATTTACATGCACATCATTCATTTAAAAAAAACAAGCACCTTTATGGGGGAAGCAGCAATTTTATTAAGTACAAGTTAATATATTACTGTTGCTGTGACTTAGCATACTTTGTACCAAATCAGAGATTAGTGTAATAATCATTTTGTAAATAAGTCTGCAGAGCTGCCCTGTAGTGTAAGTAATTAAAACCAAATTCTTTTCATGATAATCCTAGACTTAAGAAGTTAGCAAATAACCGCATGTATAAAGTAATACATAGAATGAGCTGCTCAAGGGCAGTTATAAGAAAACCCATCCTATGAGGCTGTGATTGCACTGGGTTCCCTGTGCAAATAAAACACCTATACAAAAAATGTTAAACAGATTACATTAGAAAAATGTTTTCTTTAAACTGAATGAGAACTAGCCTCTGCAGCTTATAACAAAATTAAACCTAAAGAGGCCGTTAAATAAGTATAAGCATTCACACCAAAATGAATAATGAATGGGATGCTAGTACAGGTGAGAATCACTACTGGTGAGAATAGAAGTGTATGAAAATAAGAGACATATGCGAATGACAAAGACTTAAAAGGAGACCATTTGATTTCATAATTTGTCTGAATTGCAATTAATCTGCTATTTTTTAAATAATGCCTTGCTGTCAGGCAATTCGAAACATTATTTTCAGAGAAATGTATGTTTAAGAAATGTCTGTGTCAGGTTCTTGTACTCGGAGCAGTTGCTGAGGGGCTATGAAATGTTTTGTTATTTGCACTTCCTTTTCTAGACATAGTTTGCATAGTATGCACTAAGGGGTTTATTGACTAAAACTTGTTTTTTTTCTCATATTTTACCAGAAATAAACTTAACCTATTTCCCATCCACGACCTTAGCAAATTTACTAACAACAACTCAAAAAAATCAAATCGAAAAAAGAACCCAGAAAAATTCTAGTTGTTTGGAATACTTCAATAGTTTTGAGTTTTCAAGTGAAAATCAACTTCAAACACCCCAAAACATCCGAAAATCGTGAAAGCAAAAACCATCTTCAAATGGTTAAAGGGACCTCTGTCATTGACTTTTATATGAATTTGAGGTTTTAGCTGTAGAGTATTTTTGGATTCTGATTTTTTGCTGATTCTGATGTTTTGAGAAAACAAAACTGACTTTTAATAAATAGACCCCTAAGTGTTGCTAAAATTGTTTAGAGGAGCCTGAGGTTTTATTGCTATTTGCTATTTTTTGGTTAAACATTTAGCAATAAGTAGGCTACTTAGACAATATTGTTTGTCCATGCCATAAACAGGGACTTTGTCACATTGTTATATCAGTTTATAGTGTCAGGCGGCGGTTTATAGTGTCAGACAGCATCTAGAAAGTCTTTAGAGCAAAGCAATGTTTTTGTTCATTTAGGAATATACACAAGTTGGCAGCTTTTTTTTCCATGTATAGGACTCAAATTTCAGCCTCTCCAGCTAATATTTGATCACCTTTTTCAAAGTAAAATCGAATTATTCTGAGTTATTAGATCTGATGCATGTGTTGCAACTTTTATGACAGCATTCTGCCCCCTTTCAGATGCTAACATAAAAACAGAGTAGATCTGTTCCCTTCTTCAGACATAATCACTTGTCAATGAACCAACTCAGCTCCATGAAGTCAGCTCCCACACACCAAAACATGCCCACTAAATGCCAATGGTTTCACAGGTATTACAGATGCAATGTCAGCACATGCTTGTGGCACACAATCCTTTTAATTCTACTGGCGCCAATGTGCATTGCCAGTTGGTTGGTCCCAGTCTTTCTGGTCACTGTGACTGCAGTATGTGCTTTCTTGTTGTTCTGTTACTTTATTGACTGTTGACAGTCTCACCTTGCCTGAACTCTGCTATTCCTTATCTGCTTCCCGAACACTAGACTTGTGCTGCATTAGCTCTTGCTTTGCTGGGCCTTGGACTTTTTTCCTAGTTCTGCTTTAATTAAGGTACCTACCTTCAGTAACCCCTCCTGTGCCTTTCTCTTTTTTTTGCTAAATAATACTACTTTTTGTTGTCAACTCCTGTCTGCTTGCCGTTTTCCTGCTCATAGGTTTAGAGTCAAAACTCTACACTCAGTGGCTCCCGATTCACCATTGTGGCCCACTTTTGTGGACAGTACAAACTGGCCATGAACCCCAGTGAGGAGGCACGCACTAAGCCGGGCTCGATTCTGCAAAGTTTGGTGGGATGAGTAGATGCATATGAGATGCAGACAACATGTTTTGAGCAATGCACAGGTTTTGACACTGTTGGGGCTGCTTCATGCATTTTGGTGTCATGTTGTGGGCTAATGGAAAAATGTGGTGCTTAAAGCCCCTGAAGTAGTCCCTGAGTGACCTCACCTTTCACCCTTCTCGACCTCCACTCTTCACTGGCAAATTACAATGCAGGTGAAATTATTAAAAAAAAAAAAACTAGAGTGTATTTTATCTATGTGTTATTTTCAAGGTAAGTAGACCCCAGCGTTTTTGATTATTCCTCAAGCACTGACAAGGGCAGGGCTGCCATAAAGGGGAGACTGTTTAGAAAGAATCTTATCAGGGGACTAATCTGAGCTGGGGGACTAGAATACAAGTAAATAACAATTTAGAATATAGAATATAGTATGATTTTACTTAAATAACATATATACACCTATATTAATTTGCTAAAATGTGTCATGTCACTGTTAACATTATAGATCTAAAATTTAATTTACCCCTCATAAAAGCACAAAATAGAATGTATTACACAAGCACATACAATTTCAGGAAATCCAAGTACATAATTATGGTAGAAATAAACAGTAACTGCAGATGTAAATGCATAAAAAACACATTTTCAGCCCCCCCCATATAATATCATATTATTACTTGTCCTATATATATTCTGATGAAGACCAGCGTGATTGGGCTGCAGCAACAGCTTGCAGGATGGACATCTTTGAGCTGAATACTTTCCTGTGATCACTTGTACACTGCCTTTGGCTCTTCAAGTAGCAGCAATACAAAGATACACTAAAATTTGCTTACATTTATATAGGATTTTCTTGTATCCAAATATCTTTTTAACATTTATATTTCAGTGTAGCAATAATATACAGTGTCATAAAATTAAGTTACTATATTAGTATATTGCATAGTATAAATTACTGGATTAAGTTTTGCTGTAAGTATTATATCAGAGTTTCCTATTGGAGTATCCAGTCATCATTTTTATAGGAAGTTCTCTTTTTCAGGCTTTCTTGAACCCTAACTTCTAGTATTTTCTAGTTTAGTAATCCTTTGCTCCATTTATTTGGTTTTAATACAGTGTGCCAATGAGAACAGGCTTTATAATTCCATTTGAAAGTTAAAACTTGGTTTCACTTGGCATCTAAAAAGAGAATTATACTTCATTAGTTTGTTATAAACAATCGATAAATAAATGTTTTTTCCTTTGTTTAACTTTCTCAGCAAATTAAAGGGAATTAAAGTTTAATATATAATATCAATTACATATATATTGTTTATAGTCTTAGTAGTACAGTACAGTATTAAAGATGGGACATACAGAGAAGCACCTTACCCTAGTGGTGGAGTCAATTATTAATATTAATAGGAGTCAGCCATCTGTTGTGATAGCTGTGTTTTTGCCAGAAAACAAATTTATTGACAGCTTTCCTTTCAGGATTTAGGAGTTTATAAAAAATACATCCCATGTGCCCAGGGCCGGAACTAGGGGTAGGCATTAGAGACGCATGCCTAGGGTGCAACAATGGGTGCGTGTGTGTGCTGGGCATGTACCTTTTGAATAGTCTTTTGCCTACCCCTAATCTGGACTTTCTTGCCACTCATCCACGCTTATCACTGTGCACTCCCCCCCTCCCAGGAATGGCACTTTACATGCGCACCCTCGGGGTCAGGTGGTCGGCCGGGAGCCGGTCGGCTTGGCCCGCCTCTGTATGTTCCATGAGCTTATAGAACTGAACCAGACCTGCCAAAACTATGCTTTCCAGTTATAATCAGAAAGGTAGCAAACAAATTGATTGAAATATAATTATGGAATGTTTTCTAGAATCTTATTCCTAAACATATAGTAAGGCAAGACTACTTACAGTGATTGGTCTGTTGCGCAGACTGTCATCTGTATACCCATTTATGTATGTGTAATAATTGGACCCCTGCAAAGGAAAGTAAGGTTTTTAATCTAAAGATAAGCTTCCAAAACACAATTAAATCAGCAAAACATTGGTACAAACTTACCTTTGCAGAATGTACATCATAAGGATATTTTGTGCCTTTTTTTGCTACACTGTATAACACAGCATCATGGACAGTGAGAAAGAACATTGATTTCTGAATTTCATCATCAAGAAATCCACAATTTTCTAGTTTATCCAGGAGGTCACCTAAGATAGGTAAAATAAAGTAGAAATAAACCTTAGGTAAAGGCATTTTGTAATCTATCTATCATGTTTGTTAACAGATCATTTCCTTATGACTTGCTGATATCGTTGAAACATGTCTCAACTAATATGGCATTTGTACAGGTAAGGTGGCCATACACATAGAGATCTGCTCTTTTGGCGATTTTACTGTAAAGTAAAGGTTTGGCTGTGTATACATTTATCATATTTAAGGCAATATATTGAGTGACGCTGACCTGAAATGTCTAATTAGATAACAACACAAAGTATCAAGAATGTGTTAAAAATAGCTTACTGTCTGCATTGGCTATGTATACATCAACATCAATTCTGATATATTCTTTCAGTGCCTAAAAACAACAAAAGAGTAGATAGAAGAAAAGGTTAAATATGTTATGCAATACTGGAGAACTAGAAAAGCACATTTTTGAATTATCAACACTTAGGTGGTTATTTATCAAGGTTGAATTTTAGAGTTTTTTTTTATACCTTGAATGAACTCAAATGAACTCACAACTGAAATGGTTTCTTATTTAGGAAAAAAAATTGAATGGAGAAAACTTGAATCAGCGAGTTAAGGGTAAACAACCCAAAATCTTAAAGTGATTGAGTTTTCGGCAAAAAAACCCTCAAATTAATCGAATGTTCGAGTTTTCAATCAAATCCCTCAGAAAAAACCTCAAACATCATGATGGCTATTAACATCTTGAAATGGTTCAAGGGACCTCTGCCATTGACTCCTACATTACCTTGACAGGTTTTAGATGATATATTTTTGGATTCAAGCTATTTCCAGGGTAGGTGTATAATAAATCTCAAAAAATTTGAGTTTTGTTAAAAAAAACTAATAAAAATTGATTTTTTACCAAAAAAAACCCTCAAAAACTAATTTTAATGGCAAAAACAACTTGAACCTTAATAAATAACCCTTTAAATGTTTTCTATATAATGGGCAAATGTATTATCATTTGTAACTGGGTTCATTATAATTGTAATGAGAAAACAAACAGATGCTAATCTTGCTTGCAGTGATAGTTTTTCTTTCTTTCTATGATGTCATTATGATCTAGGAGTTTTGAAGGCTGATACAGTATGTTTCTGACAAGGGTGAAGCCACAGAGATTTAGACTTGTTTTGTTCCTTACAGACTCAGAAGTGAAAAAAAAAGTTATTCAACTTCATTGGCCTATGGGGTGCACAACTTAGGGAGTGTCCCTTAGGGCTGGTAATAAGGACAGAGCTGTGCTGCACCTCCTGACACTGCTCTCCAAGCTCTGCAGCGAGCACTGGATTTTTTGTCAAACACTTGGTGCAGATCTTGGAGATGGTACATTGAGCAGATATGCTTCTCTCAGCCTGAAAAAAAACAGGCTGAGAGCAGCAGAGCCAACACTCCTACCCTTAGCTTAAGAGAGTACAATGTGACTTGTGGAAGAACACCAAGGCTTAGTAAAATAAAAATATAATATAATGGAAGTGTGACTAATCTAACCATTGAGGGGGTTATTTATCAAAGGTTGAGTTTGTGAGGTTTTTTCTAGCTTGAATAAACTCAGTCAAATGTTTGTTTATTAATGAAAAAACCCAAATGTAAAAAACTCGCATACTCAAATTAATTGGGTTATTTGCTAAAAAAAAAACCTTGACTACCTCGAATTGATCGATTTTCAAATGAAAAACACAGCAAAAAAATTGAAAATCATGAAGGCAAAAAAACATCTTCAAGTGGTTCAAGGGACCTCTACCGTTGACTTCTACATGACCTCGGCAGGTTTTCAGAGTATTTTGGATTCGGGCTTTTAGCAGCTATGGGGCATAATACATCTCAAAAAAGTCAAATTTTTTTATTCCAAAAAATTCAAGTTTTTAGTGAAACTACCCTCGAAAAACTTGAATTTTTCAGGAAAAGCACAACTCAACCTTATAATGAATAACCCCCTACATAGAGGGGATTCAATACCTTTTTTTGGACAAATTCAATAGAGTTGTCTTTACCATGGTTGCTCTTAGGCACTGTTAGCTCCATTACCTCTTGCCTTACTTTTAACACAACACAAAAGATCTACAGTAGACTAATGGTGGGATTCAATTGAATCAATGGCTTTTCTAGGTTGAAAAATACAATAAAATACTAATAAAGAAGATAAAGCTATAGAAAACAATTATACAATCTTTTTTTAGTGGACACATAGAATGGAAAATAATGTTTTTTTGCTGTGGCTTTGAACTTTGTAGTGTCTCTGCTGACTGCTGATTAAACCCTTACTTTTGAACTACTAGCATCTAAATTAGACTTAGTTGATACTGTATCACAAAAAAAACTGCTAACCAAATATTTTACATTTGTATATGTGTGAGTGTGTGTACAACAGAGATACACAATAAAAGTAGAGCGAGGTAGACATAAAGAAATGGTTGGAAGGACAACAGTATGTCTGTGGGTATTATATTTTATAACGACCCTTATAAGGTTAAAGCCAGTCGGGGCTGCATATCTGCCTGCTGATTACACAAGCTGAAAATCAGCCCCATGCTGTCAGCATCTGTAATAGAAAAGTATTTATACATCTTAAAATCAGCCCACAACCTCATTTTTGATATATAGAAACATTTACTGTATCAGGTGTTTCCTTGTTCCCATTCTATATTTATTCATACATTTCATGAACTTACTGATTTCAAGCTTTTCATCCCGGACACATCAATAAATGACACTGCTCCAAAGTCAAGAATTAAACTGTGAATGTCAACCTTTGGGACCACAATATCATTTGGGAGATCTGCATTCCAGTCTATATGAAATGGAAGGTCATTAGGATGAATGGGATTGTATAGCTCTTCAACTTTGTTGTTATCAAATTCATCATCGGAGGCATAGTATTCATATGAGGTACAGATTAAACCTTTCTGTTAAAGAGAAAGAACATTTTTTTAAAGGTTATTTTTGCATTTTACCAAAGAGCAGTGATCCCCAACCAGTAGCTCCTGAGCAACATGTTGCTCTCCAAGCCCTTGGATGTTGCTCTCAGTGTCCTCAAAGCAGGTGATTATTTTTGAATTCCAGGCTTGGAAACAAGTTTTATTTACATAAAAACGAAGTATAGTGCCAAGCAGAGCCTCCTGTAGGCTGCCAGTCCACATAGGGGCTACCAAATAGCCAATCACAGCCCTTATTTGGCACCCAAGGGACTTTTTCATGCTTATGTTGCTCCCCAACTCTTTTTACATTTGAATGTGGCTCACAGGTAAAAAAGGTTGGGGACCCCTGCCAAAGAGAAAGACCATTTTAATATTGCATTATACTGATGTCCTTATATTTTGGTGGGATTTGAAAAATGCACATTTTGGGGCAGATTTACTAAGGGTCGAATTGTAAATTCAAATTCGAATTTGTTTTTTTTTTGTTTTTGGTCAAAACTCTCAAATTCTAATCGGAATAATCCAAACTCTATTTGAATTTTATTTCAAATTCAAAAATCGAGATTTATCAAACCTTGACCCTTGGAACAATTCAAATTCGCCTATTCGCCACCTAAAACCTGCCGAGTTAATGTATAAGTCAATGGAAGAGGTCCAGTGACCCATTTGAAGATATTAATATCCTTCCTGACATTCAAGTTTTTTTCTGAGAAAAAAATCGATTTGAGTTTACTGTAATTCGATTTGAATTCAATTTGAGTTTTTCAATTTGTAATATTAGTTTGAGTTTTAGATATTACATTTTTTCCATTAAATAACCTTCCAATCAAATTTTGAGTATATTCAAATGTATTAAAGTTTAAAATTTTTTACATGAATTCGAAATTCGACCTTTGATAAATCTGCCCATTTATGTTGTACAATTCTTTGGCTTTGAATTTGAATAGCACTCTGGTTGCTACAGCTTAATTACCCCTTCTGCAAGGTAGAAGTGTTGAAGATTAGAAGGCAAGAGCAATAGGAGAGGACCAGAAATGAAAGATAAGAAATTGAAAATAAGAATTACAACAAAATCCACCCCTCAGAGGTAGTCTGTGTTTTGGTTGCAGGGTTTAGTAGACCCAACATTTGCACTTGTAAGATGGAAATAGAATAAAGCTGGTCCTACATGGGCAGATTTAAACTGTGGATTTAGTCCTTTCAGACTGAGTGGTCAGCTTTTGGGTCCTTACTATCTATAGGCCATGTATAATAATCCCGTTGGACGAGGATCACATCTGCACGTTGGTAGGTTTGACGTTACAGATTTTCAATGTATGTCTGTAAAGTTACAGCATAATATTCTGCAAATTGCTAAAACCAGCTTGTGTAAACAAGGTCATATTGAAACCAGATTTGATCATGTTGCCATAATGGTTTGAGGCATGTGTTCTATAATTGGAGGTCTGCAGATGAGGCATAGCATTATTTTAATGAATTCCTCCTCTGTCTCTGTGTTATTTGCTATATAATCAGAAGGCACCATACACCAACATTGAGAGAAGCTTACCGGTGAGACTTGCAGAACTCCTTTTTTTAGTAATGCATTGATTTTTCGCAGGGCCTTATTTCTCTTGCGTAAAATTCTCAGTGGATTAAATCCAACCTGAAAATAGGAGATTATAATGAGTAGAAATGCACATTGTATTTATATATATTGCAGGTTTCTTTGCAACCTATCATACTTACAGCAGCAGAGACCTTCTCTTTAAAGAAAGCAGAATTAGCAAAAAAGATAGGAGAAGGACATCTGAAGATTACTGTGCCTTCTGGTTCATAGATCTAAAGACAGATGGGAAATAATTATGCATATATCATCCCAACATAATACTATAAACAGAGCAACCAAAAACTCACATTTGTATAGTCCTTTCGGTTTTTGTAAATGTCGCTTTTTCCAATATTGGCAATGACTGTGCAATTTGGGCTGTAAAAAACGAGAATTATATTTTCAAAATCCACAACTACACTGAAATATTTTTGATGTATGAGTGTTTGAAGTACAAAATAAATCACAGCTGATATCAGGACCATGAGTATTTCAGAGAGACCAGGAGGGGGGGGTTTAAATTACATTTACTACATTTAACTACATGGACCTCTAATTACTCCATTGTATCTGTTATTCATCATAATGTTCTAGCAGGGATGCCTTCCTTCTTTCAAATATAAACAATATATCTGTTTAATCCTCAGTCAGCTGTTAGTTTAGCAATAGTGTTACTACAGGTATGGGGCCTGTTATCCAGGAAGCTTGGAAGCAGGGGTTTTCAGGATAATGAGTCTTTCTCCAATTTGCCCCAATTTAGATCACCATACCTACTAAAAAAGAATTTTTATTATTACAGAGAGAAGGTGATCATTTTTAAAATTTTGAATTATTTGGTTAAAATGTGGTCTATGGGAGATGGCCTTCCTGTAATACGGAGCTTTCTGGATAACGGGTTTCGGGATAATGGATCCTATACCTGTATAATATAAATTGTAATTTCAGTTTATGTCAGAGCTGTAGGATGACAATGTTCATAAGAAAAATAATGAACAATTTACATCTAGATGAAGTCTGTGGCAAAAATGCATGATCTGCTCTGAGTGTGCGAAGTAATTGTTTATAATTTCTGAAATATTTTATATGGTTTGCATGAGGGGAATGTGCAGTGTTACCAGGCAAGTATTTTTTAAAGTCAAACAGCCTCTATAACTGAGATAAAATAGTTCATTCCTCCGGTGGGTAAACAATACCAATGTTACAAATACAAGGTGTATAATTGTGGTGTAGACACACTTTATTTACACAGACATGAAACTCCATATCATCTTGCCAAATAATGAAATGTCTATAAATGTTTTACTTGGAGAACAAATTTAGTCAGCACACCGATTCTTAGTATCTTGCCTTGATGGTGCACGTTCTGCAACGACCACTTTCCATTGACAGACCATGTAATGTAGAAAATGAACAGCACCATCGATTTGGATGTGGTTTAAAAAGCCTTTATTTGTGCTCTTGTGGGCATCCCCCGCGACGTTTCAGGCCATGTGGCCTTTTATCAAGCTTGATAAAAGGCCACATGGCCTGAAACGTCGCGGGGGATGCCCGCAAGAGCACAAATAAAGGCTTTTTAAACCACATCCAAATCGATGGTGCTGTTCATTTTCTACATATAAATGTTTTACTGCCATTGGAATGTGATTTGGTTTTAGTGTGATATACTGACACACAACACAGTCTGTGCAAAAATGTTATTAAGTCAAAAAATAAACAGCAGCCATAGAATAAAATCTGTAAAATTTGCTGAAATGTAACTTAATAAATAAAGGCTCTTCGCTACATTCGTTTCCAGGCATAACACATACAGTCATTTATCAAGGACACGTAAAGCTGCTGGGGATATAGGTTTTATATGAATGTTAACCCCCCCCCCCGTGCTTATTCAGTGCTCTGTCCCTCCCCTACAAGGAGTCTAGGGATTCAATGGCTCACAATGATTCATTATATTTTTACATCAATCACGAGCCCATATTGTAGAAATGCCAAACTTGAATTACGCATCTTAACATGAATTTTGCCTTTGAAGGATCATGTGTACAAAGAAAAAGACAGCGTGGACACACAAAAAAAGGACAGTGTTTTCAAACACAAGGTTAACATTATAATAATGAAACGTTTTTAAAGACACTTACAATTGTGTGCGGAACACTACAGTTAACAACTCATATCCTACTCCAGCTGCTAGTCCATAATCAAGCCCAAGAAGAACTGCAGCGATGAAGGTCACAATCCATACTGACTGCCAAGCATTAAAAAAAATGTAATATTAGTATAATTTATTTATATAGCATCAATGTATTTTGCACAGCACTTTATGGAAACTATTTATCATTCACATCTGTCTCTGCCTTTGTGGAGCTTACAATTCAAGGGATGCACTGATAGAGGCAGATTTACTAAAGAGTGAAGTGGACTTTTTTAGCAAAAATTCAAAAAAAATGACAATTCGCAGGGACATTGCCAATTTACTAAAAGGCGAAGCTGACAATACGCTAGCGGAAAAGCTCAACACTGGAGAAGTTTGCGACATTTTGAACGATTGTTACTCCATAAATTTATCAAAGTGCGAACTTTCCGAGATGTTACCCTTTGCGCCAGAGTCTGTTTCACCAGGTTCTACCTGACAAATTGATAATATGAAGCTACACCCTCAACATTATTATGTCAGTGTATATACAGGGTTTGGGACATGTTTTTCACACTTGAAAAAGGGCCTTGGTGCCCGAAACATGTCGTGTGGACAATAATAAATGCAACTTGCAGTCAATCTGCCTATAGTGTGTGATTCCCAAACCCTGGATATACATTGATAATATGAAGAGGAGGCCAGGGACGGAGCCTCCAGGGAACCACTTCAACTGACACTAAAAATACCGGCTGATTGAGTGTAAAACTAGTATTTGGACATTATTATGTCAGTGACATCATATCCTGTATGCCAAAAAAGTAATAAAAATAAGACAAAACGCTGTTGTTTTTTCATATTTTAATGTGCCATTATGTTTAAAAGTTGTAACTGTTAAATAAATATTATTTACACTTTTTTTTAAACATTTGAAGCTCAAGCCACTTTTGTTTTAGGGTAGGCTCATGTCTATGTCTAGAACAATAGAAGATCTATTTTGTCTTTATTTTGCTTCCTTGGACATTTTTAAAAATAAAGACATATATATGACCTGTATGTACCTATCATATTTAAATTGACTTAAGCTTAAAATAGCAGTCACATAAAAAAAAAAATTGTTTGTACTTAATGGAAAAAAAAACCACTGAGACACCTTTAACTTTAAATTCTCAAAGTCTTTATTAAGAAATAACTTACCGATTCTCTGCTTGTGCTCCTCTTCAGAAACGCCAAAGGCGACGATCCATCGTGTGGTGCTCGATTTCTCCTCCCTGGCTATCTCCTATAGAAGGCAGGGAGGAGAAATTGAGCACTGCACGATGGATTGTCGCCCTGTCGCCGTTTCTGAAGAGGAGCGCAAGCAGAGAATCGGTAAGTTATTTCTTAATAAAGACTTTGCGAATTTAAAGTTAAAAGTGTCTTGGTGTTTTTTTTCCCGTTAAGTACAATTTTTCTTTTAAAATATTTGTTTTTGTTACTGGCCCTTTAAATATGTTAATGAAGTAGTAATGCTAGAGAAAATTCGCTAGAGAAACAATCGCGCTGACAAACTTTTGCTGGCAAAAGTATGCCAGTGTTCATTTGCCTACATGAAACTTCACATTTTAAATATGTTTATTGGCTGCAAAATAACATCTGACAAAGTTGCGAGAAGTATGGTGAAGTTTCCCTAAGTGAAAATTAAATAAGTAAATTTGCCCCATGGTTGGGTTGAGGGAAGAGGTGAACAGTGTGGGAACAGGGACCCAGACCAGGGGTAGGTGGCAGAAGACATCCCTCCACCATTTGCCTAGTTCTGGCCCTGCAAACTCCATGCAGATAGTGCCCTGTGTTCCCAGAATGGAATTTACTTGACTTAGAAATGACTTAAAAATAAACTCTGACACACACTGCTACAATACTGGATACTGTACCAAGAATATAAATACAGTTCATATGGGATTTACTGTCTGTATAAAAATCAAGGTGTTTGGCAAACAATGGGAGAGTGTTTGCACTAGTTTTATACAGACAATTTACACAAGACTTTGGTCTCATAATAAATAGAAGCATAGACTGAGGGTAAAGAATAGATGTGTTTTTGATTCTTCATACTGAATGGTGATTAAAATGCAAAATATTCTGTCTGTAATAAAACCTCGTAAAATTCTTTAAAGAGTATGGAGCTAACAGAAGGCCTCTTTGTAGTCCAGAGACCTTGGACATTGCTCAGTTCTGCTCTTGTGAGCACATAAGGAATGCACTAATAAAGACTCTTATGAAATGTTGGTGAGGGATCAAGTCACATGATGACAATATCTGCCACTTGTTACCTTTACAAAGAATATCTATTTGAAACTGTATTCTTTTTTGTTCACTTACACAATCGTATTTATCCTTCCGCCACAAATTGGGAATTTCTGAAAACTGCATCAGCATTCCCTTTAAATTAATAAGCACCAGAGCTCCAAGCACAGACTGAAATAGAAATAAAAGCAAAATATTGTATGTAACTTATAAAACATAATATTTACAATAATAATTCTAGACAAATATATCACCTCTAATTTATAATATATATTTTAGCTAAAATTCATTTGGGGGGTTACCTATTAACCTCTCCTCACAATGTGTCAGATTAGCAAGTAACGGTATATTTGCAAAACTTATTTGTATTAAGGCCTGTCAAAAGCACATGGTAAGCACAGGGTTCTGTTCAATGGAAATTAATGTCTGGTGTACAGTTTTAGATTAAGAATATATTCTGTAAACAGAACCTTGTTACGTGATGTTACAATACCTTTGGTAAAGTTCTCAAGAGGAATCCAATAGCTAAAGTTACAATCATTGCAATCAGAGCTGACAGAACTCCAGCAATCTATAAATAAAAAAATAGAAACACATCCTTATAACATATATTTTAAATACAATATTTGTTTGGGGTGATTGTTGGCTAGTTTGATAGCTGGAGGGTTTAGGGAAGAAACCAATAGATAACAAAATAACAAAAGCTTATTAAAATTTACAGCAATTATAAGACCTTAAAAGTAGTGATGGCCAGGCATGGATTTGCGGGGAATTTCCGCAGCGAAACTGCAGCAAAAATTCACAGGTGAAAAATCCTGTATTACATCCTACACGACTTTAATGCATTTGGACAAAATACTTCCTTTAAAGGAACAGTAACACCAAAAAATGTAAGTGTTTTAAAGTAATGAAAATATCATGTACTGTTGCCCTACACTGGTAAAACTGATCTGTTTGCTTCAGTAACACTACTATTGTTCATATAAACAAGCTGCTGTGGAGCAATGGTGGAAATTGAAAAGTGGCTATATGGCACAGGTTAAATAATGGATAAAAGATAACACCATTAGACAGAAAGAGCTTATTTGCTATCTGCTGTGTAACCTGAGCCTTTTCTCCTTTGAATGGCTGCCTCCATGGCTACACAGCAAGGTCATCTCTACAACCTGAAGCTAATTTCTATAAGCTTTATAAGTTAAGTAACAAGTATTATGAAGAGGTTATAAAGGTGATCATTACTGTAGAGGAAAACATCATACCCAGCCTAATGTAGGAAATTATTTAGAGTGGTATGAAAGTAATACTGTTTTCACATTTACATGTCATCTTCAGCATTATGTGAGTTCTTTAGAATCATGCTGATACATGACATTACTAAAGGGAGTCCAAACCCCAAAAAATAACTGATGTAGACTTACACAGAGTGCTCCTGTGAGAGCTTTTGTGATTTACATAAATGTTAAATATCTAGTCTTTTTTGAGATTTAAATCTGAACAAAAACAAACTATGGAACCACAAACCCAACTCTGTGTAGTGAACTATAGTAAGTAAAAAGGTTTAGGTATAAAAAAAAATCCCACTTTTTACCTAACAATTAAAGAAAGTGTACTTCTCTGCGATTTTTTATAGTATTTTATAATAATTGTACTTTTAAACATAATTAACATTTTGATTACCTGGGATTTGCCTCCTGTGCTCTCCTGAACAGCTGATCGTGATAAGGATGTACTAACAGCAAAGCCTCGGAAACATCCACAAAATATGTTACTAATTCCAAATGCCACTAGTTCCTGCAGTACACAAAAGTTCATATTTTAGTAGTAATTAAAGCATTACAAAAACACTCTGCTTGTGAGTGAAAGTTATGCAGTTATTTACTTAATATTACGTTTTTTACCATTTTAAATAAACTTAAATAGTACAGGTCTTTTACAGAAGAATCCTTTAAGAATGAGGCTGATAGGTTGAAAACTTTGATTGGACAGATTATGTGCATAGTTCAGTTCTGCTGCAAATTAAACAGGTGGGCCAACAGTTACACTCCCATTCTATGGAGTAACATGGAAATTAGATCATCAAATCCATGAGGGTATGACTTGAATTTAATGCGAATGACAGCTGAACTGTTTTTCTAGTTTATGCAGTGCAGAGTCTAACATTTCTTGTCTGTAAATGTAAACTCTTATACATAACTTTCATAACCTTTTATCACACTTGTTGTATCATTTATTGTCATTCTGTAATTGTATTTTCTAGTTTTAAAGAACTGTTGTGAAAAAAAAAAGTTTTATTGCACATGTAAACCATGTGAACTCTCAGATCATGTAATGTAGAGTTGTAAAAATTGTTTACTGTTTCCAATCGTAGTTTATTTCCTGATGTTCATATAACTTTACGGATCAGTTCATGAGTTATTGTATTTCTAAAAGTATGTACATTTTTTATTTGCAAAAATAAAATCCTCTTCCCCTGCCACCGGATATATTCCCATGAAATCCACCAGCGACTCAGGCTGCAGTGAAAGTGATGTTACAAGCATGCACAGTACATTGTGACATCACTTCCCCTGTCATGTGTGATGCCAACCCTTTCTGAACTCATGCTCACATTTGTCCTCTTAATGAAGCCAATATTTCTTCCTAACTAATTGTCCTTGAAAATATTTTTCTACTTTATCAACCTATTGATCATCTATAAATCTTTCCCTACCAGTAAAAATATTTAAATGTCAAAACTGAAGCTACCTGCAGGTAAGCAGAAGAGCTGTGTGCACACTAAAGTGATTAGTCATATGTTACAGATAACTTATGTTATCACCCATTTGTAAACTAATTCATACATATAGACATTAATGAGCCCACTAAATGTTCCACTGACGAAAAAACACCCCAATTCCACTTTTAATTAAGTATTACCTGTCCCTTATGATTCTTCCTACTCCAGACTCAGTCTAGCAGTATGGTCTAATCCATCTGTTCCTGCATGTTCCTCTGTCTAAGCCTGGTCTTCCCTGTCGGTTACATTTACTTTTTCCTACATAGAAAGTCTTGGCTGGAACCTAATACTGAAGGGCAAATCATAGTTAAAAATGCTCTTTCTATATGATCTTACTGTATTGCTGCTATGTGACATTGCTTTGTTATGCAAATCAAGGATAGTCAGAACCAACATTTTTAGCTTTGTATAATCTCCTTTTACATTCCCCTTGTAGATGGGTGGTTGTAGTAAATAACTGTTTTTCTCTTCTGCTAGCAAGAGATTTGGTTGTAGGGGCATTAAGTTGGCCTTAATTTTGATGGTGAATACTTGAATCTAATTCACTTGAAACAGCTAACAGGGTATAATTTACTGTTAGCCTCTGTAATTGCTTTATTCAGCTATGATCTAGTCCTGATGCTTTGCTCTTGAGCCTAATATTGTCAGGATTTTGAATTAAAAAATTTAAAAAAAATGTGGGGGTAATGAACTAAGGTTATAAGATTGCTCTGGGTATAGTAAGCAAACATCTTATAAGTGGTTCTAGTTAATTAAGACTGCAGCAATGTTATCACACCCATATGTATTGTATCTCATGCATTTTGCTCCATATTTTTATTTGATATGTCAGCTGAGAGTATTAATTTGTGAATACAGAAACTTCTTTAATATCTGAAAGTATTTTCTAAAATACAGTACATTACTGCAATGTTCGATCACTTTGCAGATGGCTAAAAGATTGTAGCATTTTTGTGTTATACAGTTTTTTCTGTAAAAGAAACAACAGGACAAATACAAAATTTACCTGGTTGCCATTAATGAGGTAGTCATGTTTGATTGAATAAACTTTGGCTACAGAGAACCCCACTGCAAATGCCACAATTCCTATTGCAAACCCATCTGCTATACATTCTTGAAATACTCTGGTATTTGGTGTTATTGGAGGTAGATATCTGCAGGTTAGTAAAAAAAAAAACAGTTGTTATCTTAATTATTGACCATTACATTTTTCATATAAACAAAAATCACTTTATGCATTTGCGAAAAACATTTTTTAGTATTTAAAGGTATTGTGTTTTATATATACAGTTGTACTAACAATTCACTTACCCTTCTTCTAATTTTCCAATAATCTGTATACCATATCTTCCACTGAAGTCACAGCCATATGAAATCCCTGTTGCTATTACTGTCTGAATAGAAAAAAAATATTACAGACAACAAACTTAGAATAATATGAACATGTGTAAATGCCCATAAATTATGATAACTACATTTGAGTCTGTGCCAGTGTTCCCTATAATTCCTTCTTGGCTATGTGTGCAAAAAAATAGTTTTTTACTTTTTAAACATGTGTGCATGTTTTTAAAAAATTGTGCTCAGGTCAGAGTGATTACAAAATGTTTGCATTTTCACACAAAATCTTTGTGCGCACCACAATTTGTTGTGTTTCGCAGTCCTCAAAATTTGTGTTGGCACACATGAGCACACTGCTTAGAGGGAACATTGGTCTGTGGGTATAAAATCAATTTGACAATGCAAACTTGGTGACCTACTGTATAACAGACACTTTCTTCCATTTGAAGTTCAAGGAAAGTGAAATTCACTAGAAGGGGGGTTCAATGTTTTAGGAACCACCAATAACACACTAGCTTGACAAATTTTCACTCTGAGTGCCATGTTGCCATCCTGACTGCTTTTTCCACAAAAGACTGAAATATTGGTTTTATGATTATTTGAACATTATCATTACTATAGAAGAGTGGTCTATTTATCAATTACTTATTAACTTGGTATATGAAATGTATTTACTTAACTATGTACACTAATAGAGTGATTGAAAGATTCAATGGAATCCCAGCAAAATCAAAGTTTAGCACATTTACAAAACACATTTCCCACTGTCATCTAGAGCAGTGTCATAACTATAGAGGAAGCAGACCCCACAGTTGCGGAGGGACATGGGGAAAAGTGTCAACTTCCTCTGTAGCTTGAAAATCCCCCCTCACCAGCTGTGGTCAATTGCAGAGCTAACAGCTTGTGTGCACCAGGCCACACTGAAGATTATTTTTGCAAGGGGGTCCGCTATCTGCTTGTTACACTGCTGATCTAGAGGGCTCATTTATTTCTGCAGACACAGTTGATAACTTGAATTTTTCCCCAGAATGAGAACCACTTTAATTAAAGGTACTCACACCCAAATACACTCTGTGCGCTTATGTATAGCTGCATATCTGTATAGTTGCAATCAGCTCTCAGTCCTTCCGGCCTTCTGTTCTGAATTGAGTGCTGCTGCACCAGGTGCAAACCCTGGAGCTACAATCATCTCCTAGCCAGGCAGTAGCTCGAGAGTTTCTGCAGCTCTGTTGCACTTATAGAATTGGATGCAGACCTCAATCGCATGCAAAACTGATGCTTGGCAAACTTAAATTATGCACTTGCAACAAAGTGCACATACATTTGCGTCCATTTTGATTAATCAGACACAGTTGTGCCGGAGGCAGTGCAGTTTAGTCAGATGCAGCTCAGTTATGTCCAATTCAATGCCTGCATTGTGCAAACAATGACGTATGAATTCTGGGGAAAACGGTGCATTATGGGAAAAAAATGGTGACTGTGTCCAAAATTGCATAGGGTAAGTCATTGCATCAGGGTAAGTAAATGCATACTTACATGTTTAACTCCCTATGCAAAGCTGGGTTAAGAATTTAGATATTTTTCCCAATCAAATTGTTCCAGTGTCTCAAATAGTGTTAAAGCTATTTTTTTTTACCATGCAGTCATGGTTTCACCATTTTGATGGTTTTGTTTACTTTAATGTCAATAGGGGAGTTTGTGCTCTTGGGGGTATTTATGTTATGAGAATATATTCTATTGAAAATCTTGATAAAAGTCCCAAAGAAGACTGAACATTGGAACATTGGCTTAATGTATATCAGAGAGATAGAGAGTATTTTTATGTGTGTAAAAAAGCTGGATCCAGTCAATGGTCATACAAATACCCATACATAAGCATGAACTTAAGAGTGCAGATTCTTCTTATAGTAATCTACTGGCATAACATTCCAAAATAATAAAAAAAAATATATATATAAACAACTTCCACCAATGACGGCACTCCAAAATCAATCAATTGTTTACATATTGGCAGACTGACACCTAGCTTTCATTATCTACTCATGGTTGTGCGTTCATATTCGATGGGACTAAATATATATAGCTATATGCATCCAAGGCCTTGATAAAGGCCCTAATGTGGTTCAAAACGTTGAATGCACAAGTTTGAAAAATAAAAATATTGTTGGTTCACTAACCATGGAGTGCGGGTCCTCTTGAACTTTACATAAATGCTTTGACCCTGCACCCACGTTTATGGAAGACTGGTTCAGAGTGCAAGCGTCTGATTCAAGTTATATATATATATATATATATATATATATATATATATATATATATATATATAATAAAATATTCCCTTATCCCACAAAAGTTTTCAATGTTTCTTACCATTATAAGTTCAATTGGGATTGGAATTGGTATCTTGGCCTTGAAACGATCATTTACTTCTTTGACCAAAAAAACCACGCCCATTATAATAATTGATGTCACCAAATCACATATGTTTGTTTTAGTAATTTTTTTAAAGATGTCTTCCAGAGTCTGTAAGAGATAAACAATCATGTGGAAAATTAGTTGTGAAGGTTGGCAAAATTTCATTTTTCTTTATGTAAAATCTGTATAACTGGAACAGAAAAAGCTTAAATATAAATTAACTGGTTTGAGTTTCAAGAATTAGTTGTGCAAATTGCTAACACAAAAACCAATTCTATGCATCACAGATCACAAGCTTGAAGTAATAATTTACTTTTAGGCTATAATCAAGAACACAAGCAATTCATGAAACGAGTCTGTGAAAGAATGAACCTAAATTGAATTACCTGTCAGGGGTTTTTATATAAGGTCAGCAGTAATGTCTAGTTGCATCAGAGATTCTGTTTGCACTACTACAAAGTTATCAGTTTGTGAATTTACATGAGGTATGTCAACAGACATTGCGCAAATTCTATCTGGATGTGGGTAAGTATACTTTATTGAACATGCACTGTTCCTGATATACTAATGTACATTGTCTTATAAATCTGTTGCACAAAAAGTCAGCGCAGGTGACTTGACTATAATAAATGGCTTTACTGCAATAAATGGAGACCTGCGGCAACAGGAAACGTTTATATCTAATCTTTAGTTTGGATTTAAAGACCAATGAATTTAATATTACATAATACATTGTATAATTTATTATATAAAAATTGAATAATCCATTAAATGATCAAACCAAAAAAGTTATTAGGATACTTACATAAAACATTGCCAGGGGACCACTGAAGTTTTCAATTTTAAGTCCAAATATGAATTTGAACTGAGACACGCCCACTTGGACAGCAGCAGCAGTGGTAAAGCCACTTATAAGTGGATCTGATAAATATATCACAATGAAGCCAACTTTCAGTAATCCTAGAGCCAACTAAAAGAAAATGACTTATTTAATATGTGATGAATTTAAATAACTTACAATGTCAGTGCATACAGGGTATAAAGTGTTTAATCTCATAAAGCTAGAATAATTGGTATCTAGAGGAAGCAGACTATATTGAAGCAGTCTTATATAGAGTGATATACCCTATTTAAATTAAAAATAATTGTTTGCCAGATACTTAAATGAGGTCTATGTCATCTGTAAAAAGAAACCAAATAGTCATCTGGCAAAGGCCAACTAAAAATACTGACTGCTCAGAAGGTCTACATTCTGATTCCTAAATACCTTCTACATACATGCCAGATTTCCAACATTCAGACTCAGCCCTGTAGGCTCTGTTGTCATTACCCTGTCTGCATATGTTCCCATGGGTTACACACTCTGACCTGGTCAGGACGATACATAATTTATTTTCTAAACACAAAGTTAGGGGTGTAGAGCTCAAATTTAGAGCCAGAAGATGCAAGTTTAAAGTACGGATGTCTGGTATTTATCAGGTAGGATCATAAGTATAAATTAGTTCTATAACAAGTCTTACTGTATATTTTTGAGGGCTTTATTTGGCCTGTGGATAGGGATTGTGGTGCCAGTAAATTAAGGGTCTTTAATAAAGATGTCTTTAAAGTGAATCTTTAATCTGCAATAAAATATATATACACAGATAACCGGAACATTACTTTGACGTCATATCGTTTGCACAAAACATCAAAGCACAATATGTTAAACTATTCACTTCAGTCGAAAATGCAAAGGATGCTAAAGGATGAAGGTGAAGTTCACAATAAGCATTCATAAGCAACTTTTTAACTGTCTGCACAACTTTATTATCAGCCTACCTATTCAAGCTCTTTCCAGCGTGGAGCTTGACTCTAAAGCTAGTTTTATTGTTATACTACTAATTTTACCCCATCTCTACTATTCATCTTCAGTTTGGATTAGGGATGTCACCTGCCGTTTTTGAACTAGACAGCACAGTTGCACCAAGTTTATTGGGTGCACATTTCACTCTCACACCAAATTTTTTAGAGCAATTGCTTCTGACTTAAGTGTAATTGCAACTGCGTCAATTTTAATACACTTTCTGCAACAGCGTCATTGTAACTCCCCCTAGTGACTATAATGACACAAGGATTATGGGGAAAACACTGCATTGTTGGTTCAAAAACATGGAAAATAAATTAACCCTGATATCTACTTGTAAAAAAGTAAACACTTACCTGAAAAATACCTGCAAGCACTGTGATTGAACCGGCAACAATGACTCTTTGCTCTTCAATTGTCATGTTATGAATAAAGGGTGCAGTGCCATTTACACCGGCATCATTAGGCACTAGTCTCATTACAGCCGTACCTACCATCAAGCTCAGCACAGGAAAGGGGCCTACAAGTTGTCACAGAACAATAAATCAAACAGGGAATTCTATTTGAATTATATAGCAAATGTAGAGATAATTTGAGGCCCATTTATTAAAGTGTAGTGTGGGATTAGAGTTTTTTGAAACCAAGATTAAACAAATTTTCTCTAAAACCACAAATGCCGATAAAGTTATTAAATGATCCAAATATAAAAAGAAAAAAATGCTGAACGATGCACTGAAGAATCCGAAAACCTCTAAAAGTCTGAATGACTAAAAAAAGGTCCAATAGGATCAGTGTAGCTCCCTGACTTCTAAAAGACCTTGATTGCGGGTTTTGTGGTTTTTATACCTAATATATTTCAAATTTTTAGAGAAATAAACATTTTTAAAGAAAAAAAAAATAAGCCACCGAGTGTCAATTTTGTCATGCTTAACAATAAAACTAGACAGCATTCTATTTAGTGAACAAAATTATATGGCTTTGTTAAAGATGGCAAATAGAGTCAAGGCAAGTTCCAAGAAATTAATCCACAGATCATTTTAGGGGATTTTAAAATGTGATAGACTGTCAGATGGCCATTACAATTAAATACCACATATAAAGAGAGAGCAATCTTTTAGTTTTGAGAGCAAGTTTTAGTTGTGGATAAGATTCTAAATGAATGCATTTTTGAAGGCTTGGAAAATCTGTTAGGAATCCAAAGCACCCCAACATTCTATTGACATCCTGGCTGCTATAATGCATGGATTAACACATCCCTATAGGATAGATAATGCAGCAGATAACTGGCCACTTCTTATTTTCTGTCCCATTTATGGTCTATTTTTGCCATGAGTTGGTTTAGCCTACAGGTCTTTAGCAGGGGTGCCATGCAATGTGCAATATATGGCAAGAGTGTTTTAATTGAGAATGGCTGGACTTCTATCTGATCACCCAACAGCAAAATGTGGGTGTGTTTCAGTGCTGTGGGGCTACAAAGTAAAAAAATTTTTTATATTTTGCTTTCGACAATAGATTTTTTCATAGCTACTGGGTTTGTTAATAATTCCCACATACTACAGCAGGAGAGGGCCACACCCACCCTTTGCTCCACTAGCGGACTTCACTGTCTCCAGCAATATATTTTTTTTCTCTATAGGCATCTGTGTGCCACCCCTTAAAGCTGCCCTAGTTGCCTACATTGTAAATACAACCCTGCTTCTGAGCCACTGTCATCTTTGCACATTGATGAACAAAACTCCTGATTTCACAACTCATTTTTAATTTGTAGCATATCCATTGTGACCATATTACAGAACCTGTCCCATTTCTGCATCATATGCCCATAATTACATGTAATATGTTTTTGAATGTTCTTATATAGGCAACAGAACAAGAATGTTATCACTCTAGGTCAAAAACATGGACAATTCTTGTTTCTTATTTATAAAACATGACTCGACTGTAATATTCTTTTTGAGGACAATTTACTGGTGGTTTGTATGCTTGTTTCTTGGTACAGTATAACCATTGAAATAATGTCAAAATATTTTAGATGAGCATTATAGTTGCTAATCAAGGATTTGGTACTCCTGTTCCATTAAATGCATTATTTCAGGTTAAAACATCATAAAACATCAAAAACAGTAAAGGGATAGGGTGTTAGTCTTTGTTTTTAATCACTATGGGGTAAATTTATGAATTTACTGATTTCATACTTCTACTGGATTTGACATCCCAGAAAAGTCATTCTTTTTGCTGGTCTGGGCTATTGCATCCCATGCATTAATTGAATCAGTATAAATGACTAATCAAAATGATCAGTCAGCAGAATTGATTCCATTAAAGTTCAACTTTCTAGAAATTGTGGGTTCATACACTATCTAGTATAAGTCATTCTAGAGAAATTGGACTTGCTGAGTAGTCATTGAAGATGTTTCACTACTGATCTGAGCAGCTTCTTCAGTTCAACTGAATGGACGAGACTAGCGGAAGAATTTATATGCCAGAGATTTCACATACCAGAAGAAGTTGCTCGGATGAGTCTTGAAACGTCTTCAATGATTACTCTCAAGTGCAGTTGCTCTATAATTACTTATACTAAATATACCATGACCTGGATAAATGAGAATCTTTATAGTCATAAAAACTGACAATCATTTTACAGTAATACAGCTATACCTAACTGATATTTTACAGAGTATAAATACAATTATTAAAAGGGATAATTAACTTACCAACTGATATATGCTTGGAAGTTCCCAATATAAAGTAAGTTAGGACCGGGAAAAAAGCTGAATAAAGTCCATATGCAGGAGAAATGTTCACCAGTAGAGCAAATGCCAAGCCTGGTTACCATACAAAAGCAACAAAAACATTAGCATTTTTATTAGCCATGTACACGTATGTTTGATATCTATTTGCATTCTGGCAATACAGAATTAATTTAAGCAGGATGTGTAGTGGCCTAAATACATACAGACTGACAGATACATATATTCAGAAAAATGGATGGATTCCACTGCCATCTATTTATATTTTGGAGCAGGAAGACATGTAGGCATCCCCTCTCCCACCCCACAACTTGTGCATCATTCAGTCATGCAAGACATGCTTCTTGAATGAGCACTAAATAAATAAATGACCCCTATAGCGTCCTATTAAACAAACAATGTTCTATTATTGAAAAATTGCTTTTACTATCTAATTAGGAAGTAATATACTTGATAGTAACTAAGTTGCATAAATTCATGCAAATGGCAAAACAATCCTACTGAGTTTATAATGTGTACATTTAGTAGTAGCCTTGAAGCATGCTGCTTCAAATTATGGAAAGTCCCCTTATCTGGAAAACCTCATGTTTCACTTCTAATCATTACAGATAATAATCTATACCGGTCATATAAAACTCAGCAGCGAAATTGATGACTAGTCCAAATCTTCACATGGCTTTACTGCCCAGGTCAACTTAAAGCATTTCAAGCTTTGCTTGTCCCAATTAACATAAAGCATATCAACTTATAATTATAATGCATTCTAAAATGTATCTGGAAATACATCTTGTACAGTTTTTTTTGTACCAAATAAACAGCAACTTGCTTTTATGTGCCTGTTGGAATTTCTGATCTTTTGAGTAAAAGGGGAAGTAAAGTCTAAAATAGAATAAGGCTAGAAATGCTGTATTTTGTATACTAAACATAAACATGAACTTACTGCAACACAAGCCTAATCAAAGAAATGATTTATGCTTTCAAAGTTGGACACTTTGTTGAACATCTTTGCAAAACCAAGACTGTACACATGCTCAGAGTGGTCTGGGCTGCTTAGGGATCATCATAAATTATCAAAACAGCACAAGTCCAATAATATCTTCCAGAAGCCGATACAGCAAGACTGATTAATAATCAGAATAGACAGACTGCATTGGGCCCTGTGTTGTCATGTAATTTAATGTGGATTTTATAGTTTTTGTATTGTTTAATACAAACTTTCTCCAACTCTGCAGAACCAGTGGCTGCACAAAATAATCCTCCAAATAGAATCCCAGTTTATCTGTTTAAATCTAGCTGTAGTTGAAAACAGTAAAGGGGATGTAAAGACAAAAATAAAATCCAATACAAATCTCTACACAGTCGCTGACTGCTCTACAGGGAAACACACAAAGCTGCATGAGTTCTGCATGGCTGGGAAGTAAAGCGGGGGCCCCACTGCTGTTCATAAGTATGATTGTTTCCCTGCCCAGCAGTTTGGGACCGTCTGACAATTCCTATCCACAGCAATAAATGAAGAGAGAATTTCACTGCATACAGTCCGGTTTCTTATTAAAATGGTACACATTTTTTAATTAAAGAAAGTAAAAATTGTATTTTATTTTTTTTCCTTTAGATGCCCTTTAAAAAAGCTACTCTTGCATATCTTTATTACTAAGGAGGTTTTCCCCAGAGATTTTACTAGGCAATCTGTTATGATCAGTGATAAGCGAATCTGTCCTGTTTCGCTTTGCCAAAAAATTTACGAAACATATTGAGTCAATAGGCATCAACATTTTTTTTTACACACAAACATTTTTTTCTCCCTCCAAATGCATTAAAGTCAAGGGCGTTTATTCTTGTGCCGGCTTTTTTGTTTCTGCTTCTTTTTTTGTCTCAGTGACTTTTTATGTCCAAATGCATTAAAGTCAATGGCCGTTTTTTGTCTCAGTGTTAATTTTGTCTTGGTGACTTTTTTGTCACAGTGACATTTTTTTGTGTTGGATTTTTGGCTCAGTTTCCCCAAAAAAATTTGCAGATGAAGTGCATAAATTTGCAGCAAATCCATGCCTGGCATAAAAATTAGCTCATCACTAATTATGATATTTCTTTTTTTCACACATCGCAAATAATCGGCAATCAGATTTGATCAATCTATTCTCCTCATTCTATAATTTTTGCAAAGATGCAATATCTAACTGCTATAGATTGTTGCACTGTGGGACAAAATAACCCTACAGACTGTAATGAATACATTTCATAGCAGTATATATTGTATAAGGTTATGGAAGGACATAGTTTGAATATCTTACTCTGGTGGTGATGGAATTTAGGGATGCGTTTTGAGTGCTAGAGTATAAGTAGGTATAAGTAGGGTACAAGTATAAGTAGTTTGCCAGAGGGTATTTGTATAGTCAGAAATACAATATGAGCAGCCCAAGCTACAGAGACGTTGTGCAGGTTGGTGCAAGTATGTGGACTTGCTTAGAAACACAATGTCTATTGTAATGTCTAATGTAATGTGAATCTTGCCAGAAGAACATAAATCAATATTGAAAGAATGCTTAAATAATATGCAACATGTTTATGTTTATTTTGATTCCAAAAATATTCCAATAGTTACCTTGTAAAACTGCCACTGTCCCAGTGCTTATACCAGAAATCAAGTCACTTATAAGCCATTGTCTGAAGTTATACGCTGGTAGCCATGATAAAATAGGAATGAAAGTAAAAAGGATTCCTTTGGCTTTTTCAGGGGTGCATCTGCCAAAAATGACAAAAACAACATATATATCTTTAAATGCCACATACCTTTTATGATGCTAATTTACCATTGTATAAAGGAAGTATAGTTTTTCTGGCTATTAATGCAAATTCCAAGTCATTTCTAAAGATCAAGACTAAGGGGCAAATCTACTAAAGGGTGAAGTGACTAAAGTGGGCGTACCTTCTCTAGCGAACGAGATAGACTCTAGTGGTACTTCGCTCCCTAATGCCTGGTGAATTTGCGCTCTGGCGAATGTAAGTAACTACGCAAATTCACTAAGATGCAGATTTTACTGATCATTACCTCTTGTGCCAGACTTGCCTTCGCCACATCAGACCAGGCGAAGTGCAATAGCATAGATAGGAGTTCCTCAAAAAATAGTTGAACATTTTTCTAAGTCCCAAAAAATGCTGGCGTCTTTTCCTTTTTCAGAGTGATAGGTTGAAAAAAAGCGTACATTTTTTTGGGGTAACCGGCTTCCCCCCTACATTTCCTAACATATGGCACATAAACTATACACTGGGCTCATGTGGGGCAATATAACAACTCTATTTTATTTTATTAAGTTTTCTCGGGCTTGTGTAGTGTAATGTATTTGCTGCAGCATATACGTCTATTGAACTTTAACTTCACGCTGTATGCAAATTAGCTAACACTAGTGCAACTTCGCTTCACATGGTACAGTAATGCTAGCGCAACTTCGCCAGCATTCGGCACCCTGGACGCAACTTCGGGTTTTAGTGAAATAGTGTTTTCCTGGCGAATCTACACCTGGCGATGTGTTGCGCTGTGAGTGAAGCCATTGCTGGCGAATTTTCGGAGGTTAGTAAATTTGCCTCTAAGAGGCCTGTTTATCAAAGGTCGATTTTATAGGGTTTATTTATTAAACCTCATATTTTTCTGGTCAGGCTTTTTGGGGCAGAACTTGAATTTTTAGAGGAGCAAAAAAACCTCAAATTTTTTGAGATTTATTATACCCCAATGCCGCAAAAAAGCCCAAATCTGAAAATCCGCCATCTCAGACCTGTCGAGGTCCTATATAAGTCAATGGGAGAGACATCTATCCCAAACTGAAGTTATCGTGGGTTTAGCCCAAAAATCAGACCTTTTTGAGGTTTTTGTGAAAAAAATTAAAAAAATAGATTTGGGAAAAAAAGCCAGAAAAATGTGTATTTGTTCTGGTTTTCGCTCGATCCGATTTATTTTAAATATTTTGTAAATAAGTAAGACAAAATCGTCATGGGAGTTTGGTCAGCATTTTTTATTTTAATAATGAAATAAATTCTGATTTTAGTAAATTTTAGAGGTTTTTGAAACCATGACTGAAATCACTTTCTCTAAAACCACCAATGTCATGAAATTTATTAAAAATCTGAACTGAAAAAGCACAATGGGAAAAAAAATCACAGAAAAGCTGTGAAAACTAAAAAAAAGTGTCATATTTTTGCACAAAAGCCAGTGTCAAAAATACCCAAAAACCTCTAAAATCACAAATCAAAGAAAGATCTTCAAGTTGCAAAAGGGACATTTGCCGCTGACTTTTACATGATTTAGACAGGTTTTAGGTGGAGTATTTTCATATTCAGAATTGTCACAGTTCTGTTGCATAATAAATCTGGAAAAAAAAAGTTGCAGCTTAATTAATTGGCCCCTAAATCGCCCTGTATATAGCATTTTATTAAAAATCCCTAAAGTTCTAAGTACAACACATTTACTGCAATTACACTGCCAAAGATCTTTTTAAACTTATAGAAGCATGTTAGAAAAATGCATGCTGGTTGCATTAGACTGATCGAGGAGCCTTGATCAGTCTCATGAAGGTGGAATAAATAATGAGTATTTTTTCTTACCAAACTTACGCAAAGATACAAGCAACAATGAACAACAACATAAAATTCAGTGCAATAACATTCCAAAGGTTAAAGCTGTGCGGTTTTATTTACTACTAGTATCAGGGAAGCTGGTATAATTCCATTATTAAAATAGCATGAACTGTCTCTGCCTGACAATTATAGGCCTGGAAGTTTGGAATCTGTAGTAAAAAAATCATTTAAATTTAGTTCTGGATATTGCATTATAAGTACTAATCAGCATGGTTTTATGAAGGACAGATAATGTCAAACAAATTTACTTGGTTTTATGAGTAACGAGTTGGATGCTGGTTCTGAGGGGCAGAACTTTTGCATACACTTGAATTGTGATCTATTTCTTAATGTAAAAAAAAAAGTTGTTTTTTGGTCATACAATAAAATATTGTTCATTTACTACACTCTCTGTAGAAAAAAATTGGCAAATGCTTAGACAGATTGGTAAAAGTTTTTGGTTCTGGAGAAAAATCTTGAAAGATTTTAAAATGTTCCAAAAAAATTCAAGGAAAAGGATTCTGGTTTTATCAGGAAAAACAGTTTGACCTTTGATAAATGTTCCCTTTTGGGAAAGTCGTGCTACTCAGTAAAATAATTATGCATCTTTTCAGCTGGATAAACAAGCACTGAAAGAATAATAAATCAGGAACATTTTCAAACAATTCAGATTTCTTCGCTGTTTATAAAATATACAAAGGAAGGATTTTTTCGTCAACCTATTAAAAATCTGCCCCTCAGTGTTCACAAATGTAATACTACTCAGATTTATACATGCGGAAATTATACAGTGACATTGTAAAGAGGATGAATATGATTTTCATTGTAATAGAAGATGCCCTATATTAATAAGATATGCATCATAACTACTGAATCCTTCTACAATTTTAGTTTTGCCATTCCACAATTACCTTCCATATAGCAAAAGCACATATTAAACCAAGGAGTCAGAAATGACTGTGCTCTTAAGCTTAACAGCCTTAACAAGAAATAATATTCATAGTATAATTAAAGAAAAAGATGTTCTATGGTAGGCATCAACTACAACTTTTAGGAAAATAATATACCATCTTTTTTACTAGTACCATCTTATACACAAGCACAATTCTTATTAGCCCACTATTCTATGTATACTTTCTTCTCCTACTGTAATGTCTTCATTTTTGTGGGCATTTACATGATATGAAGGGTGTCAATAGCAGTCTGAACAGATAAGATTATAAAGAAACATCCACTTACCTGAAATATTCCTTAAAGTGATCGATAAATGTTTTGTGATGTCTGGAGAGTTTTGGGTGACTTGCGGCAAATGTTTTTTCTGAATATACTGGTCTGTCCGCAAGGTAATTGCTTCCCCTGTGCTCAATCATCGCTTCAAAATATTTAAAGGTTGAGTGGAATTTCACTTGGTCTTTTCAAGTAGGTAGGTCCTATTAATACATAATATGTCATAGTCACACAAGTAATTAAAAAGATGCAACAGAGATTGAATTGCCTACATTTACAAAAGCATTTATTAACCTTATAATGCTTTAATATGCACTGGTATATCTATGGCATTATTATCAACGCATGTATATAATGTTATGCTGTGCCTATTTGATTTTGTAGCATTATGTTACATGTTACCTGCTCCTTGAGGAATCTTTCAATGCTGCTTTAAGGTTCCTGTAAGAATGTCTCAATAAAAATCCCAAAAGCAGCAAATAGTTCACCTTTTAAGCATCTCATATAATGATGCAAAATCTTTATAATGGTGTCTACTGTAATAATTAACTTAGATTCAGTTTTACAAGAACATTTAAATTTCATATGTGACCTTGACCACTAAAACTGAAGTATTTGGAAGGATATTTGTCTCTTCTAAGTCTTCAGAAAATTGATATCTCTCATAAACCTTTAACCATTTTTGCTCACTCAAAACCCTCACTGTAAAAACAATTTAAAGTTTATTTAAATGTTTTCTTTTTTTCAAGAGGTTGCAAAGAAGAAAGATATCCTATGATAAGGAGAATCACCTGCTGATGAACGAATCAATTAAAAGAAGTGAAATGGTTGCAAGAATTATCAAATTTAATAGTATTGTAGGTATGTGCTCAACTATTTCCCATAAAAAATTACTAATAAAACACTGAAACATAAAAAAGACATTTCTGTTTGCATTACATAATATGTATAGATAGATATGTAATCCTTTTCTAGCACTATATTTTAAAGTTAAATTACACTAAAGTTAAATTGCACTTTCCTGGTCTTCTGAATATTTGGGTAGGACTACTTTCCCAAATAATTTTTGCATTTTAAAAATACAAAAGTGTGGGCTCCTCTTTCTTATCTTTAAACCCATTATTCAGAAACTGGCAATTTATGAGACGACTGACTCCCACAGAGTCCATTTTAATAAAATAGTTTTAATATTTAAAAAGTATTTCCCTTTTCTATGTAATAATAAAACAGCACTTTGTACTTGATCCTAACTAAGCTGTCTGAATCCATATTGGTTGCAACAAAGGTGAAGAATTTATTTAGCCCTCAAAAATGTCAGCCTGCCTGTATCACTATTAATACCGGAGCTCCACAAGGGTGTGTTCTTAGCCCCCTGCTGTACGCTCTGTACGCCCACGACTGGGTGGCCACACATTGCTCAAACACTATTGTCAAGTTTGCTGACGACACGGTAGTGATGGACTTCACGAACAATGATGAGACGGCCTACATGGAGGAAGTGGATAACCTGACACTGTGGTGTCAGGAAAACTGCATCCAGCGGAATGTTAGCAAGACCAAGGATCTGGTGGTGGACTTTAGTAGGAGACCTGACATGGTCTAAAGACATCCAAGTTCAAACTAAAAGGGCAAAGCAGCATTTGTACAATGAGGAAGTGTCTCTTAGAAGATCCTAAAGACTTTCTACTTCGGTGCTGTGGAAAGTGTCCTAATACAGAACATTACACCCTGGTTTGGAAACAGCTGTGTCCAGGACCGCAAAGCCCTTCAGAGAGTGATACGTGTAGCAGAAAGCTACTGCTGGTCAGCTCTTCCACCTTTGCTGAACATTTACACCAAGAGATGCAGGACCAAAGCCCTCAGGACTCATCACATCCCAGTAATGGACTATTTCACCTACTTAAATCAGGGAAAAGGTTTTGCAGTATCCTGACAAGAACTGAGAGACTTAAAGGGAGACTGCTGAACCAGTACATGCCACTTTACCCATAAATTCCCATACCCCTTCCCCCCTTTTTCTCACTTACACCTATTTGACCTATGTGACACTGTACATCACCACAATACAGTATTGCACTGCTGTTTTTGTATATTTTTATACTTTTTATACAATCTTCACTCACTGTTACTTATGTAAATAATATGGTTTATGTCACCTTACTCATATCTCCTACCCCCCTCCATTTTTTCACTTGCACCAACTTGATCTATGTGACACATTACGTCACCACAATACAGTACTATACAATCCACATATTATGCACTTTAATACTGTGTACTGTTACTGCGCCGTTTTCATTTCTTTTATTTCACCATCACCATAACATGGTTATTTTGTGTACTGTACTGCACGGCTGTTTTTATATTTTATATTTTTACACACTCTTCACTCACTGTCACTTATGTAAATAACATGGTTCATCTTGTACTACATATGCTCTGCTGCTATACCTAATTTAAAAAAAAAATAGGTTTTTTATGGTAATCTTTTTGTACTTAGCAGTAGTATTTAACTAGTATGGTTTAATTTTGCACTGTCTAAAAAAGTGGATCAGGATGCATTTCACTGCATTTTGTACTTGTACTGTATAACTATGCATGTGACAAATAAAGAATCATATCTTATGATTAGATCTCTGTTCTAAGATAGGCACCTTACTAAGAAATAAGAGCTCTCTCAGCATTATGTGGACACCTGCCTGTCCAACATCTCATTCCAAAATTAAAGGTATTAATATGAGATTGGTTCTCTCTTTTATGCTACAACTGCCTTTACCTGCTACTCTTCTGGGTAGGCTTTTTACTAGATGTTGAAAATGTATTGCTGGCATATGCTTCAAGATGACAGGTTGGGCACTGATGCTGTGTGGTTTGGCTTGCATTAGCATTCCAATTCACCCACAGGTGTTCATCTAGGTTTGGATTAGGTCTCTGTGGAGTTCAGTCAAGTTCTTCTACTCTCATCTCTGCAAACCAATTCAGTATGTACTTTTTGCACAGGGTCACTATCCTGAGGAATCTGTTGCCACAAAGTAAGTAACTGTACCTGTTGCCCCAAAGTAAGTAAAAGGGTAAACTATATGAATACTTTAGTGATTTTGAATTGGGTGTATATTAAACCCAAAACATGGAAGTAATTATTGCAATGCAGGGTTGGAAAAGGGGTTTATTTGCACATACTATGCATATATTGCAATGTATTTAAGCTGGCCAACAACGTCAAAGTCATCCCCAGTGTGGCCAGTTCCTACATTCAACTTTCATATATTTCTTTTTTTTAAATAGAAGCCAGAAGTTGATTTCACAATAGAAAGCGTGACTCACATGCTAAATTCTTATCTTTAACATTGGTTAGATAAACAAAGCCACATTTTTTAAACTGCCATATGACTATGTTTTATTGTAGAAGTCCTAATGAATAATGCAATAAAAGAGATATGTGTATTTTCAGCTGTCAAATAAAAAATAAATTGCATTTTGTACTGCAGTTTTAAACTATGATTGCCTGACAATGGATTGCCAGAGGTAAGTAAATTTGCCCCTAGATTTACTTTATGGAGAGATTATTTCATAGGGTCTACTTTGTTTGCATGAGAAATTTTAGCTGTTAGGGCAATACCTTTAAACAATTACTCTTACTGTTCAGGCCCTATTTAACTTTATTGATTGATAGACAAGAGGAAATTTAAAAATATTTATATAAACCCACTATGAAATTTCAATATATATCAAAAATTTCACAATGTTCTAGTTCCAGATAACTGGTTTGATAATATTTAAAGGAATTGTTCAGTTTAAAAATAAAAACTGGCTAAATAGATAGACTGTGCAAAATATATTATAGTGCTAATATAGTTAGTTAGGCAAACATGTAATGTATAAAGGCTGGAGTGACTAGATGTGTAACATAATAGCCAGAACACTACTTCCTGCTTTTCAGCTCTCTTGGTTTACACTGACTGGTTACCAGGCAGTAACCAATCAAAAACTTTTGAATCTGAGCTGAATGCTGAGGATCAATTGCAAACTCACTTAACAGATATGTACCATGTGGCCCCCCTTCAAGTTGCTGACTAACTCAGAGTTATAGAGCTGAAAAGCAGGAAGTAGTGTTCTGGCTATTATGTTAAATGGTTAGAGGACAACAAGGTGCTCCAGAATTTATTGTAAGGTTACTCACCAAACAGTGAAAGTGGTCCGGGTGCACCAGCCCCAGACCCCCAGCTTCGGGAAGCGGTAAAGCAGAAGATAAAGAAGCAGGGCTGACCGGCACTCAAAAGGATCCACAAGACCAAAGATGCTCAGTTAAAAGATACATTTATTGGTAGAAAAATTAAAAATAAAGCTTCATCTCCATCAACCCTACATCTCCATCCACCATGACTAAGCACCCTAAAGGGTGTGAAACACGTAGGGTGGATGGAGATTAAAATTGCATAACCTGCAGCAATGGCATTTTTTAACTTGCTACAGCTTAATAGTGTAAGACTAAAGAGTGGATGTTGATTCTCCCACCAGCCTGTCCATCCCCAGAAGCAGTATATGAAGTTGTAGAAAGTTAGAAATTGGCAGCACTGCAGGTTTTTCCTTAATGAGAGACCAAATTAGGTAAAAGAAGAAAAATAATATAGTATAGTATGACTAAACCCACATTAATCTCTACTACCCCAGTTTAGGACTATGATAACTGACAATTTCACACTGCTTAATATATGAGACATTTTTTGACTGTAACAACTACCCCATAGGGCCTTGCTTTTTTATATGATGCTGTTTGGGTCAGTACATTTTTGGTTCCAAACCTAAATATATGTCTTAATAGCCGTGAAGGTGAATTTTGAGGCAGGAAGCCACTGTGTGCTTTCATTACTAACTGGAAGTGATTGTGGGTTTGTCATGTAGTGCAGTATTATTCAGGAATCCAAACCATCATTTTACACATTTAACACTTTTCATAGATTGTATCGTTTAAATCGGTTTTTATATTTGATTGTGATCAGAACATACAGTAGTAGGGATCATTTACTTTTATTAGAATAGATATCTGTCCCTTTAAATAGTTTCACAAATAGTTTCTATTATAATAAAAGAGGCACTTTCTTTTTCCCTCTTGGACAACACAGATTTGTCCTACACAAAGCACTAGCACATTTTTATTTTTTTTTTGTATTAAGAAAACACTATCCCTCACAACAATTGACACTTGCCCCACACAATATCACTAATACTATTCTTAGAAGAGGTGTTCCTATAAAGGACCCGGATCAGATTAATGCATCAGATCTCATTTGTGACCTGAACACAGTCTGCAAAGTGCAAAAACATACATATATTACTGGAACACATTTATTTAGTTGGCAAAGGAATTTGGTATTCTGTGCAAAACACAGTGTATCCTGATACAATGCATTATCTGGAAGGAAGTTTTCTAATTCAAGTTAATGGCAGAACATACTGGCAAGAGGAATTTTAGTGAGGCACTACAGTTGCTCACTGATGCTGGGTCTTTAGTTGGTTTTGGTGGTTCATTGTAAATTGTAATAGACAATCTGTGCTACCACATAACAAACTGCTTGTCACTGACACTGGTGTGATGTCGGCAGAAGTGACAAAGTGGAAGTGACCCTTGATAGGTTCTCATGCTTATAGTGCTGAAGTTTAAAGAGCAGCAGATGAAAAAGAAAGGAAGATGGAGTTCTCATCTAAATATGTATGTAAACTATAAATTACAGTCATTAGTATAACACATGATATTGAAAACGTCTGCTGACTTTTTTTCTAGATGGCTCCAGATAGCTGAGATAACTTAATCTGGGCCTTCCTAAAGTTACGATCAGGTGGATATGTTTTAAAAGCTTTGAATGGTTTTATCTGTTGTCCACTCTCACCACTGTGCAAAAAAAAAATTGTAGTTTTATCAGAATGGTTTATTTACATTCACTTCAACTTTGCCCAATAATTTCATGGGGACACTTTGTAATAATCTGGTTAGTATTTACTATTACAAGAAAACAAAAGTCTCACACAAATATCATGAATGCTAGCACCCTGGTCTTACTTATTTAAAACATCAATTAAAATTGATATCACCATTACAGACAATAGCGAATCTTATAAATACAAGAGATTGTGTTTGGTCAGCAGTTTCACTAGAACTGCAAATGAAATTGACAAGGAAAACTACACAGATGGAAACATTTTGAAACTTTATCAGAATGGTTTATTAACACTTCACTAATTCACTTCAGTGTTGCCAAATAATGTCTAGATCAGCTACAAGCACTAGTGACAAGAATGCTTTTCCGAAGCACAATAAACAGCAATGAAATTCTAATGTCAGAAAACAGCACAGCACTGTTAAAGTTAATATGGTAATTCATTTGGATTATAAAAAGGGGTAATTATGTGATACAATTATCCCTTTAAGTGTGGCACCTTCTTTGGCCTGCATATCCAGTACAAATCATATACAATATGTATTGAGTAAATGCTGAGCCACCTCTGCCCCTTTTGAAATCTATTTCACTCATGTTATTTTTATGTGGCCTTTGCTATGAATTTAGAAGTGATTCATTGGATGGGTGTTGGCTAAACTACAGGCAGCTGCACAAAGACTGATACAAGGAAGGCAAGTTATCCAGAATGCTCTGGAACTGGGGTTTTCCAGATAACGGATCTTTCTGTAATCTGGATCTTCATACCTTACATCTACTAGGTAATCATATAAACAATGAAATCAATCCAATAGACTGGTTTTGCTTCCAATAAGGATTCATTAAATCTTAGTTTGGATCAGGTACAAGGTACTGTTTTATTAATGCTTAATTTATTAAAAAGTTGGATTATTTGATTCTAATGGAGTCTATGGGAGACTTTCTTTCCGTAATTCTGAGCTTTCTGGATAACCGGTTTCCAGAAAACGGATCCCATACCTGTACTTGCCAGAAAGTATGTCTGTCTATTGTTTTTAAAATATTGCATACAGATCTGTTTTATTTCAAGATTTGAACATAAATTATATTTCATAGCACAATTTTAAAGTGTTATTACATTTTCAGAATATGTGCTAGATACAAATAACAGAGCGAGGAATTAACACAGGAAAATATGCAATATAAATCCATACTTTGCATACGTAATATATGTCAGAGAATACTATTCAGCTGTTATTGAGCAGAACATATTGATCCTAATTTAGCTTAATGGAAAATTGAATGATGCAGTATATACTATACAAACATTTGAGCTAACGCGAAATGCACATATGCTAGGTGGGGCCATAATTAAGTATCATAATTAGGTAGATAATTCAAACATTCTCAAACTTGAACATGACAACAATTTTACCTTATATCAGATTCCAATTCCCAATCTAGTCTGTGTCTGTGAATGTATTATGGTGCATAAATCTGAAATTAAACCAGGAAAGCAGGCAGTTAAAGGCATTTTTTTAAATTAAATCACGGAACAACCCTAAGGTTGAACTTCAAGGCTGGGTGCCTTTTTTCAACTTAAATTGCTATGTAGCTAAGTTTCAAGGGATAACTGTGTTCAGTGTGAAGAACTAAAGAACATATAATATAATGGAAACAAAATATATTATATGTCTTAAAACTTTAGGTCCTCCATGGCCAGAATAGGGGCTATGATCTGCACTTTGTTGATAATTTTGTATTTATGGGGTCTCATGGGGACATTTCATAATAATCTGACTAGTATTTACTATAAGGCACAAGTGAAAAAAAGTTGCCACAAAAATTTATAGCACAATCTCCAAGGTAGTGTCTCCGTAGTGTCGTTTTTTTTAATGAATTTGTAGTAAATTTTTTGTGAATTTACCATGAAAATCTGCAGCAAATATTCACCTAGGGAGCACACGCAGGAGATGTGATCACAATAACCTGCTTGTGCTGCCTGTCATTTCTGTCTGTAAAGCTTGCGCTGAGCAGGAGAAGCTGAAAATTTTTGCCATATATTCACCCTGAGTTTATAAAATCTCCTAGATTTCACAAATTTACAGCCAAAGATTTGCTCATTAATCTTTACCAGCATATATTAGTCTAGAACTGGAAATTAAGGGCCAAAATCTTTACAATTTCAACTTGAAAAATGTGGTACCAAAAACCTGGGAAGCTTCTGTAGGAGGCGTGTTTTCAAAAAGACAAATTATTATTAGGTAAAAAAAAAAACAATTGGGATATTTTGACTTTTGAGAAGATATTTTGTGCATGTAAACTTGACTTTTAGAGATTTTGTTTATTTCTTAAATATGCAGAATTTTGAGTTTTCATGGATAATGTAATCAAGTTTATTTTGTTTCAGGATTGAGTTTTGGAAAAAACTTGAATTAAAAAACAGTACCCCACCCCCCTTCACGGTCGAGGGGGGAAAAAAGCAAAGAAAAAGAAAACATGCACACATTCTTCAATTTTTTTTAAAAAAATGTATTTGAGCAATAGCTTCAGTTATTTTATTTGAGCAATAGCTTATTCAAGAAAAAGAGAACAAGATTGCAGAAGATTTTCAAACAAGTAAGAATCACAATGTTTCTTTCATTTTCAGTGAGGCTGAAAATCTTGCATGGCATAATACACTGGCAAAATATATACATTAAGTTCTTAGAGATAAATTCCATTGACTTCAAATGAAACTAGGTATGTTTTCCTTGCTGAAATGTTCTGGTGTTTTTATTTTCTTTAACAAATCAACAAACCCATTATTTGAAGTTTCAGAAAATACTTGCACATACAATCGTGGAAAAAACTTGAATTCCTCAAGGTTTACTCATTATTTTTTGTGAGTTTACAAGCTCAAAAAATATTCAAAATAAATGAAAAACTCAAAGTTAATAAATAGCTTAAATTTTGGCTAGGACAACTTCCACTAATTTCTATATGTCCTCACAAGCTTTTAGATGCTGACATTTTAAATGAGATTTCTTTGTGTTAAATATTGAAAATTTGGGTTTTTCGAACCATTATTTACATTCATGATTTTTAGAGCAAACAGATTTGAATCGTATTTAAAAAATACCAGTGTTGATAAATAACCCACTTTGTGCATTCAGGAACTATAGCCCTATTCATGCCAGCTCTACATCACTCTTCCGATTTGACCTTGGGCAAAAGACCATCCCCTAGATAATATCTTTAAAATAGTTAATAAGGGCAATTGTAGACAAGCTAATTTAAAACAACTAATAACGATAATGGTAGACAAGGAGATTAGTCGCCTGCCACAAATTTCCTCTTGTGCTTTGCGAGGCAACTTCAGTCGACTTTGAAAAGCCAAAGTGATGCATATTTTCCATGTTTCACTTTATTGCCAGTGGGAAGGTAAATAGAGGAGATTATTTGAGCGCAGAAGAGAATATTTATAGCGGGCAACATCTACTCTTCTTCTACCACAGTGGGCCTCAACAGACCATTTGCATTGCCTGATTGGCCAACCAGATCTTTCACCAGATCTGTTCAGTTATCAGCTATCTATCAGTCTTCAACTATCAATGGGCAGCCTGGATTAATGTACTATGGCAGTAGTCATAAAGCCAGCTGTGAAAGTAACAGTCTGCATACCCTCCCAGCACTTGGCATAAAGCTGTCCATGCAGGATTTCTTGTTTTTTAATTCTCCTCAAAATGTTTACAGCGTCCTGGGATGCCAGTTTTCCTTTTCTTGGCCTTGGCTATTCCTGGGAAAACAATTCTATGATTTCTGGTCAACACATGGTCAAAAAGACTCCAGGGATCCAGGATGCATTGTGCCTTGAGGTGTCAAAATCTTAGAAGGTCTACTGTCAACCATTGAAACTTGCCAGTTAATAGGTCTACTATCCTGCTGGTCTCTCTGTCCTGATCTCTTCTAAACACTTATGGGGTTATGTAATAAAAGACACTAAGTTTGCCCTGGTGCAATAACCCATAGCAGCCAAACAGGAAGTACTTGCCACTTATTTAAAAATCAAATAAGACTAGCCAACATCTTACTGGCTGCTATGGGTTACTGCACTTGTGCAAACATTGTTCCTTCTATTATGTAAGGTGATTCGCTGTTACTGACCATGTCTATACTCAGCCTGCCCTGACCTAGTGCCAGGAACTTCAACATGAACATTGTTAACCTCTGCTGTGACTTGGACTTTTCTCTGCCTTCTTTCCTGGTATGTTCCAGTACCTTTACCCTGTCTTGCTGCAATACAGTGTGTACCTTGGCATGCCAGTCAATTAACTCTACATGTTCCAGTGCCTACCTCCTGCCTTTCCTTTTACCTGACTGCATATTAAAGTTTTTTCAAAAAGAAAAAAAGCATGTTGTATCTGTTTCCAGTGGCATAACTATAGAGGAAGAAAACCCCACAGCCGGTGCAGGGGAGATTGGGATTGCCTGAGGTCAGATTCCTCTATAGAGGGGCACTTGAGGGGAGGTTGCAGATAACCAGTGATTTCAGTATGGCCTGCAATGCATGCAAAATAATGGATGACCTGTTGGGTCCCCTGGTTCCCTGACAATAATACCTTGAAGAAGCATGGTATCTGCAGTTATCTGGCTTGTAAACCACAACAACCAGCATCTTTTGAAAGCCACTCAGAGCTCTGTAAAGCTGGGAACACATGGGCTGACAAAGAAGGCCAGTTTGGTTGATTTTTGATTCTGTTATGTGTCAGAGAGCAAGTTCTGAAACTTCTAAGAAAATACATCTGTTCCTGGAAAAACTAAATGTCGTTTTTTCTTTAAGTGGCACAATTTAGCTTTTTCTTATAAAAGACAATAAGTAACAGTACAAATTCAACTATAACCAAAAATGGTAAACAACTAAGGCTTGTGGCTGTGAATATGAAACAGTATGTGCAGTATATACTTTTATTCATGAATGTCTGGAGTTAACCCATAATCTAGGATTCCATGTAATTAACTTATATAATGGCTGCATTGTGTTTCACTGTATTTAACACAGTTCTGACAGCTCTGGAGCTGAAGTGTGTTATATACTGTACCTATATATTTCCAATGAAATTTCTTGCTCATGCAGTACATTGCCCATGGACACTAACTGACACCTACTGGCTATTTCTGCTTATTACAGTGCCAATGTTACATTTGAACAAAAGCAATTATTTTCAAAACCTAAGAGTACAGTATTTAGTGTATATAAGACTGCTGTTATCACTGAAATATTCCATTGCATTGACTCAACTCGAGTGAGTGTTGGTCTCCAGTTATCATGCCTCCTCAGGGACTTGTTCCACAATGGCAGCACACACAGCACACCTCTGAAAAATAACTTGGCTATGCCCACTTTTTGTTTAGTGATAGATTAGCAGCAGACCTTATAGCAGTTTTGTGAAAGTACAACTCGCATTATTCTCCACTGTATGACTTTGACTATATGAGGCTGCTGAGAGCTGTAATCGAACAGCAGTTTGGGGGGGGGGGCACAGGTTGAGCTCTGGAAGCAGATGAACCAGAGGGGTTACATTATAGAGTGAGAGCAAGTGGAGAGAGTCCCTGACACATAAAGTGAGATTAATTAGGAATAGACTCTCCAGTGACAAATGGTATTTTGGGAGTGTTGTCACCAGCAAGAAGCACAGATTTCCTACTGGCGACAAATCCAATCCGAAATTTCCCTAAAACTTGGTAAAGCTAACAAACCTTGCACCCTTTTCCCTCTCTTCCTTACTATCCCAATTTCATCTCTATATTATGTTTTCTTCCCTGATATGCTTCTTCATTCTATCTGTCTATAGTCTACTCCGCTCTACCCGTCTCAATTTTATTATGATTTTCTTCTCTATTTCTACCCCACATTCTCACCTTTTGTCACCATTTTGCTCCCCCCCCACATTCTCTTTTCCCTGGTCCCATTCAACCATTTGGTTTTCTCCTGAGCATTCCCTGCCTACCACCATTAATTATAGTGCCCACATCCATTACAGCTTGCTGCACTGCTCCAGCCTATATATTGACATGAAAGAACACAAAAAAAATACCAGGAACCTTTTTACTGACTGGTTGCATTTTGATTTTATGTTATTTCCAAATAACAGTAATACTGAGCTCAAGTGTCTGACTTCCAATAAAATTACCCCCTGCTGCACTAAATACATATGGTTTGCCCCTAGTGCACAGATTTTCCCATTGCACAGACCATGAAGGACCAGAACGACCCTGTGTAGAGAGGCCATGATCATGTGCTGTTCATACCAATAGTTAGCAATGCCATCTGTTTTTTGTAAATAAAATAGAATGCAGTGGCAGGAGGTGTGCTGATGGTGTTATTGAAGTGAGACACTTAGGGGCGAATTCACTAAGGGGCTGATTCACTAAGCTCGAGTGAAGGATTCGAATGAAAAATACTTCGAATTTCGAAGTATTTTTTGGGTACTTCGACCATCGAATTGGTTAAATTCGTTCGAATTCGAACGAAATCGAACGAATCGAACGAAAAATCGTTCGACTATTCGACCATTCGATAGTCGAAGTACTTCCCCTTTAAAAAAAACTTCGACCCCCTACTTCGGCAGCTAAAAGCTACCGAAGTCAATGTTAGCCTATGGGGAAGGTCCCCATAGGCTTGCCTGTGATTTTTTGATCGAAGGATTTTCCTTCGATCGTTGGATTAAAATCCTTCGAATCGTTCGATTCGAAGGATTTAATCGTTCGATCGATCGCAGGATTAGCGCTAAATCCTTCGACTTCGATATTCGAAGTCGAAGGATTTCAATCCGAGGGTCGAATTTCGAAGTATTTTTAACTTCGAAATTCGACCCTTAGTGAATCGGCCCCTAAATGACGAAGCGCCTAATGATAGCGTGATTGCGCCAGCGTAGCGCATTTTCGTTAATTCGCGACTCACTAACGGACACTAGCGTAAATTCGCTAGTGTTACTTCGCACCTTTACGCCTGGCGAATTTGCGCGACGTAACTACGCAAATTCACTGACGCACAAATTATTCTGAAAGCTACCTTTTACGCCAGACTTCCTTCGCCACCTGAGACCAGGCGAAGAGCAATAGAGTAGATAGGGATTGCTTCAAAAAAGTTAAAAAAATTTCTAAGTCCCAAAAAACGCTGGCGTTCTTTCTTTTTTTATGGGTGATAGGCTGAACAAGATCGAAATTTTTTTTGGGGCTACCCTCCTTCCCCCCTACATTTCCTAACTCATGGCACCTTAACTATACAGTAATTATACAGTGGGTACATGTGTAGGGCAAAATAAAAATTTTATTTGCTGTTTTGAAGGTTTCCTAGGCTTGTGTAGTGCTGCTACATATTCCTCCATTGTAACTTGAATTTGGCGCCGTATGCAAATTAACCATCGCTAGCGTAACTTTGCTGTGCTTAGCAAATTAACGCTAGCGCAACTTCGCAACCTTACGCTTCCCCTGAGTGCAACTTCGGATTTTAGTGAATTTGCGTAGCGCTGGCGAAAATACACCTGACGAAGTGCGGCGAAGCGGACACTGGCGCAACAACGAATCTTAGTGAATGTCCCACTTAGGGGTTATTTACTAAAACTTCAAATGTATCTGGTTGGGCTTTTTGGGGCAAAAACTCAAATTTTTTGTCAGAACCTCTGTCATTGAGGTACAAAAAAGGAGGGTTGTGGGTGCACTCCTAAGGCCATATAAAAATTGAAGTACAATAGTCCCCTGTCTAAATGATTCAATGAATATGCAAGTGCATGTATTTAAAAAAAGAAAAGCAGGGTTTTTTGTTACAAAGTTCATAAAATTGATAAGCCACCATACCACGTCAAGGTAAACCCCATACGGCGGTCCCTAACCTGTTTACCTGTGATCAAAATATAAAAGGTCATATTCCTCTCTGCTTAACAGCATTACTTGGAGTAAAAATCTCCTGAAGCTTGGTTTCAATCTGTGGACTAGATCCTCCCCTGCCACCTGCATATGCGGCTTTTAAAAGGGAGACTGCCCAAACCAATGCCCATTTTTTTTTAGAAAATTTGATAATGAAGAGATTATAATAAAGCCACATATGCAAGTGGCAGGGGAGGGTCTAGTAACAACAGCAGGAAGAGGCTGTGCACAACAAAATGTTACTAGCATAGACATGGGGAAAGCTGCTTTGTTCCCAGAGTGGCAGAAGGTCAAAACCTTGGAAATAATAACAATGAAATAAATGTTAAATTAAGGTACTGTAGAACTTTGGGACCCTGCTCAGTATACAATTATTCCTGATGGGTTTGCAGCTGGTCTGAGCCTATTAACTTTGGTTTAGATAATAGTAATCAACATTGTCTTAATAATGTAATTTAAACTAGATAACTCAATTATCTTAATTTGAACTATGTACAGAAATTACCAAGGACGCAACAAGGATATGTAATATTCTGCCAAAATAAAAAGCAATACTGATGACGATGAGGGAAGACTGATGAAATATGGGGGCAGATTTACTAAAGGGCGAATTGCTTTGCACACTTCGCCAGGCGCAAATTAGTTACCACTACGCTAATTCACTAAAATGCAAAGTTGCGTCCTGGGTGCCGAACGATGGCGACTTTTGATAGTGACCTTAAGCTTAGGTCAATTTGAAAAGGGCGGGTACATTAAAGTTGTATTGATGTCTTTATTAGAGATGTTGGTGCACTTTTTATTACAAATGTCCAAGGAATCTTAATAAAGACAAAAGAGGTCCTATAATGCCTTGGCCCTCAAATATCTTGGGAAAAATGTTAACCCAAAAAAGTTTAAGTTAGGACTTTTGCAGGTAATCCTGCTTAAAAAAAGTAAAAGTCACCAGTGTTTTTTTAACTTTCATGCATGTTGGATATGATGTAAGTGACATAATATTGAGGAAGATCTAGCTTCATTTTAGCAGTTCGCCTGGTCTGAGGTGGCGAAGTCAACTCTGGCGAAAGAGGTAACGTTCAGTAAAATCTGCACTTTAGTGAATTTGTCAAGCAACGACCATTCGCCTGAACAAAAAAACGGCTGCCGATAGAGTGCGAATGAATGCTAGCGACATTCTCTTTCGCTAGCGAATTCTGCACCTGATAGTGAATTGTGATTTCTGGCAAAAAGTCACTAGTGTTAGCCAATTCCCCCTTTAGTAAATCTGTCTCATGGAGTGTTTGCAAGGTAATATGTCATTTTAATCAGGTAATTACCAATATTAATTCTAGTATGATAAGATAACCAATATAGTTATGATGCAAGTTATTTCCTCTTGTATAAAAAGTTATGTAACCTACCTTGCCTTGCAGCTCAGAATTTTTATCTGGCAAGCAAATTATAGAGCTCTGTACTACTCAGTGCACTCTATACAGTATATATTTTATTGTTCTCTGATCGATATTTGACCTAAAGCTGGCCATAGATGCAAAGATCCGATCGTACGAATCATCGTACGATCGGACTTTCCCATCTCCCGACCTGCCACTAACCATTCAGATCAAAGTCTTACCAGTCAGATTAGTTAAACAACAGATCAGCAATGTTCTGCCCCTGACAGCAATCGTACGATATCTGTCCAACCAAAGCTAGTGACAGTCTCCCACTGAAAATCGTATGATCGGCAATACACGCAGAGATATTATCGGCAGCCGACAGAAATTTTCTAACCTGTCCGATCGACCAAACGACCGATCTCCGCCGGACGAAAAATGTCGGAACTCTCCACACACGTTCCGAAAATCGTACGAATCCTCGATTTGTACGATCAGATCTTTTCATCTATGGCCAGCTTAACTGTCTGAGGCTCCTGACTGAATTGATCATTCCCCACATTCTCCACATATACACAAACACATATAGACCTTTCTGGGATGTTCACATTTGAAAAAAAGGCAATCAGCCCTTCTATTTTTTTTAGAAGTGCTTTCTAAAATAATCTGGTTCATAGTTTAGATGGACACAATAATTTTACTTCAATGTTGACAAATGTGAGGTTATGATCCGGGGATGTAAGATATGCCATTTATACCCTGTAGGGGATTGCACTCAGTTAATCCATAATGGAGATGGACATATGGGTACTTGTACATAATAAACTTTACTGTAGCAAGCAATGCCAGTAAGCAGCTGCAATGACAAAAAGGTATTGAGCTGTATTAAAAGGGGCATAGATTAGAGGGAGGAAGGGGTCATTCTTTCACTGTACAGAGCGCTGGTAAGGCCCTATCTAGAATATGCCATGCACGTTCACTCTCCAGTGCTCAAATGAGATGTTATTTATTTAGAGTGCCCACTCACTCACTGCACAGTTTATTGTCAGCAAAACAGGTTGCAAACAAAAACAGTGTAATGCAGGGGCCTCACTTCTGCAGGGGCCTCAATATAACAGAAAATGAGACTCTCACTCCTGTGAGGTCTGCATTAGGGTATCCGTTAACCTAAACAAGGTAAGGTAAGGCCAATAATTTAGAGTTCCCAGCTCCTTTTGCCCTGCAGCAGCTCTTCAGAGAGACTCTCTCTCTCTCTCCAGCCAGACCCAGTCTTCCCCAGCATGAGCTAGCTGAAGCTAATTATACTTAGCCTGGAGTCCCTCACTATGTATTAGAAACCTAGGAACAATGTACAGTATATCCCACTCACTACTTTCCCAGTCTGTGCTTTGCAATGGTTGTTAAAAATAGTTCAGTACAAAGTTGATTTCTATCAAGGAAGGATTTTCTTTCCTCTGAGGCAAATGAGGAAGGCTTCAGATGGGGGGTTTCCTTTCTATGGATCATCTAGCAGTTAGGATAGTTGATTCATAGTTTTACATAGAAATAAAAGGTTGAATTTGTTGGAAGTGTTGTTTTTTACTATGTTACTATGGACTTGGTCTTCCCACTTTTGGTGGTAGTTTAGTGTTTCTTTTTTTTTCAGAAAGAAAAAAAAATAGAAGAATGTTTTACTAATAACAAAGCTTAGAGTGAAGGATTAAAGTAGAATACATTTTAAGATATACTGATTTAAATAATTGCCAAGTCCCAGTTAATGATAATGGTTGACGATTTTTATCATAAATACATTTAGGGGCCAATTTACAAATGCTTGAGCCTCCAGGCTTGAACAATCAGTTACTGTAATCATAAACTCACACATGGTTTCCTCATCAGAATACTTTGACTTGCTGCTGATCTTTCATCTTCCCCAGAAAAAAAAAAATAAAAAAGGCAGGTTTTCGGTGCCAAGCTTTATATTTTTGAAAAAACCCTTAGGGGAAAAAATGATCAGCAGCAAGCCGAAGTTTTCAGATGTGGAAACCACAACTGAGTTTAGGAACAACTATATAAACTACAATATGGATAAATGTTCTTAACATTGATGCTAGGCCCCGAAAATTTAATCTATGTGACCAGTCATTTATCTTCTGCTGTCTGGCTTTGCTCATTTCCAGAATATGAAGCATATTTTACACCATTAATCTCTATCCTCCATATGTAGTAAAAGGCACAAATTTGCAATAAACTGAAATTTTCATTTTGCATTGAGAAAAGCATTGGGGATTATGCAATAGATGGCACTAAATTTGCACATGGGCAGTAACCCATAGCAACCAATAAGATGTTTGCTTTTAAACCAGTAAATCCTACCTGCTGATTGGTTGCTGTGGGTTACTGCTCCTGTGCAAACGTAGCGCCTTTTATTACATAACCCCCAATGTGTTTCTCAATGCACAATGCAAATTTCAGCTTTCTCTCACCTATGCTATATCTTCAAAGCACAAATATTCAATCTTTTTCTCAAGCAGTATTAATCCTCACTTACACCAAATCTCCATAGGTCAATATTTTTATTTGTACTAGCAACACCTGAAAATACGACTGTGTATTATCCACTAATAAAAATACTTTCAATGGTTTTTGATCATGTTTTGACTTTATTGGTGTATATTTCTGATATACAAAAGTAGACATTGTCATTATATATCAGTAAAACATAGATTTTAATATAAATACTTATAAATATGTTCTCGTTGTACCTATTGTATGCAGAAAAGTACAGATCTTAGCTACAGTTAACAGATTATTGGGTATAAAAGAGGGAAAGATACAAGACTGCAACTTTTATTTTAAGAAAAAAAATGCTGGTAAAAATAATTGATTCTTTCTCATACACTTTTGCTTACAAAGGCAATTAGTAACCAGCACAAATACTTAATCTGCAATAATGTAACAATCTATTCTGCTAAATTAGAAACATCAGCAGTTAATTGGGAGAGGACTACAGTCCTACTCCAATAGGAAGAACAGAATACAAGAAGAAAAGGGACCCTTACTACAATTTGAAATGTCCGGCAATATACAGTATTTATAACCTAACAAACACATGCACACCAGTCTTTATTCCATTTTCACTGATTGTGTGTGCGACATGGCAGAAGCATCTCAGAATGCCGGAAGCTACTTATATGAAATGCGTTGGGCATCACTGTGTTACTGTTTGATGAGTTAACCATTTCTATTCTGTAAGTGCAATTTTATTTGTTGAAAAAATAGTTGCAAGCATACTACACCAGGGAGCGCACCCTTCTTTTTGATTTATTTTGTACCTACAGTTTGGTTTGACCAACCCTTGAAGTGGCAGCACCTACTGGTTTATAGCAGCTACGATTGAGATTGGGACATTTTTCTCTACTGGACATTGCTCTATTGAAACTTTGATATGTGATAAGGAGTCGCTGTTTGATTGTAAATCCAGTTACTCCAAACTGTTCTTGAACTACCTGGAAATGCTCTGGTTTGCATTGTTACTCTGAGCTTTGCCAGGAACAGTGCTGTACAGAAAGCTGTGCCTTTAAAATCATACATTATATGAACTAAATGATTTCATCACTACATGTTGAATGCTTATTAACTGTTTGGAGTACTCCATTAACTACAGTTTTTGTATAATTGGAACTGGAACCAGATAGAAGACTCAAACATGCTGGTATTGATGAATAAATTTGAATCTAAAAAACTCCACCAATAAAACTGTTAAAAAAATTGAATGCAGTGAATTCTAATTCTACTCATCATTTTCAGTGGGTCTAAATAATTGAAAAACGAAAAACTCAAATTAAAAAAAATCACATACATTTTGCTAGTACTACTCCTATTGACTTCTACGTGAACTTGCAAGCTTTAAGATGGCAGAATTTTACATTAGAGTTTTTTTTATGTTTTCCACTTAAAGGAAAACTATACCCCCAAAATGAACTCTTAAGCAACAGATAGTTCATATCATATTAAGTGGCATATTAAAGAATCTTACCAAACTGGAATATATATTTAAGTAAATATTGCCCTTTTACATCTCTTGCCTTGAGCCACAGAGACCATTTCGTGATGGTCTCTGTGCTGCCTCAGAGATCACCTGACCAGTAATACTTCAACTCTAAGGAGCCGATTCATCAAGCTCGAGTGAAGGATTCGAAGTAAAAAAACGTCGAATTTCGAAGTGTTTTTTGGGCTACTTCGACCATCGAATGGGCTACTTCGACTACGACTTTGAATCGAAGGATTCAAACTAAAAATCGTTCGACTATTCGACCATTCGATAGTCGAAGTACTGCCTCTTTACACTCTAAAAACTTCGACCCCCTACTTCGGCAGCTAAAAGCTAACGAAGTCAATGTTAGCCTATGGGGAAGGTCCCCATAGGCTTGCCTAAGTTTTTTTGATCGAAGGATATTCCTTCGATCGTTGGATTTAAATCCTTCGAATCGTTCGATTCGAAGGATTTAATCGTTCGATCGAAGGAATAATCCTTCGATCGTTCGATCGTAGCATTTGCGCTAAATCCTTCGACTTCGATATTCGAAGACGAAGGATTTTAGTTCCTACTCGAATATCGAGGGTTAATTAACCCTCGATATTCGACCCTTGATGAATCGGCCCCTAACTGTAACAGGAAGAAGTGTGGAAGCAAAAGACAAAACTCTGTCTGTTAATTGGCTCATGTGACCTAACATGTATAGTTTGTTGATATGTTTGTGAGAACAGTGAATCCTACGACCTCAGGCGGCAGCCCTTATTTTTTAAAATGGCAATTTTCTATGTATGATTACCCAATGGCCCATACTACTAGAAAAGTATATTATTATGAAAATGGTTTATTTACATGAAGCAGGATTTTACATATGAGCTGTTTTATGCAATATCTTTTTATAGAGACCTACATTGTTTGGGGGGTATAGTTTTCCTTTAATAAATATAGAACATTCGCTCTATAGCTGCTCTACTGCCTTAAAATTTGTGCACATGCAGCAAACTATGTGCCAGGAGGGGGTGGGGCACTGGACCCATCCAAACTTTTTTATGCGGGGGGAAGCTGTGGCGGTTTTTATGCCGCTGGACTGTAGTTGTGAGGGGAAAAGTGCAAAGTAAACACAACTCTCTCCTACAATAAAGGGAAAAGAGTTGTGCCTTTCTTAGTATATAGCTATACTTAAACCATAGCCAGAGGGCACATGGTAAACAAGGCCATTCCCCCCACACAAATTTTCACTTTAATAAATGGGCTTTAAATTCAATGAGAGGCATAGATTGTTGTTAGTATGCACTATGATGTGACTCCTGCAAGAAGCCTGAAAAGCTTGAATTTAAAACTTTGGCATTTAAAAGGTTGATCATGTAGATGTCAATTGGAGCTGTCAAAGTCAAAATATAAACTATTTATTCTTTATTCAATCTGAGTTTTTTGTTAAAAAAAAATTATTTTGTAAACTCACTAAAAATGATGAGTAAAACACAAATTCTAGCGATTCAAGTTTTTACCACAATTTTATTCTGATTTTTTAATAAAAAAGGTACCTTTCAAATTACACAAATCTGAATAGGCCTCTAACAGGGGAATGTAATAAAAGTCGCAAAGAGCAAAACAATTCGCAACAATAAGACTAAAAATCCACATCTCGCAATGTAATATCGTTCCTTAAACTGTTATTGCATTGCGAATTTTAATTGCGCATTGCAAATTTTTATTGCGCACTCATAAGAAGTGCTTGAAGGTGTCGTAATCTTTTGGAGCAAACATAACGACTTTTTCAGTAAGAAGTTTCATTACATTGACTGCGCATTGGCGCAAACTATAAAATTCGCAAACGGTCTTTCACTGTCGGAAGTGGTCGCTAAACAATTTCTGGGCTCGCAAAAGCTATATTAAATTCGCACAAAGCTAAATTTGTTCGCGCAAAGGCATAACTTTTCGCATTGTGAATAGTTTTTCCGTTAGCGATTTTTATTACATTCCCCCGTAAATGTGTTAATACTAACAATACTATTTTAATGAGCATTAATAAAAAAAAGGAGGGTATAGGCGGCTTATAAATATGGGGACCTTTACATTTTGCTGTGTGTTCTCTAATGAAATTTACCTCTTCCCATTTATGTTATGGTGTATTTTTCATAATAGACAAGACATTAATACATGAAATAGTTTCCATCCAGGGAGAAAATAGTGCAGGCAGGAGCTTGAGTAGGCAAGATGCTTTCCATAAGTTCAATGTTGATTAAAAGTGTGGAATGTCAACAAACAGTCATTGCCAGTGATTTTCATGACAAAACATCCTTAGAACTTTGTTTCATTTGCCACCTATGAAACAAATACATCAGAATGAATATGTTTAAGAACCTGAATAAAAATGCTTACACATAAGCATTTTTATAAGCTACTTACTACATGATATGCTGTGCACAAAGATAACATATTTATACAAGTAAGGGATCCATTATCCAGAAAGCTCCAAATTACAGGAAGGCTGTGGACTACATTTTAATCAAATAATTAAATTTTTAAAAATTATTTCCTTTTCTCTGTAATAAAACAGTGACTTCTGCTTACCCAACTAAGGTACAATTAATCCTTATTGGAGGCCAAACAATTCTCTTGGGTTTATTTATATATACCCCAAATCCTCAGCACTCTGGAAAATAGGTCCCATGCCTGTATTCGCTAGTGCGGGGTCTAACCTACGCTGTGGCATTGACCAGCTGCTATAAAAAATATGTAAGCCAACATATGTAACCTCACATGCCACGTCAAGGCCCCTCATTGTACTTGAGTCCTACACTATCCATTAGCATTCTAAGTATGTCTTGCATTTAAAATCAAGTCCCCCAGCAACCAATGTGACAGAGTAAAAAGACCAACAGTGCACTTACCCTTAACTCAGAAGCTCTAGTGAGAAAGTGAGCTTTTGAGCCCCAGCCCATAAACATACACCTGTATATCATTCCCTGTTGGATGGGGGACTTGATTGAGCTTATTTATTTTGGCCAAAGTGTTTGGTACTAACACCTCATTTTTTTGTAATAATTATTTTTAAAGGCAAACTATGTGCTGTCAATTTTTCTCTTTCTCTTATACCTGTATTGTTTAAAATTAATTATGGTGATTAAATAGCACAGTTTCCCTTGCCAGTTTTGCCACAAAGATGGGGGAATCTTCATTTTCATCTAAATGGCTCATTTAAAGAAATATTTTAATACTTGATATATTACTTTACCTAATAATACCAAATATTACTTTACCTAATAATGATTGCATAATGAAGACTAAAACTATATGGACAGTACTATTACTTACACATCAAAGAAATTAATGTATGAATCTTTTGAAAGCATCCAAGAAGAAAACTGATTTTCCTGCCAGACTGTACTATTCTCCAAATGTTTTACTTGCCTAATGTTGCATAAAATATAAAGCCTGCTATTTAGTTAGTTTAATATCAAATCATATTCAGTACTGATAATTTCCTAATGATTTTCTCCCTTAAGGTCCTCAAATGAATCTTCATTAAAATGGTCAATAAGTGCACAGAAATCTCGGTAGCAAAATTATTAACTCACTGGTCGTTCCCTCAGTGTTCCATTCGATGCGTCTGTTGTATATAAAATATTTTCTGATTCCTAGAAAAAGAATTACAGCTATGAAAAAATAGCCAAAGGCTCACACGCTAGTTGCTTTCATCATCTTCAGTGCAACAGTATTTAAAAAAACGTACAAACATTTTGTATTTTACATTTGTATTCTAGATTATTGTGTTCTAGATTATTATGTTCCCTTATTGCACTGGAGTTGGGTATTAAGATGAATCCTGCAGCATGAGAAGTGCCAGCTGTGGGGCAGAATGATGCAGTTATTAATGTTTTATGTGCCTCAAGTTGCAGCTATTAGTTGAGAGTTGAGCATGCACATTATCCCGTAAAGATAAGTCAGAATGCAAAATTATTGTGCTATCTCACATATACTGTAGTGAGAACACAAACATTTTCAGTCCGCATGGTTCTTTTATTCAAGCTTTGGGAATAAGTGCTAGAAAGTAAGTAATTGGGCAGTGTTTCACTGATGGTTAATGAGGTCTCATACATCTGCCCTTTCTGAATGCATCATGCACAAAAAATGTTTTTATTCTTTCAGACCAACTGATGATCATAGTAATGGATATTATTATATTTCTGGAATATATATTCTTTACCTTTGAGGTGCCATTTTTCAGTGCTACTTTTAGTCCTTTCTTTTCCAGTACATGTAAAACGGCATCATGGACAGTAAGAAAAAACATTGATGTTTTTACATCGTCATCAAAAAAATTACATCTTTTTAACTTTTCCAAAACTCCACCTGAAGGGGCACAAAATTATGGAATGAATGAATATATTTATTTTAATTATCTTTAATTTTGTCATTTATTGGAAAGGAAGGAACCATGTATTTCCCCTTCAATGGTTTTAGGGTTTGGGGTTTAGAGGTTTAAGGGGTCTAAGTCATGGATCTGCCCAGTGTGGATGTTAGGGCTATGGGATGCAGGACAAAGCTGATATTTTATGCCAAGGTCTGTCTGTCGCTGCTCCGTGCCCTTATGCATCTACACATATGCTTAATCAGTCACTAATAGCAAATGTTACCTATAGAAAAATATGATAGGCACTGCAAATAGGGAAGGCAATTCTAAACATGCAATAAGACCCTTGTCATTTAACAATAAACAAATAATTTGGGAATTTTGATTTAGAACTGCACTTGTGGTGAACCCCTGAAACATGTTGCGTGGATTGGCAAAATACATTTTATTGCAGAGGAAGTAAGCTTGTAAGTCTTAAACTGTTTACTAATAAACATCTTGATGAAAGCATTCTGAACATAAAAGACCATAAAAGACTATAGAAGCAATAAAAAATAATGGTAGACCTGAATCACTTTATAAATGATTACTGTGGGGACTAAACAATATCATGGTTTTACAATAAATCAATATTATCTGCATTTAGTCTTTGACCCTAACCATAAATGTCAGTTTTTATATGATTGTACAAAACATATGTGTAACGGTCGGCACCCAACACCAGAACAAATGCCAAGCACCCTGGTCTAAGCTCGTGCTTCACCTGTAGTGTGACCGCCTTTGGCCTCGGGAGGAGCCCTCAGCTACTTGGATGCCACGAGGACTTAAACGAGAGGTGCAAGGCTAGATGATCTGGATAGGCAGAGGGGCACACCTGTAATAAAGTCTTTTGGGCAGAAGGTCAAGGTACAAGGCGTTAGGCAATAGAGTAGTCAGATCAGGCCGGGTCGGGGCAGGCAGAGAATAATCGTAGTCAGGCAGGCAAGGGTCAAACCAGATAGTCAATCAGAGGGTTAAGCAGAATTGAAGTCAGTAATCAGGCAAGGGGTCAGGATACAGAATGTTGAATTGTCAAAAGCCAGGCAGGGGTCAAAACAGGTAATCAGAATCAGGTTCAAACAGAATAGCAACAGCTAACAGCACCAGGAAACAAATCCTATCACGGGCAAGGTCCCTTGCCTTTAATAAGCCTTTTATACTTTTCAAATTTGGGCATCCCCGCCACACCACTGGACCACCAGGGTAAGTTGGATTTACTACAATATGATACAGCCAAAGGGCTTGGTGATGCTGTTGAATGTGTTCTTCAAGGAACAGGGGGACTGCAGATTCCAAAATGTTAAGTATCTTTCAGGAAGGCATGCAACCCCTTGGGGAACAATATAAAATAGATGAAATGATGTGCCTTGTGGGATCTCATGTTAGAGACCCTGGTTCAATTCCCTGTGGCAACACCTTGTGACCGTGGGCAAGTTTCTTAATCGCCAGGTGTCAATAATGGCTGCTTGCTCTAAAAGTACTTTGAGTCCCACAAATAAAAAGCACTATATAAATGATTCCTTTCCCTTTACTGTCTCTCCCAGGTGTGCTTTCATAGACTTGCATAGTAGTGTAAAATAGTATGCTTTAGAAAGTTCCCCTGGTCAGTGATTTTTCTGGAACACTGAATAGAACACTGAATAGAACACTGAACAGAACACTGAACAGAACACTGGCCTGGGGAATGATTTACATTAGAGTTCACTGGGGGTTCATAACATTTTTAGGAACCTCCCAGTGAATTTGGGTTCCTTCTCCCTTAAGATGGCAGCTAACACTGTCACCATAAATAAGAAATAAACTTACAGTCAGCACCAGCAATGTATATATCTACATCAATCTTCAGGAAATCTTTTAGAGTCTGAAAAAGCAGAATATTGATGTTTTGTAAACAATTTAATACATATTTAAATACATATTTAAACAAAGAGTATGTTTAATTCACCAAAGACTACTATTTACATATGTCTTTGTTATGACTATAAAGATTTTCATTCATCCAGGTCATGGTATATCTAGTATAGGTCAATCTAAAAACAACTGGACTTGCTGAGTAATCAATGAAGATGTTTCACTACTCATCCGAGCAGCTTCTTCAGTTCAACTGACTGGTGTGGGAAGTTCTCGGCATATACTGTAAACTCTTCCACTAATCCATTTACAGTGGCACATTGTAACTCTTCAAAGAGGTGACATCTGAAGAAATTCACAGAGGTGTTGATTCTGTGTAGTTGTGATAGGATTATCCAATGTGTAATGCAACTCCTAGATACAGGTGTTACTTGTGACGAATGCAGATGTCACCTCTTTGAAGAGTTACAATGTGCCATTGTAAATGGATTAGTGGAAGAGTTTATTTGATGAAAATTTCCCACACCAGTCAGTTGAACTGAAGAAGATGCTCGGATGAGTAGTGAAACGTTTTCATTGATTACTCAGCAAGTCCAGTTGTTTTTAGATTGACCTATACTAGATATGTCTTTGTAAATTAAAATGTAGTTTTCATTGCTTGTACATCTATGGGATCTCTTGTCCAAAAACTCAATCCAGGATGCTCCAAATTACAAAAAGGCCATCTCCCATACAGTCCATTTTTAGTAAATATTTTTTTTTTCTTTATTCCGCTGTACCATGTACTTATTGGTAACTATGCTGCATTCTATACGTGGAAACCTAAGCACAGAGATGCACATCAGCAGTTTTAAAATGTCTGTTTCATTGTGATATTTGAAGAAATTTTCCAATGGTTTGCTTTGATACTATTTACTGCTATAAATAGCAATGCTCCTATATCCCTGCCACTTTTATACTTCTACAAATCAAACAGTAACCTTATCCCCTATGGAGGATTTTATAGAACTGACAAAGGTATTTCAAATGCCTGTTGTATGATTTCCATCAACTTCATAAGGCTCACACAATGGATCTTACAGACTAAAGCTGCTGTATTAATATCCAACATGTTTTAATAAAGAAGAAGTTTATTTACAGAACAACATACAACTTACTCCTTTTAGAGACTTCATTCCAGACAAATCAATAAATGATACTGCTCCAAAATCAAGAATTAGACTGTGGATGTTAACTTTGGGAACTGCAATGTTCATTGGAAGATCTGCATTCCAGTCTATATCTGCAGGCAAATCTGAAGTATTAGTAGGCTGGTCCAGCTCTTCCACCATATTATTATCAAGTTCCTCATCCTCAATGTCTTTGCAATCAGGAGATACAGTGACCAAACCGTTCTGCAAAAAAAAGAAAATCAAATGACTGGTGGCCTGTGTTAAAGGGGTGGTTCACCTTTAAGTTAACTTTTAGTATAGTTATAGTATATGTAGTTATAGAATGGTCTTCTATTGGTCTTAATTATTTATAGTTTTTTAATTGTTTGCCTTTTTCGTCTGACCCTTTTCAGCTTTCATATGGGGGTCACTGACCCCATCTAAAACAAATGCTCTATAACACTACAAATGTATTGTTATTGCTACGTTTTAATACTCCTATTTCTATGCAGGCCCTCTCCTATTCATATTCCAGTCTCTTATTCAAATCAATGCATGGTTGTTAGGGTTATTTAGGGTTTAAATAGCAATCTTGAGAGCTGTTGAATAAAAAGCTAAATAACTTAAAAACCACAAATAATAAAAATGAAACCCAGTTGCATTGTCTCAGAATATCACTCTCCACCTCACACTAAAATTGAACAACCCCTTTAAATTAACATCGTTAAATTCTGAACTTACTTAGGTGTTGAGCTTGTGAAAAAGACTTTAAACAGCCCCAAGAATTATATACCTTTCTCTTTATATTCAGTCTCATGCTGTTTCTAAATCACTAGCAAAGAAGTTTCAACTGTGCAAGCTTGTGCCTCCTGATCCAATGGAAATCATTCAGGCTTGAGCAACAGGCTTGGAGCTTTTTTATATTGTTTGTTCCTTGACTAAACAGAGATAGTTTATTCTGGATACGGTGTAAATATAAACTAGTTAAACATACTCTGTGTTCCAGTTTGTATAGTATGACGATGTATTCTGCTACTTGTTAAACAGTATATTGCATCTTGAAAATTACTTACTGGTGCCACTTGCAACTCTCCTTTCTTTAGTAATTTCTTGATTTTTCTTAAAGCCTTATTGCGTTTACGCAGTACCCACGATGGGTTAAAGCCAGTCTGCAAAATGGTATATAATAAAAATTAAAAATTCTCTTTGAACAAAATTGCCGCCTGCTACAAGTGTATACAAACTAAAGAATGAAAAAAAAACCACTTACTGCAGCAACGATTTTATCTCTAAAGAAATCTGCATTAGCAAAAAAGAGAGGAGCTGGAGATCTGACAATTTTTACCCCATCTGGATCATAAATCTGTAAGCAAATAGTATGCATAAAATGATTGTATGTATCTGCTGAGGGAGTTTGTATACAAATATATTAATAAGGAGACATAGGAGGAACATTTGGGAGAATGAAGAGTTAAACTTTGACACAGGGATGATAAAGTGCTTTTCCAGGCAGACACAAAATGCATTTCTACTTACATCACTGTAATCTTTTTTTGTTCTGTAAATGTCTGTTCTACCAATATTGGCAATCACTGCAAATTTGGGGCTGCGAAAATAGAGGTAGTTGTTAAACATTTATTTGTAATAAAGCAACAATTTGATATACCATTTGTGCACCAGTGTCAAAGATATGGTAAAACACATATTCAGCAATGAACAATGATTGCTGGTATATAGTGTTTTCCTAATAATGAAGTTCCTATAAATGAAGCACGAGAATTAAAATCATGGAATGACTGTAGCTGAGGAAGTTGATTTGTGCTATTGCATAATGACAAGAAAGCATGGTCCTCCATGTGATGCAAGCCACCCAATAGGGATAGGACTGTTACTACAGAGTTCTGCTCATTACATCTGCTTGTTACACTTCCTGTAGGAGAATGGAAGGATAGCCCTTATTTCAGCCTGAACACTAAGTAGAGAATATCTCTCTGTAGCTCTGATATAACCACATTTTTACAACTGGGACATAGGGATTTTAGAAAAATATTTGTGATTTATTATATGACCGATTAATTAAGGTTCATTGAATAAGCTTCTTTAAACAGGTAGGAGAGAGTCTGACAACTCGAGGCAGAGAGTTCCAGAAAGCAGAAGCCCAAGAGAAGTCTTGTAGATGAGAATGGTCTGAAGTGATAAGAGCAGAGGAAATTGTGCGTAATCTCTGGTATTTTACTTACAATTGTACACGGAACACCACTGTTAGAAGTTCTATTCCAACACCAGCTGCCAGTCCAAGATCCAACCCAAGAAGAAGAGCTGCTATGAACGTTAAAATCCATACAAGCTGTGAAAAATATAATCCATAAATTAGTGAAGCATAAATTACAAGTTTATTTGTTTTGTATATTCTTCCACAAAAGATTGAATTGTTCAGAGATTAATCAGAGATTACAATCTTCAAGACGTACCAGTATTCATTTAATAAAAATAATATAAAATAATTGTATGCTAAACATAAAAGGAAACCTATTTTTCTTTATAAATAGTTAGAAAGCAGTGCACATCCATTGGCCATCTCCTTTTGGTAGATACTTTCTTTAGATGTTATGTCTGGAACACTAATTAAAAATGGTCAAGCTTTTCTAAGTAAACAAAACTGTGTATAATGTGGTACTGCAAGTGACAAAACTACACTATACTATACTAACTATACTGTATTGAAGATGCAAATCTAACTTTTCCTAGAAGAACACTTATTCTAATCAATTGGAGAAGTCCTATAGCTGTACCAACTATGTCATTAAAGGCACATATTTCCAAATAATATACTGTAAATGTATTAAAAAAAAACATAAAATTGATGAGCAGTTGTCACAGAAAGCTTTGTACTTACACAGTCAAACTTATCTCTCTTGTACAACATGGGAATTTCATTAAACTTCATTAGCATTCCTTTTAAATTGATGATAATTATGCCTGCCAGAACAGACTAAACCAGAGAAACAAAATGATTACTGTTTCCATTAACTTTTAACATTTTGCTTTCTATTTACTTATTTTATTTATATATTAGAAGGACACATTAAAACAGAAAGAAAAAATATGTTATTATTTTTTTATTAAAATTGCTATTCATAAGAGAATAATTATTATTTTTACCTTTTGAATGGAATGGCATAATTTGGAATTAAAAGGGCAAATTAAAAGGGCAGTATAATAAAAAGGTATTTTATTTACACATAAAAGTAGAGTGTAATAATTAGGGTTGCCACCTTTGACCTAGGCAAAAACCTAGGTGGGGGATGGGCTGATAACATCAGAGGGTGGGGCAATGACAGCAGAGTGGATTGGTGATGTATCGGGTCATTCCTAGTAGGGGGTGTATATGACACTTGGGGGCAGGGTAGTGACATCAGAGGTAGGTATTGGCCAGATTTATTTATTCCACCCCCACACTTTATTATTTTACAAATAATTATTTTGCTGCAATAGCAGCTTTAGGTGTTTTCAAGATCTAGGCACATTTTTCCAAGCATACTCTGGGTTGATCCAATTAGTCCAATTATTTGACATGACTGCCGAGGCACTCTTTATTAAAAAGGAAAAGCGAATTAGTTAACATTAGGGATGAGAAAACTTTTTCAGATTGTATAGTTTGCATCGTAATTCATGGTTTCTCAAGCAAAATTTCTTGCAAATCCATGCTATTAAAAAAATGTGGTCTGTTAGTTTGAAAAAAAAAGAGGAGATGATGTATTATGTGCCCCCACATAAACATATTTGTCAGAAGCCCTCCCTGTGACAGGAGCTATCTTGTGTGGATTATGGAAGAAATTGGCAACATGGGCCATATTTTTCTATGAAGAACAGTTGTATCATAGTAAAAAGAACCTTCTCTAACAAGGTAGGACAATTTATATACTATTGCAGAGCTAAGAACATCTCAACTGCCATATATTTTTTATTTCCCAACAAATGTGGCAAAATGTAGCAGTTTCTTGAACTTTTCCACAGTTTCATCAAAATGAAATGCTGTTTGTTTGGTAATCACTAGTAACCACTAATAAATTACAATAAGTCATGGGAAATACTTCAGTATCGATCTTTGTAAATAACTTTATAGTCACATCAGATAATATATATCAAACCTTATTTTTTCAACTTACTGTACAAGCCCAGTGATGCTAGTGTTCTAAAGCAGTGATGAGCTGTACCACCAATAAGGTTACCCATTAATAATGCTTGATTATTTAAATGTTACTATTTATGTATACAAATACCTTAGGCAATGGCTCTAGAAGATATCCAACAGCTAATATAACTATCAGAACCATTGTTCCTGATACCATTCCAGCGACCTGTAAAAATAACCACAAAAGTGTCATCAGAAAATAACAGTTCATAAAACTGATATAGGTTTGGGATAAAATTATTTTATCTAACACAAACATACCCATCAACATATAGTTTCTCTCTTCTTGCGATAAAACATTCCTTAAAGGTGTCACACCAAATGTTAATCAAGAAGTTTTTGCTGGTTTTGGCCACGTTACCAAACATCTGGGAACATGTGACACTTTGGATGAACAGTTTCAAAAGACCACTATGCAATCCTATTGGATTACAGTTGGTTTTTTAAAACTGATTTTTTTATGTACTGGCTACAATGAGCTAAATTGCTAGAACATTGAAGGTGCATCTGCTTATATGGGCAACAAGACAAATATGGTCAAATGCAATATCTAGCTTGGCACATGAGTCTATTGGTTGGATAACTGTAAAGCCACCCAGTGTATGGCCACATTTAAGCTGTCCCTTGCTGACCAGTAGGTTTGATATTATGCATTCCCTGGTAAGGCATTGATTGGACAATGGTTCCAAAATTTTGGATAATTAACTGTGGTGCACTTCGACTCTCTAAAATGCTTTTATCTGGAGGACCACAAATTGACTAGTCTAAACTGACTAAATTCCATATAATGATTGGTGTATGCTTCAGGGTGGCCTTCATACAAGTACCCCTTTTTTTTAAAGCCTACTCATCTAATTGTAATTCTAAAACTGTAATCAGAGTTAAAAAGAAATACAGGAAAGCTCTTTTATTTGTTTTTGCAGAAAGAAAGCAGAGGCTTTTGTACAGGTAGAAAGGAAAACATAAAAGCACAAAATCTGATATAAATTTAAAAAACACAAATAAATTATTCAACCCACCTCATAAAAGTATAAAATCTTTCTGGGGATATATAGTTTTCCCTGGTTCAGTAACCCACAGCAACCAATAAGACATTTGTTTTTTATCAGGTATATGTAACCTTATGATTGGTTGCTTTACGTGATTAGACCTGAAGCAACCTACACAATTTTTTTTAAATAATTAACATCTTATGCTGATAGTAATTCCTTTACAAGTAATCTGTAATATTATTGGTAATTGTAGCAGCACTCTGAGTGTTCTGCCAGAGGCAATAACTAAAAAATGAATTTGTTTCTTCCTGTAATAAAAATACCATCCTACCTGAGTTTTGCCTCCTGTGCTTTCTTGTACTGAAGACCTTGATAATGAGGTGCTTGCTGCAAATCCTCTGAATGAGCCACATACAATATTGCTTAGTCCAAATGCTATTAGCTCCTGTATAAAATAATGGGGAAAATGTGTATACCTTTATAATATTACATTTTTGTGGTTGATTTTACATTTTCATAAAATTATTGGCTAAAACGGTTATGAAAAGAAACAGGACAGTTTTCCTTAAAATTAAGATTAACTACTAAGCATGATGTAAACAGTTATATAAGGAGACAATTTAAAACTGGTTCCAATTTTACTTTTTTTCTTTTCATTTGCCTTTCTATCCTGTACATATTCCAGGCACATATGTCTATGTTTTTGACATGAGTTCATCCACTGGGGTTTATGTAGAAAACAATGAATTTCTGTAAATATAATTTTTAACCAAAGCATTCCATTTTCTGTTGCACTGCTTAAACTGGGTGGTGCAGCATTGCCTGAGAACTGCAGTCATGATTATTTGTTACTGACCCTTATCTTGACTGATCTTGTAAATTTCTACCTGAAATTGACATTGGCTTCTACTATGACTATTCCTATGTTCACTGTTTGTCTTTACTTTTGGGTGAATTCAGCTGCTTCCAGATCCATATATTTGGTGGCCTTTGCTTGCCCTTGTATGTTCTCTTAAACTCCCAGCTATAAAACCAAAAGCTCTGCTCAAAAAGGGGGAAATCCTTTAACCATCCTTTGGGTTCAGGTTGCTTCATTGGACAGGTATCCATACAATATGTGTATATGTAATTGAAGTATTTATACATGCAGATTATAGAGACTGCAGGTTATTAAACCTGATTTTTTTCAGTGATATAAAAATAAAGTGAATAGCACCTAATGTCTTCCTTTTCAGCATACTCAGGCACTGAAATATTATAATATCTAATTTACAATGAGGATGATGTATTAAAATAAAATATACAAAAAAAATTGACAATGTAAATACCCAAGTGAGATGGCTCTTGAGCAATGTCCATGAGCTGCTGATCATAAATATCTTACCTGGTTACCATCTACATTATAGTTGTGTTTTAAGGCGTATACTTTGGCAACAGAGAATGCAATTGCAAACCCAACAATAGCAATAGAAAAAGCATTAGCTATTGTGGTTTGAAATACTTCTAAACTTGGGGCCAGAGGAGGTTGGTATCTGTGTAAAAATAATAATATGAGTGTCAGAATAAACAACTGTCAAAAATTATGTACTTTAATGGTATGATACTAATATACTGTATGTCACACTTGTGGCCTAGAGCTGATCTAAATGGGGGATTCTCCATCTATAATTCTAATACAAAAATACATTGGGATGGTTCTTGTTTTAAATAAAGAATAACATATTAGAAGCAATAATAATATAACCGCAACATGTGCATTTTGGAGAAGATAATGTTGATACTTCTTACTAGGTAGAAACTTTTGTGACATCTCAAATTGAATTGATAATTGGATGTAATCAGAAAAGAAGAGCTCTGAGCTTTCCAAAAACATGTCTAATACAGGTATGGGACCTGTAATCCAGAATAATTTGGATCTTCATACATTAAGGGGCACATTTACTAAGCTCGAGTGAATGATTAGAATAAAAAATACTTCGAATTTCAAATGTTTTTTTGGCTACTTCGACCATCGAATTGGCTACTTCGACCTTCGACTACGACTTCAACTTCGAATCAAACGATTCGAACTCAAAACCGTTCGACTATTCGACCATTCGATAGTCGAAATACTGTCTCTTTAAAAAAAACTTTGACCACCTACTTCGCCACCTAAAACCTACCGAGGTACAATGTTAATTAACCCTCGATATTTTCGATCCTTAGTAAATGTGCCCCATAAGTCTACTAGAAAATCATGTAAACATTAAATAAACATTAAAATAGGATTCGTTTGCTTCCAATAAGGATTAATTACACCTTATCAAGGTACCGTTTTATTATTACAGTGAAAAAGGAAATCCTTTTTTAAAATTTTAAAATGGAGTCTATGGGATGACCTTCCTGTAATTTGGAGCTTTATGAATAAAGGGTTTCCGAATAACATAACCCATACCTGTATTGGATACATATACAGAACCCATGCACACTGCATTTTAATATTTTTTAAAAGTGTTTGTTGATAACTGAAATCTTAATTACAAAATGTATTTCAAAATTACATTGGCCAAAAAAGAAATGTTGTTGAAAACTCTTACCCTTTTTGTATTGTACCTACAGTAGTTACATGGAATCTGTCTTTAAATTTAAATCCATATGACAGACCAGCTGCAATGATTGTCTATAAAATAAAACAAATTGAGGTTTTTGATAACAGGACATCAAGGCCAAATGTAAACTGACCTACACAAAACTCACATTCCTGGAAATAGTCTTCAAATTGAGGCATCACTAGATTAAAGCTGTCTGGGTAGTATACTGTGCCTCTGTGATATGTTGATTGGTAAGAATGCTTAGTCTAAGGGAAAGATGTATCAATTGCTGTGTTCAATAAAAAAAACCCAACTGAGGGGAAACGCAATATATATTATAGTAAGTGTATTTAAACAACTTTCACTATTTGTTATGCTACTTTGAGAAAGGCTCTGGTGGAGCCGAAACATCAGTCCATAGCTCTTCAATAAATCATTTTTTATTTTTCTAAGACCTGCGAGTGCTGATCCCTCTTTTTGTTTTGTATAACTTATGTACCCAGGCATATTTATTTATTTTTTCGTGAGTGCTGGCATCCTTTAGAATTTACATATATATATATCAAACAGAAAAGTTGCACACAGACAAAAATCATATTGTTCCATTTATTTTCAACTAAAGTAAATATAGAACTTTTTTTATTGCTACTTATTATAAGGGTTGGAGGAATAGGGTGGGGTTGGTACAGAGCTGGTTACATTACATACAATTATCCACTTAGGAAAAAACTGTATTCTATACTGTAGTTTACATGTATTTGGGTGATTCAATCAATTAATAGCCTGTGGAGGACAATGCAGTACTTACCAGTATTATTTCAATAGGAATTGGAACAGGCAGTTTTGACTTATATTTAGCATTGAGTTCTTTCGCAATGTACACAAGAATCATTACGATAATGCCTATAATAAGATCAGGAATATTGGTTGAAGTTATCTGAGAAAATATGCTCTCTAGAGACTGAAAAAGAGAGAAATAGTTAGAATACATTACACTCTTTTAATTTAAAAATATTTCATCTTAACAAATCCTGTGTGGTAGGCATATGTCATGTATCATACAAATAACATGCATGCACTTCTTCATGAACTTTATGTTCAACATGCCATGTTTTAACAAAACATTTAAAATGAGTGTCAGCCATTCTTTCAAATTATGTTTGTAAAGTGAATTGTAAGTCATATATGTGCTGCTGCCTAACCATAATACCGCTATCTGTAAAGTGGCCAATGAATTATCCTTCTTGATATTGACTTTAATTGTTGTTCCCACCAAATATGCTACAATAAGCATATAAAGCATAAGGTAAATTCCTTTATTATAAACAAAATATTAGGCTGCTGGGCCAGTATTTTTTATACACCACCCTAACATTGCTGAAATAAGGACAAGGAAAGGCAAATCCAATACATTGAATAAACAAATTGAATTTAGAATGTCTGGATAGGTGAGGTAAGTAAGTGGTGTGGTGTTAATTGTTTCCAGGGGCCAGTGCATTTTTCTTTTAAAGGAGCAACGGCCTGGGGGAAAAAAACTTGATTTAACTGTGATGTACCGGAATTTTCAGCAGATCTTTCTGCTCCATTTTGAAACGCAGAAATTTGCTGCTTCTCCCACTAATATAGTGAGGACTGCTTTCGGACTGTATTGGTGAGCACATAGACATTACCCCTACCCGTCTCCTAACATGAGTTTCCCAGGGCATAAATGCACTAATGCGCTTGCTCTTGCTTTTCTGCAAAAGTAAACACATCTAATTCAGTTCACAGTATTCCTTTAACAAATAAATATATGTATTATTTTCATTCACATTTTAGAACAGATATGTACAAACTGAAAGAGATACTTACATAAAATATGGATAGTGGCCCACTAAATGAAGGTATTTTAACTCCAAGCATATATTTAAGCTGTGACACCACCACTTCAATAGCAGCAGCAGTTGTGAATCCATTAATTAATGGGTCTGACAAATATATGGCTATAAAACCAACTTGCAGAAGTCCTAAAGCCAACTAAAAAAAATACATAAAAAAATGATATCCAGCTGTAAATATACATTTACATTTAATAGCATTTTGTCTAGGTACAATATACTAACCTGTATAATGCCAACAAGGAAGCCTAAAGATGATGCCACAATCATTCTTTGGTGCTCTATCAATGCTTCATTAGTGGCATTGGTAGAATTAGAAAAGCCTGTTGTGTCACCAGGTACAATGCTAGCCACAACTGACCCCACCATAAGACTCACAATTGGAAAAGGACCTAAAGGGAACATAAAGTTGTGTTTATTAAATGATTATAAATAAGTATATGTTTATTCAATAATTTAGGGGCAGAACAATCAAATGGAGCATTATGGAAAGTTTCACAGCATATATTTTACAGTAAAAACAAATGATCTTTTTATGAATGGTGTACATCAGTGCCCTAAAAAATATATTTAATAATATATTATCCCAATATTGTAATTTACTGAATACACACACATGTACACAAAAGCACTCTAACACACACACTATTTATTAAAGTCCGAATGCCAAAAATGTGAAAGATTTTACTTTCTTTACTATAAAATCCGAATTTTAGTAGAAAAAAAAACCTAAGATTTTTCAATATTTATTATACCACAAGGCAGCATAAAATCTGAATCCAAAAATACTGTCAAGATCCTTTAGAAGTCAATAGCATAGGTCCTATTTGCAATTTGAATTTATTATTGTCTCTTCTCAGTTTCGTACGATAATGCAAACATTTCAGGCTTTTCCGCCAATTTCACAAAAAATTACGACTTTTCGGTTGTCAAATCCGAAAAATTTTGATTTTTCACTTGACAATCCAATTTTTTTTTTTTTGTGGTTTTTTAATAATAAATAAGGGTACAAAGTGGATTCTAGCTTGGTCAGATTTTTTTATTAACTAAGCAGAAAAATTCAGATTCTGTTAAATAACCCCCAAAAAGTAAAATCTAAAACAAGTAAAAAAACTTTATTTTACAAGCACATATAAATGATTTAACTGTAATTCAGATTGATTGTATAAACGGTTGCAAAAAACCACAACTGACTGAAAAACAAATAACAAACATTTAGTGACAAATAGAATTAAGGAATTTACCTGCTGATACATGTCTGGAAGAGCCAAATAAGAAATACACCACTACTGGGAAAAATGATGTATATAGTCCATATCCTGGTGCTACATTTGCAAGCAGTGCATATGCCAAACCTACAAAATATCAAGTGATTTTTATATGTAAGTTATGCCAAATAAGAAAAACTACAAGGTATAAACTGAGAGAAAAAACAAAAACAGAGTGCACACAATTGGTCAATCTTGTGGTTATAAAGGCCCTTGCCTCAGAAACATTCTAATTTAATCTTCTTTGCTATTTTCATTTTGAATTCATTGTGGCACTGATAGTATATAGGTAATACGTACTTATAAAAGAAAATTCACGGAAGCCTTATCCCAGTATCTTATGTGGCAAAGGGTTACATTCCAAGGGTAGTGACACAGTAGGGAGCCACATGATAAGATAAGCCATAAACTACATACTCCATTGGCTTTTGAAGAATGAAGGGGTCATGAAGACAAAATGCATCATGTCATCATTGAATTAAAAAAATGCTTTAAGGCTACAGCCTAGGTTAGTAGTGCATTCAACTGTTAGAAAGATGAGATGCATGAGAGATGTGTATGTTAGTTAGGGATGATAAGATCAATGTCACTGTGTACTAGAAACACATTTGCACAGTGCTCCTCCATATATTGAAAAATAAGTTTTCCCATTGCAATCTTAAATGAAAATACAGGCATTGGATCTATTATCCAGAATGCTTGGGACTTGGAGTTTTCTGGATAACAGATCTTTCCATAATTTGGATCACCATACCTTAAGCCTGTTAAAAACTTTTAAACATGAAATAAACACAATAGGATTGTTACAGATTCACACAGCTTCATTAGGAACAAGTCAAGGTACTGTTTTATTATTACAGAAAAAAAAGAAATCATTTTTAAAAATTAGAATTATTTGCTTAAAATGGAGTCTACAGTAACATTAGCAACTCAATTGAACACCTACTAAGGAGGCGATCAGAAAGTACATACTGTATTGATAGTGCTATTGATGTTCAGTGCTATTAAATATACAGTTGTCAGAATCCTGTGTACCCTAGCCATAGGTTGGTGTCATGTAAAGACCTTTCTACTGGGTTTACTATGACACAGTATACAGGTGGAAGCCTATTTATTGAATTTTAGTAATTTGAGGTTTTAACCACGACTAAACTCACTTTCTCTAAATCTATGTATGCAATGAAATTTCTTAAAAGATCCAAATAAAAAAGTACGAACTAAAAATAACGCTGAAGGATCCGAAAAAAATATACAAATACCTCTAAAACCTCAGAAAATTCGATTTTTTTCATACAATTCCTAAAAAAAAAAATATATATATATATATATATATATATATATATATATATATATTATATACATAAAAATACAAAACCCTCTAAAAGTCCGAACTGATTTAAAACAGTCCAATAGGATCAGGGCAGTTCCCATTGACTTCTATAGGACCTCGACAAATTTTACCTGCAGAATTTCCGTATTACAGGTTTTCGTGGTTTTTACACTTTAGGGCTGAACTCCACGGCATGACTTCTACCGATCAGATGCGCTGAGAGGAAGCGCATGCAACAATACGGATGCGCCGGATATAATGTAAGTAGTAGAAATATCACACCTACAAACTGCATGCATCCAACACGTCACGACTGTCAGCTGAAGGCACAATGTGCAGCGCTCGCATCCGACAGTCGTGTCATGTCGGATGCATGCAGTTTGTAGGTGCGATATTTCTATCACTTACATTATTTTCAGCTCATCTGTCTTGACGCACGAGCTTCCTCTCTCTGATTGGTTTTAGAGTTTTAAAATAAATAGGAAAACCATGAATATTTAGAGATTCATGGAAAAAATCGTAATGTGATTGTTAAGTCAGCTCCATAGTGAAATTGCACATATCTATCGTAGAGCATCAGCTCAGCCCCCACGATCGCATTGTAATTAGAATAATCAGTATTCTGTGTCACAGTGTTTAAATATGGCAGTTCTTTTTCTTATAATCTTTTAGCTGTCAAAAAGGCCAGCTACAACATATTCTTTTTGAATTGTTTTTAATACAGCAGAACACCTTATAGCTTCACAATAGCTGTCTGTGAAGGCTACACATTGATTATATTAAAAGTTATTCTACAATAACTTTAATTTTGCAAGGGGTAGGTAAGCAGGGGTAGTATTTATATAACATTGGTATTTAATTGGACATTTTAATAGGGCTACTACAAAAACATTATCCCTAATCGTAGGGGTAGTGTGAAATTAGAGCTCTTTTTTTTATATATTCACATTTTTATTAATTTTACATGCCATTAACAATCAAATGTATTTTGAACAATTCACAGTTATAATGTAGCAAGTATGAAATGGTGGTTGAGTGCCATACACAGTTGTTCATGTACATTTTCATATCATTTACATTGCTAATAGGCAACCTGTAATCCCTCTACTGTTCGCTGTTGGAACAATCCATAATGTTAACTGTGTACTATGTAAATTATGGGATAAACCAGAATGGTGGGTTGGGGGTGTCTAAAAAGTAATTACCAAGGGTTCTGTCCCACAAATCAAGTTTTTTCTGATTGGACCGTTTCAAATTCCGCCTAAGGAAGCCACAACAGCTCGTTTTTGTATCGCATACCTTGCAAATATGCTCTAATACGTTCCATTGTTCTGACCCATTTAACTTTGGTAATGAGAGTTTGTTGGTTTGGAAGGGAAGTACTTTTCCACTAAGCTGCTCTGAGTGTTTTTGCTGCTGTCAGTATGTGTGTTGCCAATTTGTTAGTCTCAGGAACTTTTAATGTTTTAATTGGTAGTCACAAAATAAATGACAATGGATCTGGTTCGATAGAGTGTTTAAATACAGCCGATAGAGTATAAACTACCATGTCCCAGTATTCTTTAACCAGTGTGCAGGTCCACCACATGTGATAGAATGTGCCTATATCTCCACATCCCCCAAAGCATAGGGGGATAAAGTACTACTTCAGTTATGGGCTAGTCTTGTGGGAGTATAATACCACCTAAATATCATTTTGTATGCCCTTTCCATTATTGTTGTTCAGATCAATGTTTTGCCAGTTTTATCCCAGATAATCTGCCATTTCGCTGGTGTGATCACCTCCTGCAGATCTTCCTCCCATTTTGTCATATAGGGTTGCTTTAAAGTGGTATTATCCACTGCTAGATTGTTATACAATAGAGATATCATGTGGTTATTCTGTTCTTAAGTGTTACATAAAGTCTCAAAATATGTAGGGGATGGTGGGAAAGTGTCAAAATGTCTGGGAGATGAAATGGCTGATCTGCAGGTACCTGAAAAACTGACTGGACGGTATCAGAAGGTTTTCCTTGAGATCGTGAAAAGTTCTGACTTCCTGTTCTCAAACTAATGTGGTGGATAACAGGGCTTTATTTGTGATCCAAGGGAGAAAAGCTTTCATGTCTTCCCCTGGAGGGAATCTTTTATTTCCAAAAAAGGAGCAACACATTAACTTTTGTGGTGATAAGTGTAATTTTTCCCTATATTTGTCCCATAACTGTATAGAATGGTTTGTCGTAGGGGGTCCATAATTGTTCTCCTGTCCTTTTCAGATATCCAAATTATATATGTCTAACCATGGCATTGTAGGATATCTATGGATCATAATTATGTCAGAGAGTCTGGCTGCCATGTAGATATGAGGCACCCCCAAGCCCCCTACAGTCTAGTTTAATTCTGGGGCGTTTTTATCCGATATGAACTGTGTAATGGATTTTTGTAGGGAGTTAGCTACTCTTTCTGGAAAATGCACTGGGAGTACTCGGAACAAGTATAGTATTTTAGGTAGCAGCGTCATCTTTCCCGCTGAGATGCGACCAAACCATGATAGACCATATTTACCCCAGGTCTGTAGATTTGTTTTTAGTGTAGAGAGCAGAGGTATATCATTTTTTTCATACAGGAAGTTATAATTGGCAGTGAACTGCATTTCCAGATATTTAACAGCATGTTCTTGCCAGTGATAATCAAAGTTAGCTTGCAAATTTTTTTCTCTGTAGGATGCATTTTGATTGGCAGGGCTTGTGATTTGGAACTATTTATCTTGAACCCAGATATAGTACTGAATTGGTGTAACAGATGGTTGATAAATACACTTCTAAAATCCTATAAGAACATATAGAAAGTCATTGAGTTTTTCAGTGGTGAGCTCTAATTTCACACTTTGATAAATCTGCCCCTTACTGTTTGGGTAGCCTTTTATAGTTAAATACAGTTTATAATACACAGGAGATTTCAAACTAGGTAACGTCTATGCTACAAATTATATAGCAAAAAAAAAAAAAGCTTATTACCTTGAAGCACTGCCACAAGTCCTGTGGTGATTCCAGAAATAATATCACTTAGGAACCATTCCTTAAATCGGTAAGCAGGAAGCCAAGAAAGAACAGGTACAAAACTTAAAACAGTCTTCTTTGCTTTTTGAGGAGAACACCTATAACAATTATGATCAAATATATCAATTTACCTGCATGCAGTAATGATCAAAATGACTTGGTAAATAAATGTAATTTATCAAAGCTATCATCAGATGTATAAAGCTTAGCCCACAGGGTTTGGCCAAATGACTGGAGAAAGCAATCATGTTTTTGCAATTGATTTTTTAAATAGGTTAAATAGTGGATAACAAATAACACCATTATGTTCTACAGAGCTTATCTGCTATCTGCTTTGTAACCTGGGCCTTTTCTCCTTTGAATAGCTGCCCCCATTGCTATACAGCAGGTTATTTATATAAACAAAAGTAGCATTTCTAAAGCAAACACAGCAGTTTTACCAGTGCAGGGCAACACTGCATTATATTTGTATTACTTCAAAACACTTTAATTGTTTGATGTTACTGTTCCTTTAAACAGCATATTTTTCCCATAAGTGTTTTCTTTAATCTACAGCATTTAATTAGGCATTTGCTTTCATTTTCTAATCTGTACATCAAAACTAATAACTGATTGGTTGCTATGGGTAACTGCACTGGTGCATTTTATAACTAATGTTAGCAAGTGAGCCTTGAAATATTCTAGATGAGTGAAAAATAAACTGTTTATGAAACTCTTGATCTAATGATAATTGAAGGTATTTATGCATACTTGCCAATTTACTTGGTGCTGTAAATAACAATCTTATTCAAAAGGAAACATCTTATCAGCATTTGACAGCAGATTTGCTATACAAAGCATTGAAAAACATAACTGTACCAAGGCAAGCTGTCTATTGTACTGTATGTTGAATTGTTAATGTGATTGCTGTACATTGGTAATTCTAAGTAATTCTAAGTATCTCCCATTACTCTGCATGATGCCCTTTATAAAGCTTCAGCATGAGCCAGTTTGAGCTCTAACAGTTGTAGTTTACATAGTGTTTAATTAATAATCTACAGTATGCCTACATGTCCTATTGTCCTCAATAGGATTAAAACTTGTCTGGTATTTTACCATTTCAGCAAGTAAAACTGATGCTTAATGCCAATGTTAGCAATAGAGAATAAAGATAAAAAGATTGGACGTCTGGTATTTTTTTCTAGAAAAGTGGCAACCATACTCCTTAACGATTTGCACTTAGTTGCTATACAAATAGAACTTAACGATTACACTGTTTAGACAGTGATTCAAAAAAAGAGGGTAGCGCACAAAGTCTAGATATATATACATGCAAAAGTTAGTTTTAATATGTATTGAATTTGCTATTTAGAAAGTAAATGGGCTTGGTGGAAGGTCAAACGACAGTTAGCAGAAACTATTACTCAGTAGATCTGAATGTGTTTGCTAAGTGCAATAGTGCAAAGGCTAATGTGTTTACGTTGCCAGGGATATACAGAGAAATGTAAAAACTACTGAAGAAATCAAAGATGTCATCAAATTATTGGTAGGGTTTTAGAAACATTTTTAACCCATTATTTTTCTATCAACTATTACATTTTCCCTGTTTAGTTAGCTTGTATTGTAAATCTATATATTTATATATTGTGGAGCAGACGCAAAAGAATGGAAGTAAGAGTAAAAAGAAATTAAACTAAGAACACAAGAAACAACAATGAATAGAAAACGTTGATAATCCTGTTTGTAGTAAGTGGTGGCATCTATTGCTTTTCATTTTCTTTGTAGAAAACCTGGCAGGTTTATTTAATTATTTTCCTTGAAAACCTGAAAAAGTTTGCAGTCCCATGCTGTAACACATTTGTGGAGTTTTTATTGACTTGGTGTGAGGACTCACCCTAGGGGATCGGCGGGGACACCCGCAGCTCCTCTGGCGGGGATGCCCGCGTTGTGGTCCTGCTGTGTTGCCGGCTGCTTGATACTAGGGCATTCGGGGCGCGCACCTCCTGGTTTTATAGGCTTTGACACTGGCGTGATGACTTCATACTGCCACGAAATTCAAACCTATTTAAAGGGAGTTCTGTCTGCAGGTTGTTGCCCGTTTTTAGGTTCATCTTGTGAGAGTTCCTGGGTGCTATCCTGTGTTCTGATTCCTGTTTTGACCCTGCCTGCCTGACTTTTTTTTTTTGACTCCTGATTTCTGTGATCCCAACCTCTGCCTGGTAAACCGGCTACTCTGATATCCGTATTCCGACCCGTGCCACTTGGGCAGTGTCAAGGTCACCAGTCGTCCTTACCTACATTAACTTGCCCTATACCTGATGATTTAAAATAAAGACACCAAAAGCCCTGGATGGATTTAAAAAGGCTGCAGCTTTTATTAACAATGTTTTCAAAACATAACAGTAAAATGGTTTCAAACTCAAAAACATTACTCAAACTGGAATGCTTGCCAGTAGTACCTTACTGAGTGAATGGACCACCGCCATGCCAATCCAGCCACCCCCATGCTGCATGCTGATGTGCAAGTAAAAGCACAGTAAGCCTGACTCAAACCCTTACCCCCTGGGACCATCACCCAAGGAAGTATCAAGCAAGTGCTACAAATTATGGAAATACTGCCCTATTTCCCCACTCCAGCAATCATTCCCCCTCCAACCAAACTAAGACAAGACATGCACTCCACATAAAACTACCCCCCGGGATCACTTCAACTGGCCTTCACATCACTAAGGGCAGGAGGGCTGGATGTTGCTCCAACCGATGTTATGAAGAGGCTTTCCGACTTTCATTTTGGAAGCCCTATGACCTGGGCAGCATCGAGGTCACCAGTCTACTTTAACATCCCCTGTACCTGATGATATAAAATAAAGACACAGGAACTCTGGATGGATTTGAAAAGGCTTCATCACTGGGGGTGTTCCAATCTATGCAGTGAAGTATTATCTTAGCTCAGATAGAACCCAGGCATACCTGACCGATGATGGACCACAAAACCATGTAGCTTCTGCACAAGACTGTTTATCACCTTCCTCTCGATAGCCTCGCACTGCTCAGCAAATCACCACCAAATTCTACCCACTATCTCTGAAAAAGACAATTGTGCAGCTAACTGTGAATCTACCCTAGATCACGCCACATGCCGATATGTAGGAGTTCGCTCTGGAACGCCTGCCCAAGTTCATTCCCCCCACAATGCACCACCAACACCTCAGGTGGGGTTCCGATGCACACCTGGGCTGCAAAATCCAACAAAACTTGCTCCAAACACATCTGCCCAATCCCTAACCACCTTATCGCTACTTGAGCTGACTAAAAGGAGTGGCCCTGAAAAATGGTGTTATAACCTCTGACTTGCCCACTGAACATAGGAATTTCCAACTCAAACCAAAGCTTTTAACGTACCTGATGTGAGAAAAAGAAGAAAAGGGTAACTTCCAACAAACACAACCTATCAAGGAGCACATTCAGCTATCTGCTAGGCCCAACTCTGGCTATCCCTATTCAAAAAGAGTGTGTACCAAAATCACCAGGGTTAAGAGCCAACTGCACAAACATTGTACACAAAATGAAACTAGTACCGGGTTAACAGGGTACCATCACCATGTACAAGGAAGGGGCCAGGGGATTTCCCCCAAAGCTGAGAAAACTGACATGCCAACATTACCAGATGTGCCTCTCCCCTTATTGCATCTAATGGTATAGACACCCCCTTTTCGGCCTAGTCAGTTTTAGACCTCCTCAGCCAAATATCTACCATGGTCTCTCCAATTATAAAGTCACCCAACATCAAAACCCCCACCATGCCTTACTGGCACTGACCAGTTCTATGCCCCAAAAAAACACAAGTGCAAATGCCAATTTGAACAACTAAACTTCCCCCGGTAAAGAACAAAAACCTCTCTTAAAATTTTAAAGATACACCCTAACAGCTGATAAGACAACGGCCTACACCCATCCTTCCCACAGTTCTTTCCACCTGTTCCGCAGTGAGGACCAATGTTCTGCACCAATAATCACATTTTTACAACCCCCACAAGCGATGCCCTGGAGCATATATTGAGTTCCAAACAGCAGAAAACCAACAACCACAATAAAGCCATTATTGGCAATGAAGAGACAGACAGGCTATTGACAGCCTAAACTAATGCCATGCTGTCGGAGTTAAACAGCACTTTGTGGTTTTCCACTTTGTGGTCAGCAAACTCATTGCCCCACAATTCCACTGCCACTAGAATGGGTAACAATTCAAGGAATGTTTATGATCAGTCCGCTGTCAACCCAATTCGTGGGCCAAGCTTCAGCCAAGTAAGCACCAAATCCCTTCTTGTTAGGAGGGCCCTGCCACCAATGTTTTTTTAAAAAAAATTATTTTGGGGGCCGTGGCGCCAATGTTTTTTTTTAACTTATAAGGGGCCGTGACCATCAATAGCTTTTTATAACATGTGTGTGGGGGGGTTACTTTTGTAGCGCTGATGTCTGTGTGGTCTTTGGGTGGGATGGAGTGGGGCTTGGGTGGAGTGGGTGGGATCTGGGGTGGGGCTTGGACGTTAGTGTGGGCGGGCCAGAAATTTTTTTGTACGGGGCCCCGTGATTTCTAATGGAGGCCCTGAACATGGCATGGTTGCTTTTCTATATGAGGGCCCATGAATATGGCACCATCTTCAGGGGGCAGGCCACAAGTTTTTTTGCAAGCCCCCAGTCACTAGCTATACAAACTGCTGCAAAATGCATTTGCGCTTTCCTGTCTGTGCATTTGTTGTATTGTACAAAACATGTAGGAGAGAGGAGGGTGAAGAGGCATGCCGAGGGTATTAATCCTCACTGAGCATGGGTTGAATATATAAAGTCCCTACAGGCAATACCTTGGCTGGTATCACATCTAGGACCCCAACACAGTAAAGCAATAATACTAAGTATTGCCCCACTTTGCAGTCCTCCTATGAAATTCATTAACATTTTGAGATCAGTCATAGCATACTAGAGTTTGGTAAACGGCCAAGTGTGTTGGACTAAGCCTAAGACATGGAGCATTTGCGTCTAGCTAATGTAAATTTGGGATGGTAAAATAAGACTAAAATTGTAATGTATAGAAGACAGTTATATTGTCTTCAGCTCAGTCAGTGTTATTTATGTTCTCTTTCATGATTCCTATATCAGTCAAATACAATGTAAATAAAAAAGTATATGAATTACAAGAATTAAAGACAATTGTAAATTTAGCATATCAGAGCTGCCTAGGCCATTAGTTGATTATACCAGTTATCAGTTTTGAGTCTGTACCCAATAACTGACCTCTAGGGCAGCCTCCAGATATTGCTGAACTCCTTTTCCTTTTTTATATTGAATATGTATTATATATATATTGGGTCTCCACATACAAATTGCAAACAAACATATGTTTAAGCAAATAATAGTTCTAATAAAACAAGCATGGATCAGCAGTTCAGGCCATTAAATGCAATCAGTCATGATGTAATCAAAGCAGATACATTTTCATGCCTGGGACCTATTATCCAGAATGCTTGGGACCTGGGGTTTTCTGGATAAGGGATATTTCCGTCATTTGGATCTCCATACATTAAGGGGCCTTTTTTATTAATTCTCGATTTTTTATGGCCAAGGTTTTTAGGGGGGAAACAAATCATTTTTTGTGGAAAAAGATTTATCATACCCCCAAAGCTGCTAAAATTCCAAATCCGAAAATACTCCATCTCAAACCTGTAGAAGTCAATGCCAGATGTCCCTGACGTTGTTTCTTGACATTGTGATCTGCGCTGAATAATCCAATATAGTTGAGTTTTTGTAGCGACAATTCAATACAGTTGAGTTTTCAGAGTTATTTGTATGATTCAAATTGGAGCTAAATTTTGTCGCAGTGCTTTTTTGCTCTGACTTTTTCCGAAAAACTATTGATAAATGAGTTTCGTTTGTTGATGGGAGTTTGGTTGACTTGATTTTTATAAAAAAAATTTGATAAACATCAAGTTTTGGTAAATAACCCCTTAATCTACTTAAAGGAAACATTACATAAACCCAATAGGATTGTTTGCTTCCAATAAAGATTCATTATATCTTAGTTAGGATTATGTACAAGGTACGGTTTTATTATTACAGAGGAAAATAAAATCAATTTTAAAAACTGTGAATTACTTGACTGAAATGGAGTCTATGGGAGATGGCCCTAATTCTGAGCTTTCTGGGTAACGTGTTTCCAATAACTGATTCCATACCTGTTATCAGTGATCCATTTAACAGAAATTGTGGAACTATTGTTTAATTAATGGAATTAATTAAACAAGCCAACAAACAGGGGGTGGCTGTTGGACTTGAACACACTTTTACTTCATCCAAAAAGCATGCAGGCATTACACAGTACAGTTCTTGCTAGATTATTATCTTGTTTAAAGGTATAATATTATCTACCAAGAGTTGATTAATGTATTATTCTTCTGTATTAAACTATTTGTTGTATTATTTTAACAACATTGCCCTAGTTCTGCAGATGTGCTGTTTTGCAGCATTTTTCAAATGTTACTTACGTGCATATTCTCTTTAAGTGATCTAGTAGTGTTTTATGGTGTCTCTGCACTATTTCGTGATCAGAACTGAAGGAATCCTCTGAGTAAATGGGCCTTGCCACCATATAGTTATTTTCCACCGGATCCGCCATTGAGAGAATTTTTGTTTTAAAATATATAATATATTTAATTCATCTGGAAAAAAAAGACATTTCATTGATAAATAAGTAAATGCAACAGGATCCTCTTTAATTGTACATTTTCTTGTCCTATTCTTGGTTACTATTACAGATTTATAATAAAAGTTGGCTTCATATAGAATAAAATAAGACCATAGGAGTAGTTAAGCTCTTTTATCAACACTACTTCAATGAATTTGCTTATTGTTTCTATGAAAAAAAATTTGTACAGTTTGTCAAAATATTCGGAAAGGGTATGTACAGTGAGAGCTGTTAAGCTGTGGAATTCTCTCCCTGAATCAGTTGTAGAGGCTGATACATTAGATAGCTTTAAGAATGGGTTGGAGGGAATACAGGTTTATGGAAGGCAGCTCATAGTACAAGTTGTTCCGGTAACTGGTCCGATTACAATCTTGGAGTCAAGAAGGAATTTTTTCCCCCTCTGAGTCAAATTGGAAAGGGTTTTTGCCTTCCTCTGAATCAACTAGCAGTTAGGCAGGACTTGAACTTGAAGGTTGAACTTGATGGGCATGTGTCTTTTTTTCAACTTAACTTACTATGTTACTATGTATGTGTATTGTTATTTCTTCTACTAAATAGAGCAAGACTGATATAGAAATTAAACAATATTCCAACTTCCAGGTTCTTATGGGACATCTGTGGAGCTTGCTCATGTTAGGGGCATTAAATACAGGGGTTCAGATTTGCCAAGCACCTGCAAGCACTCTGACATGACTGGAATATAGGGTGTGCATGGGGTATAGATAGATAGATAGATAGATAGATAGATAGATAGATCGATAGATCGATCGATCGCTAGATATATTTATATATATATATATATATATATATATATATATATATATATATATATATATATATATATATATATATATATATATATATAAGCATTAAACATTCACAATAGCACACATTAATGCATATGCTCCTTTGCAAACATATATTTCTTGCCTAAGATTTTCGAGCCTGTGTAATTAAATCCACGTCATCCTGAACAGATTTCTCATAAATTGGTTAACTATTTTTTAACATTGTGGTAATGATGCTTTTACCAAGAGTTAAGCTTATTAATTTCATAGGGTGTCGAAGATCAGCACAGGCCCTGAGCTCTGGCAATTGTTTGCTAAGTGTGGCGTTGAGTAGAAAAAAATGCCACATTTAAAAATGCCAAAAAGAACACATTAAAGGGGCAATGAACACCTATATACACTTTTTTTTTCAAATGAGCAACATAAATTGAACTTTGCTAAAAATACATGTCTAATTTTTAAAGGGTTGTTTCTCTTTAAAATAACTTTTAGTATGATATCGAGAGTGATATTCTGAGACAATTTGTAATTGGTTTTAATTTTTTATTATTTATGGTTTAAACTTTTTGTTTAGAAGCTCTCCAGCAAATTACCCTAGCAACCATGCACTGATTTGAATAAGGGATTGAAATATGAACAGGGCAGAGTCTAAATAGAAAGATAAATAATAAAAAGTAACTGTAACATGTGTACCCTTAAAGCAATTGTTTTTCGGATTGGGGTCAGTGAAAGCTGAAAAGGGTCAAAAGGCAAATAATTCAAAAACTAGAAAAAGAAAAAATGAAGACCAATAGAAAAGTTGCTTAAAATTAGCCATTCTATAACATATTTTGGGGGTTATTTATCAACGGTTGAGTTTTAGAGGTTTGTCAGGTTTTTATACCTCAAATGAACTTGCAACTCAAATGTTTTTTGATTTAAAAAAAAAATGGGAATGAAAAAAACTGGAATCAGTGAATTTGGGGTGAAAAATTTAATTAACAAAAATGGAATTAACACCAAAAAAACCCCCGAACATCATGAAGGCTACCAATATTTTCAAATGGTTGAAGAGACCTCTGCCATTGACTTCTACATGACCTCAACAGGTTTTAGCTGGAGTATTTTTGGATTCCAGCTATTTCCAGGTTCAGGGTATACTAAATCCAGAAATATTCAAGTTTTAAAAAAAAAAAATCGTTTTTTTTAACCCAAAATTTGAGTTTTGACTCAACTCGACCTTTGATAAATAACTCCCTGACTGTTAACTTAAAGGTGAACCACCCTTTTAAATTAAAATGAAATCTATATTTTCTTATGCACCTTCCCCGCAAACCCTATGCATTTAACTCATGTTGAACAAAAAATAAATCCAAATTTTTTAAAATGATTTCCCTTTTCTCTGTAATAATAAATCAGTAGCTTGTACTTGATCACAACTAAGATACAATCCATCCTTATTGGAAGCAAAACCAGCCTATTGGGTTTATTTAATGTTTAAATAATTTTCTAGTAGACTTAAGGTATGAAGATTCAAATTACAGAAAGATCCCTTATCTGGAAAACCCCAGGTCCCGAGCATTCTGGATAACAGGTTTATAAATCACTTGAGCATGCTTGAGATCATGAAAATGTTTGGAAAGTCACATAAGGCCCAAATATCTCCAGCTGGACGGTTCTTCTCTGTCTACATAAGGAAAAGGGAACTTTATATTTTTCTCCCTTGCTAAATTGACAAAAAATTAGGATTGAATAGCCATTTAACTCAAAGGTTACATGGTTATCTTATTGAAATCTCCCTTCTATCTTGTGTTTTAAAGTGATTTGATTAGCAATTATTTTTCTCTTGATTAACCCTTGCATACTGCCGCTGTAATCCTGCAACATTTAGGGGCAACAACGTTTTGCCATTTATCAAATACAGATCTTAAAAAAAATGAGAAATGTAGATCTTGCCAACTAAAATGCAGATGGAATAGAATTCAATGGGAAGTGTATTTTTAACATTCAAGTTATACAGTTTGTTGTTCTTTTTTTCACCCCAACAAATGATATCGAGATTAAGCCATTCAAATTCTAAATAAATAGTTGAGATCTTTTTTATCAAAATGTTGAAAATCTAACATTAGATAATTGATTTATAATGTTTATTTTTCACAGTATAACAACAACAAAAAAATCTTGACTGGTTTACAAGGAGATATTGCTGAATACATTTTAACAATGCTCGTTATTCATTCAGTTAGGTGTAAGAGCTCAGCACAGGTGTTTGTCCAATGCAATCAAACATATCCTGATGAATTGAAAATATTTAGAAACAGAAGAAACTGATGTCAATTCTTCAAGATTTTTAACTTTTTAAGTACATCTGTACCTAAATTCAAACATTGGTGCCTTTGGCATGGGGTGAGATAAATGTTTTTTTTTTCAAAATTATGAAAATCACAGGGCACAGTGGTTTGATTAATGCTTTGGGACATGGGTGTCTTGAGAAAGTGTTTTGGTAGAACTCCAAGTAGAAACAGCCCTATTATTATTCCTTCATTCAAGTTGCAGACAGCAGTATAAGTATTTTCAGGTGAATTAACCATTTTATATGCAGTAAATACAAAAATATTAGGTATACATATTATGTGACTGACACATTTCCTTAATGTAATGGCACATAGATTTCAGCATTATACTGAATGTAGTTTTACAGTCTTTGAGCTGCTTATCTAGCACAAACTTAAGTCAACTGGTATCAGAAGCGGACTTTCGTTTTTACGTGTTATCCAAGACTGTCCATATAGCGGTTATTCAGTCTAATGCAGGTATTATGAGCTACACTATAAAATCTATGTAGCCTGCTAGATGTGTGTGCCACAGACATTTAATACCTTCTACAGCAGTGTCACTAATACTATTAGTTTAGACATTTTTAGCAATCTTTATTACTAAAAATCATTATTATGATTTTACAAGACAATTTAATGAAATTGCATCATACAGTCACTGCAGTTTGTAAAGGTTCTCCTGAGAAAAAGTAAAAACCAAAGTTCAGGATAAGAAATGCTTTGTTCTATGATTATATATCTGCCAATGTAATGAAATTAAATTTAGGATTTGTAACACTTACCTATAAGCTCTGTAAGTATTGTGGAAAAATAGTTCCTTGAAACAACTTAGTTCCTAAAGGCAGTAGCAGACAGCTAATAACTGTTTTCAGGTAGTAGTCATTTCATATATTCCTGCAGAAGGCGTTTCCAATTTGTGTAGAGCAATCATTAACTTGATTTAACTGTTTAACATACAAGAAGATTTTGAGTCGACCTTTGAATCTGTCATCAATGAGTGATATTGATAAGGAAGTTCTAAATGTGCAGTGTTTTGTATTCTTTATTATTCTCATAATAATATGGGATAGATGATTCCCATTTACCATAAATATATTCTTATATTTTGGAATTTCCATGCTCCACAATATTGGTGTCTATTCAAGCATTATTCAGGGCATGACAAAAGGGATGGTAAATTACAGTAGATCTATGAGGTTATAGGATCATGGCAGTAGATTCCACTGTTAGCTCTTTCAGTGTCAGTATTGTAACGGAATTGCAACTGTTCCAAAAAAAGGGGAGAGCAAAAAAAAAAAAAAACCTCACTACCACATTTAACTGTTTCAGCCTGTATATGTTACTGGAACTGTAAGAGGCCCATTTAACAATAATCAAATTTTGACTCTCTAAAAATTAATGGTTTTCCTATTTTTTTTTTATAAGCTCTAAAATTTGAGATTTATTAAGTGGCACATTTACTAAGCTCGAGTGAAGGATTCGAATGAAAAAAACTTTGAATTTCGAAGAATTTTTTTGGGTACCTCGACCATCGAATAGACTACTACGACCTTCGACTTGGATTCAAACTAAAAATCGTTTAACTATTCGATAGTCGAAGAACTGTCTCTTTAAAAAAAACTTCGACTACATACTTCGGCAGTTTAAACCTACCGAGGTACAATGTTAGCCTATGGGGACCTTCCCCATCACAAAGCTTTTTTTGATAGAAGAAAAATCCTTCGATCGATCGATTAAAATAGTTTCGAATCGTTCGATTCGTAGGATTTTAATATTCGAATTCAAAGGCTTCGAGGTTTGAATTTGAGAGTTTATTAACCCTCGATATTCGACCCTTAGTAAATGTGCCCCTAAGTGTAAAAAGCACAAAAACCACTAATACAAAACTCTGCTAGGTAAAAGTTGTCTAGGTCCTGTAGAAGTCAAAAGGAGCTGCGCTGATCCTATTGGACTATTTTAAATCAATTTGGACTAGGAGGTTTTCGGATATTTTTTCCTCTGTTAATTGTCCAAAAAAACTCACATTTTAAGAGGTTTTTCGAGGTATTTGCATTTGTCATAACATTCATAGTTTTAGCGTTTGTGAGTTTAGTCGTGGTTTGAAATAACACTAAAATCCGACCTTTGATAAATAGGCTCTTAAATAAATGTGTCCAAAATACACTGATGTGTCAGGTATAAAAAAAGTTTAAAGATAAACTGAGGAATGTAATAAAAGTTGGAAAATATATGCAATGCAAAAATGTATGCATCAGCTTGAACACATTCTCCTTTGCTCAAACATAATATAACTTTTGTGAACCCAAAAACGTCTGTATGTAATAAAAGTGCTTACTGGAAAAGTTGTTACAGTAGGTTTGCTCCAAAAGATTACACCTCCTTTAAGCATGCCTTAAGGGCTGAACTACACGCCGCGTCTTCATCCGACAGTCGGTTACATGTAGTTTATGTGTGTGATTTCCAGTTTGGTGCCATTATCTTCTGCACATCTGAAACGTTGTATGCATGTCATCGCATGGCGATGTGTCAGACAACGGCGCACCTAGTTCAGCCCTAAAAGCACACAATGTACAATTGAAGTTTGCAAATCAATACCTTTAATTAAGAATATAAGATTGTGAAATGCAAACTTTTATCAAAATTTGAGATTACAGCTCACCCCAGAAAAGCTCACCTATGGGATTTTTAGGATTGTATTTATCAATGGAGTTCACCATTTGAATGAACATATATATATATATATATATATATATATATATATATCATAAATAAAATGCATTCACACTTTGATAAATCTGCCCCCTAAAGTTGTTTTAGCATCTGTAGGATATTCAATGCATTTTATAATATATATATATATCTATATATATCTATATATATATCTATAAATCTATATATATATATATATATATATATATATATATATATATATATATATATATATATATGCATTTAATATATATATATAAAATGCATTGAATATCCTACATATGCTAAAACAACTCAGATTTATCAAAGTGTGAATTTAGAGTTTACCACATAAAAACTCCCCTTCTTTTCATTCATATGTTCATTCAAATGGTGAACTCCATTGATAAATACAATCCTAAAAATCCCATAGGAATGAATAGAACATGGGTGAGTTTTTCTGGGGTGAGCTGTAATCTCACATTTTGATAAATCTGTCCCTAGATTTTGTTCTGCCAAATGAAAAGCAGCTCATAGTCTGTTATCAAAAGACGCTGAAACAAAACAGTGGATTTCAGTGAAAGATCACAAGTACAAAAGAATATTGTTCTCAGCTAAAGAGAACAAACTGGCAAATTTAGCCAAATACCAGAGAATGTAGTGAAATGTCCTGCTTATTCTTTTGCTTTCAAAATCATCTACTGTATATTTTATTTTCATTAAAGTACTAGTAGATCTGTGTTTTGTTACTACATCCTCCTCAAATGAGCTCTGTATAGGAAATAAAAAAATAAAAAAACATACCATTACCCTGTCTGTGTAGCCAGTAACTGATAAGAAGAATGTTTTACTGGAGATTATAATTTGATTAACCATGTTCTTTTCCTCCTGAAGAGGAACACCAAAAAAAAGTGTTTTAAAGTAATTAAAATATAATGCACTCTTGCCCTGCACTGGTATTTACTTCAGACAACTATAGTTCATATAGTAGTATATAAATAAGCTGCTGAGTGGCACAAGGGTGCTTCTCAAAGGAGAACATCTCAGGTTACACAGCAGGCAGCAGATAAATTCCGTAGAATATAATGGCGTTCCACAGAGTTTATCTGGTATCCACTATTCAGCCTGTGCCATTTATTTCAATTGTGTCCATTGCTACACAGTGGCTTGTTTATATAAATTAAATAATGTTTCTGAAGCAAACTGGTTAATTGTATCAGTGCAGGGCAATAGTACATTATATTTTAATTACTTTAAAGGTATTCTGTCTCAGGAAAACATGAAAAAGTTCAACCAAATTAGAATCCACAATTGGACCTTTTTTAATCCGATCAGGGACAAACACTAAAAAAATCTTGCGTAAATCCAAATCATACTTTTTTTCTGACTTTTTTCCAAAATTGCTCCTTTTGCTGAAAAGCCCAAAATAGTCGGATTTTAGGGCTAATTCCATCTCAGACAACAAAAACTTCCAAATAGCAAAGGGACCTCTCCCATTGACGTATATACAACCTTGGTAGGTCTGAGATGCTGGATTTCTTTTTTGAAACTCGAAAAATTCTATTTTTTTCCATTAAAAATTTGGTTTTTATAGTTAAAAAAAACTCAAATTTTTCGAGTTTTTGGCATTCGGATTACTAAATAACCCCCTAAGTGAACTAATTAGAATAGAGCTAATGTAGCTGAGCATCTTTTCTGTGTGCATGACAAGCGCAGAATTGTCAACACATTTTATACCTCAGCCATTCCCATGGACTAGGATATCCATGACTACTTAAGATAACTTTCTTTCCCTAGTGTTCCCTAATATCTCTGTCTATCCTTAGTTCCTATCATTTCTCATTTCCTATCTACCTTCTCCTTTCCTTCTGCTCTGCTTCTTTTTAATTTAAAATAAAATAAGCTAAGGGTTTGTTGTTGTCTAAGTGGTAATTTGCACATTATACAAAGTTTAGCACAAACTGTCACCATAAAAATAAAATCTTTGAAATGATTGAAGTAGTGGTCACAGTGACCCCACTTGTCTAGCATTGGGCCTTGATGCATTTACTCAGCTAGCTGCATATAGTATCTGTAGTAAGGCATAAAGACATGATTTCATGAACTTTTTATAAATACTATATATAAGTTGGAGGGATATTGATTATCAGGGCATGCTATATTAACTTATAATACACAAAAGCCATGAATATCCTGTAAATTATATCCTTATAAACGGTGAGTTCTGATGTCATCAGTTATAAATGGTGAGTTCTGATGTCATTTATGTCACATGACTCATTGAAATTTGTGTATTATAATTAATAAAGTACCCCCATTTGCAAAATATGAGGATATTATAAGTTACCTCGGAGTTCCATGACCTGTATAAAAACACTCGGCCTTCGGCCTCGTGTTTTTATATGGTCATGAAACTCCTCGGTAACTTATAATATCCTTATATTTTACAAGAGGGGGTACTTTATTCACTATATAACACAAGAGCCATGAATATCCTGTAAATGATTTCCTTAGCAATTATATTCTTAGTGCTTAATGATATAATTGGTTATAATGGGAGCTTATTGATGCCATTTGTCACATGATTCACTGAAACTTGTGTATTATAATAAAGTACCCCTGTTGCAAAATATGAGGCTATTAGAAGTCACCTCGGAGTCCCATGACCTGTATAAAACACTTGGCCTTCGGCTTCGTGTTTTTATATGGTCATGGAACTCCTTGGTAGCTTATAATAGCCTTATATTTTACAAGAGGGGTAGTTTATTCATTATATAAACAACTCTGCAGTATGTAGCATTTGTATTTTAATTGTATAATATGTTAACGGGATGATTTGGAAATGGTTTCCCTTTCATACCTATCTCCTACAAAAACCACTTACTACAGGTGTGTTTATTGTTTTGTTTATTTCATATATGCTTATGGCTGCCTAAAACTCAGTGCAGTCATCAATCTGAATTATCAACCATCAACTGATGAGAGATGTGTACACCAGGGGGCAAATTCACTAAGATTCGAAGTTGCGACAGGCGTAGTTTCGCCAGCGCTCCGCCGCACTTCGCCAGGCGTAGTTTCGCCAGCGCTCCGCAAATTCACTAAAATCCGAAGTTGCGCTCAGGGGTAGCGTAAGGTTGCGAAGTTTCGCTAGCGTTGATTCGCTAAGTAAAACGAAGTTACGCTAGCGAAGGCTAATTTGCATATGGCGCGAAATTCAAATTTCAATGGAGGAATACTTATCAGCACTACAAATGGCTAGAAAACCTTCAAATCATCAAATAAAAATTTTATTTTGCCCTACACATGTGCCCACTGTCTAGGTAAGTTGCCATGAGTCAGGAAATGTAGGGGGAAGGAGGGGAGCCCCTAAAAATTTTTCGATCTTTTTCAGCCTATCACCCATAATGTAGAAAACATGCCAGTTTTTTTTGGGACTTAGAAAATTTTTTGACTTTTTTTGAAACAATCCCTATCTACTCTATTGCGCTTCGCCAGGTCTGAGGTGGCGAAGGAAGTCTAGCGTAAAAGGTAGCGTTCAGTACACTGCGTGCGTTAGTGAATTTGCGTAGTTACGTCGCTAGCGAAACTTCGCCAGGCGTAAGGGTGCGAAGTAACACTAGCGAAACTACGCCAGCGTTCGTTAGTGAATTTGCGCAGTAACGAAAATGACAAACGCTAGCGAAGTAACGATAGCGTTCGGCGCTTCGGCGCTTAGTGAATTTGCCCCCAGGTACTGCTGTCAGTCCTATCATGAAACCTTTATTTCAAAAGCAGCACCTATGAAATGATGGTCCTGTAAGACCTTTCAAATTTGTATGAGAGCAAATCTGCTTGCTTGTGATCTGCTGAGTGAGAGTTTGAAGTACAGAAGGCTGATCCATTCAAGCTTCTATAAACATGGACAGAAGCAATGCTGAACTCATTAGTAAATATTTGCCAATGGACACAGGAGTTAAAGAAAAACTAAGAGGACAACAAATGTCAGTCATATAGGGGCAGGCTTATAGGAGAGTTTAGGAGTCCACAAATCCAAAATCATATGCACTCTCATACGCAAATATAAAGTTCATGGAAAGATTTTGCTTCTATTTTAATAAAAATTTTAAACAAAAAAATATAATTTTCTGTGTATTGATAGCTAGTTGATGTGGTCAATCAGCCTCCAGAATTACACCAACAATGACATTTTATCCATAAGGAAAGCATTCAGAACATGGCATTTTATTGGTGGGGTTGGGTAATAGCTGCCCTGGGTCACTCTAATAGCAGAAATTCCAATTTTTAACTTGAAATCTAATTCTTTTAGTTTTTTCTATGGTGGTCGCTAATTGTTCTTTGTAATTATTTTTGTTTGTCACTTTGCTAAATGTAGAAAAAAAACAAGGGTTTTGGTGTGCTGAAATTCACCATTTACTTTCAAAAAATGCTGATTGTGGTTTGAAAATGCACATTAATTCACTACAATGAGTATAAACCTACACTTAGGGGCACATTTACTAAGCTCGAGTGAAGGATTCGAATTAAAAAAACGTTGAATTTCGAATTTTTGGGTACTTCGACCATCGAATAGGCTACTTCGACCATCGAATAGGCTACTTTGACCATCTAATAGGCTACTTCGACCATCGAATAGGCTACTTTGACCTTCGACTACGACTTTGATTTGAACGATTCAAACTAAAAATTGTTTGACTAGTCAAACATTCGATAGTCGAAGTACTCTTTAAAAAAAACTTTGACTACATACTTCGCCACTTTAAACCTACCGAGCTACAATGTTAGCCTATGGGGACCTTCCCCATAAGCTTTCTAAGCTTTTTCTGATCGAAGAAAAATCGGTCGATCTATCGATTAAAATCCTTCGAATCGTTCGATTGAAGTATTTGTGGTAAATCCAAAGGATTTTACTTCGAGGGTCGAATTTGAGGGTTAATTAACCCTCAATATTCGACCCTTGGTAAATGTGCCCCTAAGCCAAAATGATATTATCATGAGAACCAGGAAAAAACAATGAAGTGCATTAAAATCACTTGTTTGTAGTGTTTGTCCTGATATGTAATAAATGTTTAAAGCTTTATTTACAGTGGCTAGGACAACACCTACAAAGTGGTTTCAAAACAGATCATTGCAAAAGTGCTCTTGCATTTTCTTGTGACACCAGGGGGCAGATTTCTATAGAATTCGATCGAATCGAATGATTCGAACGATTCAAAGTAAAAATCGTTCGACCATTCGACCATTCAATAATCTAAGTACTGTCTCTTTAAAAAAAAATTCGACTTCATACTTCGCCAGATTAAAGCTACCGAAGTCCAATGTTTTTTTTGATCGAATAAAAATCCTTCGATTGATTGCTTAAAATCGTTCCATTTTAACCATTTCATTGTTCGATCGATCGCAGCATTTGCGCTAATTGCGATATTTGAAGGTTTTTACTTCGAGGGTCGAATTTGAGGGTTTTTTAACCCTTGAAATTCGACCCTTAGTAAATCTGCCCCCAAGACTTTTGGGTTTTTGTAAATTGTTGTTTTTCTGCTAGTGTTTTAATTTCTCACATTTATAATTCCTAAAAAATTAAATAGAGTGGCTATTCATTTTGCTGGACTGAGCAGGTAACAAAGTAGAATGGACTACTTACAACATATTATCTTATCCATGCTAGAATGTTGCTTGGCAGTTTGGCTCATGGGAGATGGGTATTTTTGGCCTTTTCTCTATTTTTTACCATTGCGCATAATCCCTATAGAGGAGCTGCCTTTCTCAAATTATGAAGATTATGCAAGACTATTACAGTAGAATATATGGATCCAAAGTAAATTAACTTCTTTTGCAGTATGAACTATAAATTGGTGCTTGAAGTAAAATTCCCAATTTTTTTTTTGACAGTTACACTGAAAAATGTTTTATTTGATTACTAAGTGAGTCTCTTGAAAGTAAACAAACCATGGGTGTAGTTCCATGAACTATGATAACAATATCTTGGGCCTCCAGTACAAAGTTTATTTTAATTGCTACGTATCTAAGAACATGGACAAAGCATTACCGTTATGTAAAATAAATCATTATAAAAGTTGAACTATAGCATGTAAAAGAATAAGAGGCTAGTTATTGTTCACAACTGTATCCCACAGAAAATTCAAACAGAAAAAGTGTAATAGTAGTTTTGAGAAATTTACTGAAAGTGAATTTGATTGTGAGGTAGCACCATTCATTTATATTAACCCTTTGCATGTTGTGATTTCAATTAATTAGTGTCTCAACATAAAGCCCATTTCCCAAAGATGGAAATAGTCCTTTTACACATTCTATAAGTAAAAACCCTACATTATTTAAAAAAATTTTTTTTTTTGGTGTTTTAGGTAACAAATAAATGATGTCTGCACACTCCAAAACAGATAAGCACAATGCAAGAAAACCTATGTGTTTTACATGCAGAGAATAGAGCTAAATGGAGTGTGAATTCAAATGAACAATATTTTTTTTTTTGGCGTGACTGTTCCATTAACAGGATCAGTATTTTATGATCTGTTTATTTAAAACGATAAGAAGGGTAAAGCCATATCTAAATATTGGACCTGTACTGCTGATTTCAGTATTTACATGGTGGGTTAATTGCCTATAAGACAACAAAGCAAGGATTTAGGTAGCTGGGAAAAAAACTGTTAAACTGACCTTTTGTTTTAGATACAAATGTGATACCTGGGTGATCAGTAGGATTCCAGGACATTCATAGCAGGAAAGGTCTTGTGATGTATGACCATTTGCACTGAGTGCAGTATAAGGGCCAAGGTGTGCTTTGGCTATCTGCAGATGATGCATCATATGTTATTTTGTTGCATTATTTCAAGAACGTGCCAAATGTTGCTTATGACTAGCTTAATAAAGTTTTTATGAAACACAATAAATAGCTTCAACATTCTGTAACACTGTGTACATTAAGTAAACTAAATTATCATAAATTTCACAATTATTTAGACTATATCTGAAGTATCATATTAACATAACAGCCCACTTCTGTACTCATTCATACATATTCCTGTTGCTTAGTGTTTGCACTGTACAGCAACTTGAATTAATTGCCACATAAATCAAAATGCTTTACCTAATTACGCACAAATGTTCTTGGGCGTTATGAAATACTGTTATCTTCAAATGTTATATTGCTGCCAAATTCATTTTAACACCTGTTCAGTGTTCTACTTGACCCTTTATACAATTGTCATCTATTTTTGGATTCAGCAGTGCTCCTGCTTTTAGATTAAAAGGCCACACAAGATAGATATTTTGATATGGATATAAAAATAATAACCTGCCGCTTAATAGAGACCTCATCTTGCAATAACAGAGGGGGGAGGGGATAATCCATAAGTGTCTCAAATGGAATTTGCCCATTACAAATGGAATTTGCATTCTATAGGCCAGATTCAGTTCAGTGAGAAAAAGGTTTATCGTGTGAAAACTCATGGACGAGATTCAATTAGAGATGCTATTCAATTCAATTCCACCCCACCATCAACCTTACCCTTAACCACTCTTACTCACACATCAACTTCTTGGATACAATCATCTACATAAATAATGGAACCATACAAACATCCCTATACCAAAAACCAACAGGCCGTCCTGAATATCTTATGTGGGAAAGTTTTCATCCTCATCAATTGTGATTAGCCAGGCTCTGAGATATGGCCGTATTTGCTCAAACCTTGATGACAGAAATAAACATCTCCATTCCTTACAGAAAACTTTTGTTAATCAGGGATACCATCCATCGGTTATTGATGATCAAATCCACAGAGCAACTCAAATACCCAGAGACACACTCTTGGATTACAAATAAAAGACAGAAAACAACAGGGTACCAATTGTAGTTACCTACAACCCACAACTGAACATTATTAGAAAAATAGCCAGAGACCTGCAACCCATGCTCCATACAGATACCCGACTAAAACAAATATTTCCGCAACTACCTCTCTTGTCTTATAGACAACCACCTAATCTGAGGAAAATGATTGTCAGAAGTGCTCTTCCTAAAACAACTACAGCAGGTACATTTCCCTGCAACAGCAACAGATGTGAAACCTGCAAATACATCCTGTGCAAAGATCAAGTTGCTATTCCATATACACAAAAAGTCTACACCATTCTGGACTACTATTCATGTGCTTCATCCAATGTGGTAGGTACTAGGTGTTCTACAGGAGGCATATACATTGGTGAAACAAAGATTGCACACCAGGATGAACCATCACAGACATAAAATCAACACCAAATCATGTGATACACCAGTGGGGCATCACTTCTGCAGTCAAAATCACAGTTTTCAGGACATGCAGGTCTTAATTCTAAAAGGGAACTGTAAAACTAAACAGGAAAGGAAGATTTATGAATTCAAATATATGGAGTTATTTAACACATTTAGACAGGGCCTTAATTTAGGGTCAGGTTACAGGTCACACTATGTGACCTGACTGAATCCAGACTCCTGGACTATTTACAACCCACCCTAATTCATTATATTATCTCTACATTTGATCTCTATCTATCTGTAACTTAATAATTAATTGCCCATGAATACCTTTCACTGATCTAACAGTATATTTGCTGTGCCTTTCTAGCTTTCATTTGTATTTTGCCTGATGAAGGGGCCTTGGTTCTCAGAAAGCTTGCAATGTATTTTTATTGTTAGCCAATATAGATATCTCTTCTACAATACTTTTTGTATTTGTTGTTTTTTTATTTGTTATATTTGCTACTGGCTAACACGGTACCACAGTTTTTGTTTTGTGCTATTCAATTCAAAAAACTTATCTCACTGTTTATCATGTCTATGGAAGTCTATGGGAAAAACTGGAGCTGAATTAGGAGAAAAGTTTTTTCTCCTTAAATTGAATTGCGACCATGAGTTTCCACTTGATAAACCATGATACAATTTTTCCTCACTGAACTGAATCTGGCTCAATATATGGTAAAATCATACATTATGAGGCAGATTTATCAAAGGTTGAATTTCAAAGTTTTTTAACTCTAATATATTCGAATTTACTCACAAATCGAATAGAAGGTTATTTTTGAAAAAAATCAAATGTCTAATATTCGATTGAATAAAAATGACCCTGAAATTTGAATGAAATTTGAATTGAGTTTTCCTCCAAAAAAACTTAGAATATCAGAAAGGCAATTAACATATTCAAATGGTTCAACGGACCTCTGCCATTGACTTGTAAACTAACTCGGCAGGTTTTAGTTGGGCAAATATTCGAATTAGAACGATTTCCAGGGTCGAGGTGTGATAAATCTTACATTCACATTCGAGTTGGTGAATTAAAATTTGAATTTGTGAGTTTTGACCAAAAACCAAATTTGAAAATTCAAAACTGAATTTACAATTCGAACCTTAATAAATCTGCCCCTATGTGTTTCACATCTTCAAACTAGCAAAAACCTTTGGCACTATCTTTAAGGTGTTGTTCTATTCATAATCAGTGAATCACTCATTTTTTGTTACAACAGTACACTTGTGTCAACTGCATTATAATAGTCTTGTTATTACACTAGTATGGATGTGATCCATAAATATATGCATTAAGTGACCTTTGCCATTATATATTTATATACACACACACATTAATTGTGACTAATGATGTATTATAAAGAGCATTTACATCAAATGAGCTATGTAGGTGGAATGGTAAGTTGACATACACATTTTCCTATTTTAGCCCTTTGCCTGCCAAGCACGTACACCATACCTGCTGGCAGGCAGGGGCTTTATTTGCCAAGGACGTACTATTATTATTAACATGTATTTATAGAGCACCAACATAGGTTTATACACTCTGACACACACATTTTAGTAAAGATTCCTTTTTACAGGGGGTTCTTTATGGCACATAATGTACAGTTGGGGCTCTGTTTCCAGCAGCTGAGTTGGCCAGCGTGAAAATTCATATGCACGTTTTTCATTTGGGGTCCATACATACCACATACTTTGGTAAATATATGCATATTGGTCATCAAACTATTCAGTAGACCTCTGACGTCCATATTTAGGGTAATTTTTATTTGTACGTAAAACACTGTGTGAGATAAATGCAGCAAGGCGGCTTTCAGAAATATCTTAAAAATCTCTACGTTTAGAAAAGCTTTGCAATTTCGTAGTTTGGTATAGAAAGATGTCGTTATCTTTGTTGGATTCATCAGAATGTGTACTTTCCAAAATACAGTATATGATTTTGTGGGTCTTTGTGTTGTTAGGAGGGTCTTGTGGCACAATACGCAGTCGGTGGCATTGTTAACAAAAAGCGAATCAACAGCAGAGAAAATACATATACACTATTTTTATTATTTTTATATAGGGTCCATACATGCCAGCTACTTTGGTTTATCTATAGATATCGGCATCAAACTGTTCCGTAGACCCTTAGCGTCAATATTTAGGGTGTTTTCCAATTGTATGTAAGAAATTGGATGAGATAAATATGGCCAATATATAATGCAATTTTCAGAAATGTCATAAAAACCTCTGCCTTTAGCATAGATTTGCATTATTGTAGTTTGGAGTAGAAATACCTAATTACCCATTCATCAGAATGTGTATTTTCCAAAAAATATATGGTTTTGTGGGGTCTTTGTACTGTTAGGAGGGTCTTGTGGCACATAATACACAGTCATGGGTCTTTGTTCACAGAAGGCTAATCTGAGAACATACATCTGCACTATTTTTATTTGGGGTTCGCACATGCTACTTGTTTATCTATACATATTGGGCATCAAACTGTTCCGAAGACCCTTGGCATCAATATTTAGGGTGTTTTCCAATTGTATGTAAGAAATTGGCTGAGATAAATGTGGCCAATTGCAATATTTATAGGCAATTCTCAGAAATGTCATAAAAAACGCTGCCTTTAGCATTGCTTTGCAGTTGAGTAGTTTGGAGCTGAAAGACATATTTACAAATTTTAGAGTCGTCAGAATGTGTACTTTCCAAAGATATATGGTTATATAAGATATATTAGTGTAAATGTAAGCCATCAAATACGTATGCACAAGGTAGATTCTGGGGTCTTTATATGCCATCTACTTCGATAAACCTATGTACATTGGGTATCAAACTGTTCAGTGGACCCCAGGCTTTCATATATAGAGTGATTTATCTTGGTACCTAATAGTATGTGGGAGATAAGATGCTGCAAGGTGGAAGTTTTGAGGTGGTTTTCATAAATATCACCAAAATCGCCGTCTTTAGAATAGGTTTGTGGCTTGGTACTTTGGAGTAGAAAGACATGCATGCCCAATTTGGATTCAAGGGAATGTCTACTTTTCAAAAATATATGGTTTTCTAGGGTGAACGTACGTTTTTCTATTTTGCCCCTCAAAAAATTATTTAAATGTGTTGTTTTTGCAGAACCTGAAATGACAAACCATATGGGGGGGTCTTGATTTGTGGCCCTAAATGCCACATGCTTAGGTAAACCTATACATTTTGGACATAAAACTGTTCAGCGGACCCCAGGCTTTCATATTTAGGGTGCTTTATCTTGATACCTAATAGTATGTGGGAGATAAGATGCTACAGGGTGATTTTTGGAAATGTCACCAAAATTGCCAAATTTAGGAAAGGAAAAATGGTCTGGCGATAAAAGTACCAAATCAGCTGGCAGTGAAAGGGTTAATGATATAAAATAAATACCATATGTAGATATTGTATTGTTATGTATTATTCACACACTAGCAATTCTTTCTCCATCTAGTATATATCTTATCAGCTGGGTGTATGATGAGTGTGGGGAGCAGCTATCAGAATTCCAATTTTTAATTACTGGTTGCCAGAGCAAATGTCATTGTGTACTACTGTGTATCATTTTAGCAGTCATTAAGAGTGTATTTACTACAGTATGCAATACTGCGCAGTCTAAAGAATTCTCGTTTGGTAGAATTTGCAGTATTATTCCATATTTAACAGAGCACAACAAAGCATGTCCTTTGCCAATACCCTACAGGAAAACAAGAAGTTGTGTGTTTGTTCAAAGAGGAGTGCAGGTAAATAAAGAGACCTTAGGCTAGGGCCAAATGGGGCCGAAATCCGGCTGCTGAAATCCACATGCCGTTTTCAGCCACTCACTGCAAGCGGTATACTCTTCTTCTTTCGCATGTGGAACCCTTGTGTCGGCTACGGCCCAAACACACTCATCGGATTTCGGCAAAGAAACAAGAGACTTTGCATTTTATGCCAAAATCTGCCAAATGTGTTTGGGCCAGAGCTGACACAAGGGTTCTGGAAGTAAAAGAAGAAGACGATACTGCTGGTGGTGAGGGGCTGAAATCAGCCTGCGGGTTTCAGTAGGCTGATTTCATGCCTGTGTAGCCCTAACCTTAGTTAGATAGAACTAGCAACCATGAAACCATTTTTTAATTGTAGGAGCCAAATTTCCATTTTGAAAATGGAAAGTCGGCGCTTCTATTGCAGAGAGAGCAATAGTGCCAAAAAGTCCACAGTGGGTGAGGAAGGTAGCCCAGAAACTTTGCTGTGTATGCACAGCTGTGGGGGGTGGAAGAGAACTTTTTAGACTTCTATAGAACCTCTAGAAGTAAAGAAGAGATGATCAGTTAGAAAGGGCATTGAGTTTACTACTCCAAATGCGTCTGTGAAAGGCTAGGCGTCTTACAGAAATTGATAGTAGTGTTATAATGTACATAACAGTAACACAAAAATCAATAGCATCCAATTCCCTCCATGCACAATGGAAGAATTATTTACCTTATTCATGGAAGAAACTAATTACATTATAAAAGACGAACACACTATTTTAAAAGCTTAGATTGCTGCCTTAGAAAAGTGGCAGAAAGGTTAAGCATAACTTAAGGTGTTATGCTCTTTTTTTTAATGTGAACTTATTTACTATAATTGTAATATTCATTAAGGGGGTTATTTACTAAACCTCAAATTTATCTGGTTGGCTTTTTTGGGGCAAAAACTTGAATATTTTTGTGGAAGAAAATACTCGAATTTTTTGAGATTTATTATACAGGTATGGGATCCGTTATCTGGAAAACCGTTATCCAGAAAGTTCCGAATTACGGAAAGGCCGTCTCCCATAGACTCCATGATAATCAAATAATCCAATAATAATTTTAAAAATGATTTCCTTTTTCTCTGTAATAATAAAACAGTACCTTGTACTTGATCCCAACTAAGATATAATTAATCCTTATTGGAAGTAAAACCAGCCTATTGGGTTTATTTAATGTTTACATGATTTTCTAGTAGTCTTAAGGTGTGAAAAGCCAAATTACGGAAAGACCCGCTATCCGCAAAGCCCCAGGTCCCATTGATTCCGGATAATAGGTCCAATACCTGTACATCGATGCTGCAAAAAGCCCAAATCTGAAACTCCGCCATCTCAGACCTGTCAAGGTCCCGTATAAGTCAAGGGTAAAGGCACCAATCTCAATTTAATGTTATAATGGTTTGTGCTTGATTTAGCCCTAAAATCCAAACAATCTGGGTTTTAATCCAATTAATTTGAGTTTTTTTCATTACTAAATAAGGTCAAATCGGGCATAGGAGTTTGGTTGTGTTTTTTTTAATAAAATAATGAGATAAATAACAGAGTTTAGTAAATAACCCCCTCAATATGACTACTTGCTAACAATGGCCTGCATTTTCCTTTTAAAAATAGGGGTCATTTACATGTGCCCTGAACGCAAAAACTTGAAGCATGGTTTAGAGTGCAGTCTGTTGGGCAAACCAGGGCATTGCAGCACCTTGATGCTGAGTGGGTAAAAGGTGGAAGAGAGGATGCATATTTCCACCCTTTACCGGTCATTTAAAAAACACGTAGGCTAGATTTAAATTTCAAGTGCTGTGTGCATGCACATACATTTTTTTGTAAAGATATACTTACATTTTTGAAAATGCAATCACCACCCCTTGTTCTTGGGTGAGAATTTCCTAGTACTAAAGAAAGATGGGTCATTTATCAGCTTTAACAAGCTGTCTAATAACACATATACATACATAGGATTTTCATGCATTATTGCAAAAATACAAACCAATAGCACTGTTCATTCCTGTGGAGGAAGTGCAGCACTTGCATACTCCAGGTGAGGCCTTACCAGGTACCTATAAAGAGGCATAATTATGTTTTCATCCCTTGAGTTAATGCCCTTTTTTATGCAAGACAAAACTTTATTTGCTTTAGTAGCCACAGAATGATACTGCCCGGAATTAGACAACTTGTTATCTACAAAAACTTCTGAGATCCTTCTCAGTTAAGGAAACACCCAACACACTGCCATTTAGTGTATAACTTGAGAGTGGAAGAGTGGTTTATTTATACCACTTGACTGATATAATAATTTTCCAGGTCATTTCTTTAAAACTGGAAAACAGCAGGATAAGACAAACACCTGTTTAGAGAAAGTAACTAAAAATGTCTGAAAATAAAGCTTCGGTCCCATGAACTCCATTACCCTTACCCCTATTCCGTGCCCTCCATCCACTCCCCCCTTCCTTCCATAGCTTTATTTATGTATAACTGCTCCTTGAAAATAAGCTCTATGTTGCACAGTTATTGGTATGTCTTGTTCTTATATAGTTTATTTATATATTTTTAAAAAAAATTGTAGTGCTCCTGTATGAACTGTATGATGTTTATACAGTACCTTGTGTGCCCACGTATACACACTAGATAACAGCACAGCTTCTACATTAAGCTGAGATTGCAAAAACTTCTCCATGTTCATCTAGGGAAAAAGGCAAACAAAATACACCAGCAGTTAAGCTGCCTAGTTAACCTTTAAAATGGAAATATTGTTGACCACAAAATCATATGATAACGTCACAAAGTTAACTTACAAAATTGGCTTCCAGTAATATTTTCTTTGGTGCATTTGTTTTATGGAGCTTGCAATCTAATTAGTAGTAAGGGCTTTACTAACATGTTATTAAAAGTGGCAATAAATAAGTCTACTCATGATCAAAGATATATATATATATATATATATATATATATATATATATATATATATATATATAGCTTTGAGAAACAAGGTATTATGACTGAACTGGCATTAATTTTTACATAACTTGCAATTCTCTGTACTAAAAACTCATCCTCAACGTTTACTCAATTGCTTGTCATTGTATTAGTCTTCATTTTTATTCCAGTTCCCATATTCTTCCGAAATTCATAGATACGCCCTTTAAAGCCAAATACTTTTAATCAATAACATCTTTCACATTTTTAAGATAAAATTTGAACATTTAAATAACCATATATTGTTTTCTTCCTTGTTCCTGCAGGTTTAAAACAATTCAAATATTGAGTTATAATTAGTCATACTTACTGTTCTCTCTTTGAACTGTTGAACTCTTTGAACATGATGTGATGGAGCACAGGTTATATTGATGCATAAGGCACACAGAATAATTTTATTTCAGTGAGAAGAATATGTGCAGAAATTTATCTTCCTTTGGTTAGGAACTAGCTAACAGAAATTTTTTCTACTATTATTTATTGTGTGCCATTGTCTCATTAAAAAAGGGATGCAGATATAAGACATAACAATTTACAACTACAAACATTAACATCTGACAGAAACACAGTAGGATCAAAACCCGCCTAGTCTGGTTTCAACAGGTCTAATAACATAAGAGTTGGAGGGTTATAAGTGTAGGATTTAAACAAACAAACAAAAACTAACCAGTTCTCTGTAGTAAGAAATTGTCTGACCAATCAAAGATTCTGTTGAACATGCTTCAGTTGCATAGACTATTTCTAGGAATGCCTAATTTCACTAGGTTGTTAACAGGCTATGTACACTGCAAAATCTTCTTGTGTTTTCTGTCTTCATTGCACATTGTGTAGCCAACCCTAAAGGCAGCTGTATACTGGGATATTCTTGTAAATATCTGATAAACTGAACAATATCCACTGAACAAAGTTGACACAGATTCAACAAAAAGGTGAAGGCCAAAGCTGATCGTAGCAGTTAGAGGTTTATGAAAAAATCAGGGTAAAATCTAACAACCTATAAGAACTAAACTGGATAAAATATTTCATTCATAATTAGTCATTAATATAATATCTATAAGAAAATCTATATACACCTAACTTAAGATACTTGCTACATGACCTCACTAAACTCTAAGAAATCGCTTAATAAATTCCCTTCCTTTTATCTCTTCACTGTGACATTATTAAACAAGAGAACATACATAGATTCAACAAAAACAAGTTGAAGGCCAAAGTTGATCGGCTGCCAAATACTTTCCTTTCATCATGTGAAAAACAAAGTCTGGCTGTGCCCTTACTGCAATTGTAATGCTTATTATAAATGCTTATTATATTACATACTGTATAGAATGGTTATTTGCTGCTTTATGACAGTATGTGCACAAAATGTATTGGGCAAAATCTTGCCACACGAGTTGGTGAAATGTTGCTGCCAAATTACCTTTATACAATTACTTTTGAAAAATTGTAAATTAAGTATTGCAAATCAATCGCAATGTCTTCATCATAATGTTTTATGCAACTGTTTACACTGTATCACTATTAGGCACAAAGAAAACTGTATGTTTTAATTATTAATTAGGGATTCATATTTATTTTTATCACTAGTGATGGGCGAATTTATTCGGCAGGCGCGAATTCGCGCGATTCGCCGTCAGGGAATAAATTCGCAAAATGCCGACGAAAATGTGCGGCGTCAAAAACGGGCGCCGGCGTCAAAAAAACGGGCGCCAGCGTCAAAAACAGGCGTCGGCGTCAAAAAACGAGACGCCAGCGCCGTTTCGCTAATTTTTCGCAAATTCGCCCATCACTATTTATCACATATAGTGGCTTTAAGATTAGGTAGAAAATTTTACAGCAAACAAACAAAAACCCCAACTAAAGGAGAACTCTGTTCCATTTTTTTTACATAATGAAAATGTGATTCTAAACAACTTTCCTGAATACATTAAACATTATTATATTTTAAGAAAAAACAAGAATGGGAAAAACTCGAATCAGCGAGTTTGGGGTTAACAACCTGAAAACTAGAATTGATCGAGTTTTCATCGGTATAAAAACTGCTCGGATTCATCAAGTTTTCAAGCAAAACCCACCGAAAACAACTCGAACATCAAGAAGGCTATTAACACCATCAAATGGGTCAGGGGACCTCTACCATTGACTTCTACATGACCGTGACAGGTTTTAGAAGGTGTATTTTCGAATTTATGCTATTTCCAAGGATGAGGTATAAAAAAAAATCTCTTGGAAAAATTCTATTTTTTTCTTAAAAATCTAAAAAAATCTAGACTTTTTAACCTGAAGATCTAACAAAAACTTTGAAAACTTGAGTTTGTTGTGGAAAACACAACTCAACCTTTGATAAATAACCCCCTTAATAAATCTTGAATTTTTAGAGTTCTAGTGAAACGAAAATTACGATTTGTGAACAAAACGGAAATCCAAATGTAAAAAGGCCCCATAGAGTTATTTATTTCCCCATTTTCTTGGCCCTGAAATGTAAACGCTAATCCCTGTCCCTTTTTGTCTGCATTGTCATAGGCTGCCTTTAATAACTTTTTATTATAATATTTAACCTGAAATTTGTTTCTTATTACTTCGGTCTGTTTTATAAAATTTTGTTCTTTATTGTAATTCTTCTCTACTTGCAAAAACTGGCCCACTATTGTTAACATAGTGTACGGGGTTAACATAAGGTACACAGTCACTGATTTGAAATGTGTCCTAGTTACTAAAGCATGATCTTGTACAAAAACCTCCAAGTTAAGAAACACTAATGAAATTTTGTACGTGACTTTTAAATTGAAATCATTAACATTAAGCACAGCCTGAAGATCAGCTATGCTCACATCTTAAACCAGTAAAATTGAATCAATATATTGACACCAGAACAAAATTGAATGCACAAAATGTATTGGTCAAAAAGGGAATGACTTCATGCTTGTCATTAAAATTAGACAGAGAATTGTACCATTCAAGGCAATTAAAAATTGAATTCCTTAATATATCAAATATGGCTGAGGTGGAACAGAAATTGATGTTCTAAGAAACAAAGTTAAATAAATACGTAGAAAAGATTGTGGGTTTAAAAAAGATCAGCATAATTATCTCACTTGTAGCCAGATGATATTTTATGTTATGAATAGATAATATTCAGTTTAAGCAATTTGATTTTTCAGGTGTCAGGACCTTAGTGTCAGGAATAGGTAGGGGGCACAGAGGAAGCAGAGGTGGAAAGGATGAGTCCTTCAGGCAGAAGCTGTTGCACATGGGACACTGGAACAGGACTGGAACAGGACTGGAAAGCAGAGCAGGGCTGGAGCAAGGTTCAAGGTTCAGACAAGACAAGGCAAGGTAAAGTTCATTAGTTAAGTAGTTGATCCTCTAGAACGAAAGGTGTTTCCCCAATCAGGCAATCAGCAGGGCTCTCCTCCACGCTCAAAAAAAAGGCAATTTCCACAAGAGATTGCTGTATTCCTCAAAAACCACAAGGTTTTGAGGGGGAATAAAACAGATAAAATATATATAGTGCAGTATTTCAAAATAAATTATGATATTTTTTGTGAACTTGCTATGTTCAAATATACCCGCATGTGAATAATTTATACTTAAAAATCATGCACCACCATAAGGAGTTAATATTTAACCAATGTAAAAGTCTGTAACTTAAGTGGTGCTAGAGGTTTTTTGGCTATAGTCCTTATTTATATATCCAAGTTTTGACACCTGTGATGTTTAGAGTTATAGTTGCACAGAAGCCCACACTCCGATCCTAGTGTGTCTGGCAGGTGTTTATACTTAAGTTGATACAGGCGTATGCAATTTGAGCGTCTCAAAGGTAAAGTTCAGACCAGTAGTGATGGGCGAATTTATGCGCCAGGCGCAAATTCGCGGCGAATTTATGCGCCAGGCGCAAATTCGCGGCGAATTTGCGCGATTCGCCGCCAGCGAATAAATTCGCGAAACTCCCGCCGGCGTCAAAATTTTTTTTTCGAAAAACGGACGCCGGCGTCTAAAACGAGACGCCGGCGCCGTTTCGCGAATTTTTCGCCGTTTCGCGAATTTCGCGCGAAATTCGAGAATTTTTCGGCGAAGCGAAACGGCGCAAATTCGCCCATCACTACAGACCAGAGCTAGGGGCAATGCCACACTGCTCAGAAAGGACAATGCCCAAGCACTGGTGGTGAGGAGGGCTAGCCTTATATAGGGCATAGTCAGTTCTGATTGGCTGGCCCCAGCCCACCAATAAGGCTGCTACTGGAAATACACTGCAAAGGTCAGGTGATAGATAACCAACACACCTGCTAGCTGCTCCTATGGCCTATTGGATAAGGTATAGAGCCAGAAACCCAAAGGTCCCTGGCTCAAATCCCAGCAGAGCCTTATATAAAGAACAGGTGCATATTTCCCAACAGGGGTGAAAATATTGCCCTTTGTACTAGTATCTGTAATAAGCCAAATGCTCTGAATAGAGTGAAACTGGGTATATCTAAAATAAAGAAATGTATCAAGTAAAATTGAGAAAGACCAATAATGATTGACCTCCACAGTTTTACTATCAAAGGACATATAACCATAATTCTCCTTGTACTGGACATTACCACCATTGTATAGGAAGTATAGGACAATGCGAGTGAAAGTAGGAAGAGAAAGGATGAGCAAGTGACCTTGGTTATCTCTTCAGAAAACATTGCACCACAATGTTGAACACATGCAAAACAAGGCACATGGGCCAGATGGACTCTGTGGAGGGTTTTCAGCAAATTACATCCATTGTAACATACATTGGCTATGGTATTTGAAATGGGAAAAGAGATAATCACCTCTGGACCTGAGCCTGAAAGGAGGCAGAGTTGCAGCATAGGCTGGCAGCAACAGGGCTGCTCTAAAGTATCGCTGTGTGATGGACTGTAATAAAAATACCTTGTGGTCTAGTGGTGCGGCGGTGTGGACGGCCACCACGCAGCCGCGCTCCTTCTCTTGCCTCCAGCACCGGCGACATCTTGGTTTCTTAGGGCGCGTGCGGCGCGCCGGCGCACCTCTTAAAGGTACAGGCACGCTGGTGTAATTACGCCAGCGCGCATTTGCGCACGTTTTTGGCGCGAAATTTGAAAGTATTTAAGGCCCATTCATACTCCCAGCCAGTGCCCGTGATAGAACTTTGTTTCTAAGTGGTTTCTGAGCCTAGTGCATCTGTTCCTGGTTTCTGTATCCTGTTTATCCGTGTTTGACCCTGCCTGTATCCTGACTATTCTGAACTCTGTATCCTGACCCTTGCCTGCCTACGACAACTCTTCCTGCTAAACCCCTTGATTGACAACCCGGTTTGACCCTTGCCTGCCTGACGATTCTGATATCCGCCTGCCTCGACTCTGCCTGCCTGACGATTCTCTTGCCTGCTCCATTTGTACCGTGACCTTCGGCTCAAAAGACTCTGCTAACAGCCGTGCCCCTTTGCCAGCCAGAACACCTCGCCTTGCACCCCTCGTTAAGTCCAGGTGGCACCCAAGTAAGCTGAGGGCTCCTCCCAAAGCCCAACGGTGGTCACACTACTGGTGAAGCCGAGCCGAGACCAGGGTGCTTGGCATTTGTTCTGGTATTGGGTGCCGGTCGTGACATGGACGCTCCAGAGGGGCTGTTCCCACGTCATCCTATAGTGGTGTTTCTTATGGAAAGTTAAGGCTGAACCTGACTCTGCCTGCACCCTACAGATTCTCTGATAACAGAGATTGCAAACTGCAACTGACTGGTCATCTGTTAGGTCTTTTGCAGCCAATTCCGCTTCAAAAAAGGAAAAGTTGCCAGCATTTTGTAAGTTTAATGCATTTTTGGCACAGAGGACATGATGTAAGTGACAGAAGATTGAGGACGAGCTAGCTTATTTTTAGCACTTCGCCTGGTCTGAGGTGGCAAAGTCAACTCTGGAGAAAGAGGTAACGTTCAGTAAAATCCACACTTTACTAAATTTGTGATGTAAAGAACTTTCACTAGAGCGAAAGGTCGTCTGGTGATAGAGTGTGAACGAACGCTAGTGACGGTCTCTTTCACTAGCGAATTGTCACCTGTGCCTGTTAGTGAGTTGGTGATGTCCTTGCGGGTGGCAACGTTGGCAAATTGTCCCTAGCTTTAGCCACCTCGTCCTTTGGTGAATTTGCCCCATAATATTCTAGCACTAGGGATGGCTCTGGCCCCATTGGTTGATGTGGAAAATTAGGGGTGAATAACATGTCTGCATTTTTGTTTTCAAGCACAGAACAAAACTGTACCAGATGAAAAAGTTTGCTCATTCCTTTAAGATGACTAAAAAAGGGTCATCCATAAGATACAATTGGTAAGATGGAGGCCATCCTCTCCCTCTACTGAATGAAAATATTGACAGCTGTTTCACCTCCTACTGTGGTTTTGTCCAAAAAAGATAAAATACTCAAAATTGCCCCCCGTCATTGAAATGAAAGCGCACGTTGCACCAGGCACTTTCCATTCACATAAATGAATACGCACTTGAGCATTTTATCACAAACTACAAAGTACCAGTGGCTAGGGTTGCCACCTTTTCTGGAAAAAAATACCGGCCTTCCTATATATTTATGTTTTTTTCCTTTTTAATAACATTGAGATCAACCATTATTTTTACAGGCCACTAAAATACCGGCCAGGTGGCAACCCTTGCTGTACCATGACCATGTGGACACTACAGGCCTGTATGGTATGTAACTTTTTCTGGGAAGAAAAATGCTATCCTTCTTATATTTGTTTCTGTATGTGTTCCTATAAAGTGGCAACTGCTTCCACCTTAGGCAAAGACTGAAACAGAGGGAGTACTCTATGGGGCAAATTTACTGATGGTCGAATATCGAGGGTTAATTAACCCTCGATATTCGACTGCCGAATGTAAATCCTTCGACTTCGAATATCGAAGTCGAAGGATTTACTGCAATTTGTTTGATCGAACGAGCAAACGAAAAATCGTTTTAATCCATCGATCGAACGATTTTTCTTCGACCTAAAAAAGCTAGCAAAGCCTATGGGGACCTTCCCCATAGGCTAACATTGACGTTGGTAGGTTTTAGGTGGCGAACTAGGGGGTCGAAATTATTTTTTTAAAGAGACAGTACTTCGACTATCGAATGGTTGAATAGTCGAACGATTTTTAGTTCGAATTGTTCGATTCAAAGTCGATGGTCGAAGTAGCCAAAAAACCATTTGAAGTTTTTTTTCCTCTATTCCTTCACTCGAGCTGAGTAAATGGGCCCCCTAAGTGTCTGTTATCCAAATAATCAACCTTCATAGCATCAGATATTGACAGTGCCCAGTTGCACTGATAGATTTTAGTTTTTATACTATTTATTCAGGGATATACACTAAAGCAGTGATCCCCAACCAGTAGCTCGTGAGCAACATGTTGCTCTCCAACCCCTTGGATGTTGCTCCCAGTGGCCTCAAAGCAAGAGCTTATTTTTGAATTCCAGGCTTGGAGGCAAGTTTTGTTTGTATAAAAACCAGGTGTACTACCAAACAGAGCCTCAATGTAGGTTGACAATGCACATAGGGGCTACTAAATGGCCAATCACAGCACTTATTTGGCACCCCAAGAACATGTTTCATGCTAGTGTTGCTCTCCAACTCCTTTTACTTCTGAATGTTGCTCACGGGTTCAAAAGGTTGGGGATCCCTGCACTAAAGGGATGTCACGCTTTATTCAGGGTTCACTGGTTGGGGTATTGTTTTTAGCAGTTTGAGTAGTATCAGCAAGCCACGCAAACTTTGGAAGGTTGTTGTAAACCACCGCAATGGAGACAAAGTATCCCGCCAAAGTTATCTCACTGAGAACAGAGAATGAAAATTAAAGTTTTGCTGTTCCACAGTACTTTAAGCCGATGCCAACACCGTTCAAGCCAATCCTACTCCCCTTAGACCTTGGCCTTCCCACTTAGTGTCTTTCCGCCTGTCACAACCTTTTTATTTACTAGGCAGAAAACCGGAAGTCTCGGTGACATTCTTGCCGACCAAGATGCTTTGAAGACTACATTTCCCATGCTTCATCTCTTCTATTCCTTTCTTCTTTGCACATGCGCGTCTCGCACAGTCCTTGGTAGTGAGGAGAGTAGGTTAGTGGGAGGATATAACCTACGGAGGCAAAATGTACAGCTGGAGTCGCGTGTACTGCGTATTAAGCCAGGTAAACTGTATCACCTTGTAATTTAGGCGTGGCAGCTGCATTAACTGAGAAAAAAGAACCGAGTATTTTGTGTCTGAACGAGACTGGCAGCTAAGGCCTACACCATGTCTCTTTACTGACTGTAACCTGCACCAAAACTTGTGACACCTTCTTAATAATACCCCGCCTTCAATACCGAGCTACTACTGGGGTTTCACCTTGAGCACAACTCTCTACAGTATCCCTATTGTAGGGAATATGCCCCCCCCGTCACTGATCATGTCACACGTGTAGGAACAGGATCCAGTACGTTATATAGTGTTCCTATGTCAACAACCCATGTGGAATGTAACATCGCTCAATAACTGTTTTGTTCTATTCTTGAGGTCTAGATCAAAAGTTTTATCCTAAAGTTGCATATTTTTACATTTTAGAATAAGGTGAATAAAGCATATGAGGAAACCAACCAAGTTTGCCATTGTCCTAACCCTAAATTCCCTAATCACTTGAACAAATGTCATACTGGAAAACTATAGGGCAGTTTCCAAGAACAACCAATCATGTCTTTGCTTTCATTTTCTAACTAGTGGTAGACTGTTGCTGACTGGATGCTAGGGGTAACTGCATGTTCATATTAGGGCATCTATTGGTAAATCAGTCCCTCCCCAAAATTGATTGCTATATGGGTGCACCAAATCCATGTTTTATGGTAATTAACACGATAATTGCAATTAAAAGGCAATATGTTATTAAAGAGCCACAGACCCCTGCAGCAACAGTTTGCAGCTTGAATAGCTCTATGTAATTACCTGTATGATGTGCAGTTACATTTTTTATTGAGTTCTGTATAGGGTTTTTAATATCTTTCTGTAACACCCTCAATACCCATACATCTGGGTTCCTAGATTACAGGGTTTCAGGAAAGAACTATAGTTTAGCTTTGGTTATAAATCATATCTCTATAGGTTGTATCATTTGGCTACTTTGGAAAATAAGTCCACTAGCTGCTTACTATCCAGATGGTCCTAGTTTGGGCAAAGTGTTAGGACAGCAATAAAATAGTTGGTAAAATGTAAAATAAATAGCTTATTTTTCCACCCAACACCTTATTTGTCTTAAATTCGTTATGGCTTTCCCCCTGGCACCTCCTAACAGTAAGCCAGTACAGTTTTACATGTCCTGAGTGTTACAGACACACTATTGCCATATTCGGAGTGTGAATGATTACAACTGATACTGTCTCAACTTTCAGCCCCCCATCTATTCTTTAACAGCAACTCTTAGCACCCCAAAATAATATTTGTATGTGAATGGATAGTGGGAATTGCGTGCTAGATATACCTGTTGTATATACTGAAAACAAATATCAGCCTTGTAGAAATGTCTTTATTCATGAGGCACTTTTGCTTTGTCTGTGAAGGATTCTTCCAGTTCTGCATTCTAAAATAATGCTGGAAGGTTTATTGGTTCCTAATGAAATCTTTTTTGTGTGTTGTGTTAATGTGAAAAATTAGATTTAAACTCTGCTGGGGCCAAGACTGACGTGAATGATTAATAATCGCTATAAAACACTGTATAAATAAAGGGTCATTTTCTAAAGCAGATAGTATTAATGTGAGATTTCATTAATTGCATTTTTATTTGTATAATTAACACTGCTTTTTTTCGTTTAGAAAAATAATTTTAGCCGAATACCCCATGGCTTACAAAGAATAAGTTTTGCAGCTTGGAGAAACTATTCAGAGAAAGCACGTAAGTAGTGCATATTTTTCATGTACATTGTACTTCATGTACATTGAAATAATGTCTGTTGTATTTGTGTTTGTTTTCATTAGCCGCACTTTTCTACTAGTTTTGTCAGTAATCAACCACTAGCCCTTCCACACACTCACATTATGCAAGCCATCACTTTACACGGTTCTCTGCTTTTGGCAAGCAGAGGAGCACCGTACGGGTTTATCTTGACGTGGTATGATGGCTTATCAATTTTTGATCATAACTTTGTGACCCCTGTTTTTCTAAATACATGCACTTGCATATATACTGAATTACTTATGAGACAGGGGACCAGGGAATGTGCATTGATTTACTGACCAAATCAGTAGCACTTCTATTGTATTTAAAGGAATAGTTCAGTGTGAAAATAAAAACTGGGTAAATAGATAGGCTGTGCAAAATAAAAAATGTTTCTAATATAGTAAATTAGCCAAAAATGTAATATATAAAGGCTGGAGTGAACAGATGTCTAATAAAACAGCCAGAATCCAACTTCCTGCTTTTCAGCTCTATAACTCTGAGCTAGTCAGCGACTTGAAGGAGGGCCACATGGTACATTTCTGTTCAGTGAGTTTGTAATTGATCCTCAGCATTCAGCTCAGATTCAAAAGCAACAGATATGACCCATGTGGCCCCCCCTCAAGTCTCTGATTGGTTACTGCCTGGTAGCCAGGGTAACCAGTCAGTGTAAACCAAGAAAGATGAAAAGCAGGAAGTAGTGTTCTGACTGACTTGTTATACATCAAATCACTCCAGCCTTTGTACATTGCATTTTTGTCTAACTAACTATATTAGAAACATTTTTTATTTTGCACAGCCTATTTATTTACCCAGTTTTTATTTTTACACTGAACAATTCCTTTAAACACATTTTACTTAGCCTTGGAGTGCACCCACAACCCTCTTCTTTTGTATTTTTATGGCAAACAGAGAAAAACTGATTTTAAGGGTTACTTAAACCCTAACTAAAACTACCACCAATGCAGTAGTGATATGCGGGTCAGAGTTTCCCTGACCCGCACCCGACCCTAACTAGCCCTGCTGCCGCCCACACCCGCGCTTCCGGGGTCCTTTTATAGACCTGCACCACCTGCTGATTACGTCACAATGAGGTCACAAAAGGGGCGAGCAGACGTGACACTATAAAACCGCAACCCGGAAGGCGGATGCCGGCATTTGAAGGTGGTGGGCGGGGAGAGCAGGAGAAGAGCTCAACCGCACCTGGCCACCACCTGCGAGGAGCAGTGCGAGGTCGACCCAAACCGGGTCATTGGGTCTGCCTGCACATCACTACAATGCAGTGTAGCTGAGCAACAACTTACCCATCTCTGTTAGTATTGAACTGACCTGCACTTGCTTCATTTGGGGGATTTTTATAATGGGGAAGATGTTTCTGTTCAACTGTGTTAAGACTTTAGATCCCATAAAACAGGACTGCCCAGCACATCTATAAAAAAATCTATTTTCCCCTGTACTGGGTACAAAGAGGGAAGGATACACATTGGTCTAAACATACCTCCTTTGTACATTCTCAGTATTTTGCGACACATGTTGTTGTGATGCTGTATATTTTCTCTTTAAATTGCAGCTGAAACCTTTGCTAAACATTCACTCCTCTTTGATAGTGTAAAGGTAATGACACATGACACCTTTTTATCATGATAGAGAATGGGAAATTCACATGTGATCCTGCTTAATAGACAGGTGTGTATGACTGTGAAATACAGTACAGAGCAGTGTGTTTCCGAGAATCTATCACTTAGCAGGACATGGCGTGACCTTGCCGTTTCCTGTTCATTTTGAGAAGTGGGAAGATTTCCACCATTTGTCCCCCTCCCTCAAATTGCTGGGATGTAAAAACTATGCAAATCTCACAATGTACCATTACCTTTTGGGTAAACTGCTGCTGTTGTCGTCTTTTTCCACTGGCACTTTAAAAGATTGTTTAATCTGGACACTTTAAATTTATTTAATAGTAACTGCACTGATCTATACACTTCTTTAGTTATACCCTCCTGTCATTTTTTTTGAAGTTGAAGCAGATGTTACAGTCATTGGTTCTGGTCCAGGAGGCTATGTTGCTGCCATTAAAGCTGCCCAGCTGGGTTTCCAGGTGAGTCCCCAAACTTGACTTGTTTTCTTTTGTAAAATTATTGGGTTTGTTTTATAAGACCATTTACCCAATTTATGTCAGTAGGATTTTGGGGCATATTTTAAAAATCATGGTTAATAAAATATAGAAAATACTACTTCAAGTTCTTTCATTTAGCATCTGGCCAAATTGAATGGCAAGAATACTGCCAGAATACATCTGTGTGTGACAACTGACCTAATCCATAAGAAGCATTTAGCATTAGAATTTTCCAGCCTGCTGCACGTTAATACTATAAGCAAATATGAGATTGATGTTGGCTACAAGACTTGGCAAATTTTGCCTATTTATAAAAAATATCCAGTTTTTCTAAATTGGGCAATTAGGATTTTTTTATTTCGAATATAAACATTGTAGTCTTGTGTTGTGTTCATTTTCCTTATTTAACTTTTTTCATGCTATAGTTCATTTTAGTGATAACTGCTTTTGATTTAAAAACTACTGATCCTGGCATTATTTGGTATAGCAACTGCTAAGGAGGCAAACATAGTTATATTAAGATTTTTGCCTTTGTGCTGCCACATGATTAATCCCATCACTTTTGATACAGTATCGAGTATACTGAGGTTTTTTTTCTCCAAATCTGCAGGGACTATTTGTCTGCTCCTAAAAACTGCAAATAACTAACTAATAACAATTGTACAAGGCTGATTCTGTAATGTTGCTTGACTTAGTATTATTCTCTAGCTGTAGAGACAGATTTGGATATTACACCAGGCTTCTTGGTTGCAGATAATAGCAAAGGAAACATTTTTTTCATAAATATATAAATAGTAAGTTAGTAAATGTAACAATATGTTCATATGTTCAGTACATGCAAAAACTATGAAATTATTATTCTTTCTTAGACTGTATGCGTGGAGAAAAATGATACCCTTGGTGGAACTTGTCTGAATGTTGGCTGTATCCCTTCTAAGGTATGTACATTCAAGTTCATAAATTAATGTTACTTTCTCATTTTATAGCTAACTCATGCTAATGCATGGCAAAAGACTTAAGTTTTATGTACCCAAACAGCTTCATTCTTTAGTTTCATGAAAGACACAGCAACCTCGTTTTGAAAGTTTAGAAGGGTGGTAATTGTTTTTTTTTATACAGGTATGGGATCCGTTATCCGGAAACCCATTATCCAAAAAGCTCGAAATTACGGAAAGGCCATCTCCCATAGACTAATCATAATCAAATAATCCAGTGTTTTAAAAATGATTTTTCCTGTTTCTATGTAATAATAAAACAGAACCTTGTATTTGATCCCAACTAAGATATAATTAATCCTTATTAGAAAGCAAAACCAGCCTATTGGCTTTATTTAATGTTTATATGGTTTTCTAGTAGCGTTAAGTTATAAAGCTTCAAATTATGGAAAGATCTGTTGCAAACCCCAGGTCCCCAGCATTCTTGATAACAGGTTCCATACCTGTATGTCAATTTAACCTAAATGTTAAGAGTAAATAAGCAACAGTGATGCACTTCTTTAGGAATCTGGGAGCTTGATCATTGGACTCATGAACTGCTTATATGGTTCAGTGCAAATCGCTCGTTCACCAGGCCTCGATAACATAGGATAGAGACCTTCCCAGGTTTAATATGGAAGACCCAACCTGCATTCAGGCCTGCAATTTACATTTTACCCAATCTAACCCTCTAGAGGCTTACCTCTTAAACTGGGTGACTTGCTGGAACTACGGGTAGGTAAAAGAAGCATGTGAGGGGGGGCGCTGGGCACATACCTCTTTTGTCGCCTTCCCTAGTCCAAGCTCTTGTACCCCCTACCGCCTGCTTGTTATCCCACCACATGCCGGTAAATCCCTCCCGCCACTTGTCAACACGAGCTTGTTTGTGCACACAGTGGTGGTGGAGCAAGTGTGAGGTAGTCGCCTGGATAATGTTAGTATATGTTTATATAAGGTATAGTGTATTGATTATAGCTTTCTTTTAAATCTTGCTGAAAGTTTCAGTATCTCTAAAAGGAGAACTAAACCCCCTCTTAAAGAAACCACACCATACACTAGCCCCCCATTGACCCCCTCCCCGCATAGCCCAAGTGTCGCTGAATGTCGCACTGACATCTACATGCAGAGTAGCGCAGCGGAGCTCATGGGTGCCATCTTCATTATAGGGGTGTTTAGTTCCTTTAAGAAAATAAAGTATTTAAGGTTTGCGCACTTTGCAGTTAACCTGCTTAGTACGGCTTAAGAATATTGCTGTATCTTTCAAACATACAATGTGCTATTACAATAAAATAGTTGTAACATACATATTTTATTTTTTGTTTATTTACAGGCTTTGCTAAACAACTCTTACCTCTATCATTTAGCACATGGAAAAGATTTTGCGAACAGAGGAATTGAAGGTAAATTTTAAACCTTGTGCTTAACCAATGAATCATACAGTTGAGCAAAATGTGTTTCACATCATGGATACTGTCTTAGGAAATATAAATTCAAATAACACATCAATAATAGCACAAATAACTGTAGCTACAGGTTGGGTATATATGCCTGAAAACAGACAGTGCTTGATTCAAAGGAAAGGGGCAATTCTTTGTTATCCATCGTAGAGCAAAAAGGGTTTTAAGTGTGGGGCTGCATGAAACTGCAAACGTGGTGGTTTGCACTCTTGCTTTCTGTCTTCATCTTCTACATGTGCAGCAAGAGTAGGTTGCATGATCTTTACATGCTGTGAGGAGAGTGAAAGCATGTGTGAGGCTGCCTGGCAGATGTGTAAACTTTGTGCCTGGAAAGTTACTGCCTTGGTTTATCTGAATTTAAGTTTTAGTTCTCTCCTGTATAGTTGTATTACTTATATATTTACATTTATTTTGTTAATATATTTAATGTCTTTCTGACTTTCTTTTTCTTAAGTGACTGGCATCTCTTTAAACTTGGAAAAGATGATGGAGCAAAAAAGTGGTGCTGTAAAGTCTCTCACAGGTGGAATTGCTCACTTATTTAAGCAGAACAAGGTTTGGCTTTATAATTTTAACATCCAATTTGAAGCTGTTAATATATGTATATATGTACACACTTATTTGGTTTGTTATTCAGCCGAGCTAATAGGCCAAACTCAAAAATTATGGATTCTGTGCATCCCTAATATATATATATATATATACACACACACACATTTCTGTAATGTGAAGCTCCATTTCTTAAGGCAGGGAGGGAGCCTGTAGTGATGACAGAGGGGCTCAGCCAGTTAGGATGAGATCTTGGGAGAATGCTTATTTGTTTTACTAGAAACACCAGAAAGTCCAGCTTTGAGATCAATTAATGTAATAGCTGGGATGATCACTTATTTGTTGTCCTAGATATTCTTGAAGCTATTGCTTATAATGTGATGTTTTTACTGTAACCACATCATACGCTAAGTTGGACCCTCATCATTTGTCCAGTGGCCAACAACCCCTTATGTAAGAGCTATGGAAGATGGGATATCTTGGCTGCCACTAGGGTTATCCACCTATCCATAATACCCCATGTTCCTGCTATGAAGGACTACAGTAAGTGATCTCTGCAAACTTTAACAACTAAGCGTTCTCTTTTCAAAAACATTTTTAATTTAGGTAGTACACGTTCAAGGATTTGGAAAGATTACAGGCAAAAATCAAGTAACAGCAACAAAGGCAGATGGCAGCACCCAAGTTATCAACACTAAGAACATTCTTATTGCAACAGGCTCAGAGGTTGCTCCGTTTCCAGGAATTCCGGTATGATACATTGTGTTCTTTGGTTATAAATCCTTGGCACAACGTAGAAGACCCCCCTCCCCCCCGCTGCTTTTAATTGTGTGGTGCTAACCCTGATTCTTAAACCCCTGTAGCTCTCAGAGCATTGAGGCTCCATGTGATGTCTCAGTCGGCTTCTTTTGCAGACTTTTCTTTTTTTAATGATGCATACTTATCAGAAATTGTCAGTTTAACTGGCAACTACAACAGTGCAATTATTTATAGGTTCTGTTGAGATATGATTGTTCTAATTGTGTTCTAGATTGATGAAGAAACAATTGTATCTTCTACTGGAGCATTGTCTCTTAAGCAAGTGCCTGAGAAAATGGTGGTTATTGGTGCTGGTGTCATTGGTGTTGAATTGGTAAGTTCATCAGTTTTTTTTTTAGTTTTTTTATTTTGCTGTACTTTTATATATCCTTTATTAATATACTGGCTTTTCAAATCGTTTCTAAACATTAACTTTAACATAATGTTTTACGCTTCTTTTTTTTCTAAATTTGATTTTATAGATTTTTTTAAGGTAAACCTTATTAAAATTAGAACAATTTGTCACTAGATAGATGACCATGTATTAATAATAAGAGATTGCAGAGGGTCTCTCTTTTGGTCACACCCTCATTGCATCCCAACCTAATGGTTTAAAATTGTTTAGTGCAGTAAAAAAATCACTATGTTTGTATGTGGAAACAGGGTTTAGTTTATTAGTTAGAGCTGCAACTATTTCTGTGCAATTAGTGTTCATTTGACTTCATTGACTTCTTCAGTAAGGGTGCTTTAAATAAGCTTAACTTAAAGGAAAACTATACCCCCAAACAATGTAGGTCTCTATTAAAAGATACTGAGTAAAAAACAGCTCATATGTAAAACCCTGCTTCATGTAAATAAACCATTATCATAATAATATACTTTTTTAGTAGTATGTGCCATTGGGTAATCATAAATAGAAAATTGCCATTTTAAAAAAAAGGGCCGCCCCCTGAGATCGTAAGATTCACTGTGTACACATACAAACCACATGTAAGGTCACATGAGCCAATTAACAGACAGAGTTCTGCCTTTTGCTTCCTCACTTCTTCCTGTTACAGTTAGAGTTGAAGTATTTCTGGTCAGGTGATCTCTGAGGCAGCACAGATAGAGTCATGAAATGGTGGTTCAAGGCAAGAGATGTAAAAGGGCAATATTTATGTAAATATATATTCCAGTTTGGTAAGATTCTTTAATATATCATTCAATTTGATATAAACTATGTGTTGCTTAAGTATTCATTTTGGGGGTATAGTTTTCCTTTAATGTACAGCTGCAATAAGCTCCTCAGAGTGCGTAATCACTGATTTATCTCTCTGTATCTTCAAACATAGGTGATGTAACCAAACCTCTATATACCTGTATGCTTCAAGTCCCCCTTTCCAGGGCAATCGCACGGACAGAATAGAAAGCCCAAACCATGTGCATTCCCTGTTTCACCTTTAAATTTTTTATTTGTTAAGGATGTGCAGTTCAGCTGGGATGCCTGCACGTCATTGGTGGTCCAGGGAGCACCACCACCTCATAATACCAATCTGCCATTAAGATAGCATTGATTTTCCTAGGAGATACTAGGTTCCTAAGCCAATAAAAGACAATGACACAATCTGGTGCATGCACATAAAGATATAGTGCATGTGGCAATTACATCACAGCAACTTAAAATGGTGGCTGATAATATTAATGACCAGAGGTACAGTCAGGCAGTGAATACTCGAATACAGTAACAATTTCACAAAAATGTAGCATTTTGAGACAGAGGGTTGAGGCTATTTTATGCACATTAAATTTTCCTTATACCTTTCCTTCAGGGTTTAAATAAATTAAAATTTTGTAAAAATCTCAATCTCTGGTATGCATACCATATGATTCTTCCAACTTTGGTATTGACCACCAGAATAAAAATATGTGCAGGGAACAAGAGCACTCATTTAGACTTCTGCACAATTTGTATTTGTGCTTTCCAAATGTTCCTGTAGTGTACTAGTTTTCCACATGTGATAAAGATGCATTATTCTGTTCTCTGTGGCACTATTTTAATATTCTTTGAAAGTAGTATTGCTTAATTGTGACAACCTGCTAATGGTGTGTCATTTTCAGGGCTCTGTATGGCAGAGGCTGGGAGCAGATGTTACAGCAGTTGAATTTTTGGGCCATGTTGGTGGAGTGGGCATTGACATGGAGATCTCCAAAAATTTCCAGCGTATCCTTCAGAAACAGGGGCTGAAGTTTAAATTAAACACAAAAGTCACTGGTGCAAACAAGAGACCAGATGGGAAGATTGATGTTTCGTAAGTTTTTTTTTTTTTAATACTGCCTGTAATACATGAGATGAGAATTGAATAGAGGATATTCACACCGTTTAAAATGGCTGATAAAAGACAATAATTTGGCATTTTAGGTAACCTTGTTAAGTTTAACGTCAAGGCTTGTAGTGTTACTGAACGTATTTTCAAACTGGATCGCCTGGTTTAGTGACAGTTTAAACTACACTGCCCTGTTTAGGGTCAAAATAAGGTGTTAAAAGTTTCTTGGATGCCATTTTAACGAAGTAGTGTTTGTGATCCACAGTATAGAAGCAGCAGCTGGCGGAAAAGAAGAAGTTATTACTTGTGATGTATTGCTAGTGTGTATTGGTCGCCGTCCATTCACAGAGAACCTTGGGCTACAAGAATTAGGAATTGAACTAGACAGAGGAAGGATTCCAATTAATAGTCGGTTTCAAACAAAAATACCAAAGTAAGTATTATTAAATTTAATACCTAATTTCTGGTTTCATGTTCATATCCAGGTTAAAGAAGACACATAGGATAAGTGAAACCCCTCCCTAACATTGCAGAAAATAATTAAATATATGGTGGTAAAAATAAATATGATCTTTAAAGTTCACTCATTTATTGGAGGTCCCTATAGATCCGCTACTGTCCCTGTTTTAAATGAGGGGTGGTCATGTCCTAACAGTCCTTGACAGAAGCACGCTAGGAGGGGTATAGCCAATCACACAAGCAAAGACAGGCTTCATTTCCCAACCGTTCAGCCTAGCAGCTGATTTCTATACTACAGAGTAGTGTGCTGAGTGCCGCCAGCTCCTGCGCATGGGAAAGGAGGCAGCAGGCAGTGGAACAGATGTGTGGGACTCGTAGGGTTTTTGAAGAAATTTTCAACAAATCAACCAGAAACACTTTTTCAGCTATTTCTGTCTATATTTAAAAAATTATAATGCACTGGCATATTCTTATTTTTCACACAATATGTCTCCTTAAAAAATGCAATGATCTTAAAGGGGTTGTTTACCTTTACGATCACTTTTAGTATGATGTATCGAATGATATGCTGAGACAATTTGCAATTGGTTTTCATTTTTTATTATTGAAGGTTTTTGAGTTATTTAGCTTTTTATTTAGCAGCTCTTCAATTTGCATCTTAACCAATCTGGTAACCAGGGTCCAAATCACCCTAGCAGCCATTCATTGATTTGAATAAGAGACTGGAATATGAATAAGAGAGGGCCTGAATAGATCAGTAGTAGTTTTTTAGAAGGGGGTCAGCGACGCCCATTTGAAAGCTGCAAAAAGTCAGAAGAAAAAGGCAAATAACTATAAACATAATAATAACATTATAAAAGTTACCTTAAAGGTGAATCACCCCTTTAAGTTAATTTATGCACATGATTTCTGTTTTTCTTTTAGGCCTCAATTGTAAATTTTTGTCATGTTCTTTGTAACTGTTAATATTTACAGATCACTGTGATATATTTTGCATTGGATAGCATAAATCTAGCCCACATAAAATATAGTTAATCAAACCACAATATTGTGTTTCCTAGAAATGACTCCATTGCCGCATTTTTTTCATTCCCCAAATGTATCTCACCTGAAAAACTCAAAATTTAGGTTTGAATGTGTTTGTCCTTTGGACCTGAAGTGATGCCCACTTTCAACAATATCTGATCCAAGCTTGCTCATATATTAATTGGGGAGGCCAGAAAATGCAACCACACCAGAAATCACTTGGCCTTCAACTGACTGCAGCTAGTTCATAATGCGAGACAATCAGTTCAACCCAACTATCGTAGACATTATTGAAAAAGAGGGGAGAAGCAGGAGCAAATCCAGGTCACAGACAGGGTGGTTGGAGACCAGAGTTCAGCCTGAACCAGCCTGCAACCCGCACATCACTAGTGGGGACTTCTCTGTGGCCTCCTGACCATATCAGTAATGTTACAGGCAGGAAGATGTCAAGTTACAACATTGTAGCAGTACTATGGGACAAAGGAATATTGTGATTGCAGGCAAATACAAAATAATCATCAAAAAATAAATTTTGTCTAACTGCCCCTGAACCTGAATATTAAGATAACCTGAAATTAAGGTAAAATAAATTACATTGCTATTAAAAATAAAAACAACTTTAACTTTGGTTTTTCATTGTACTTTCCAAATAGTATTTTTGCAATAGGGGATGTTGTGGCTGGACCGATGTTGGCTCATAAAGCAGAAGATGAAGGCATTATTTGTGTTGAGGGAATGGCAGGAGGAGCAGTTCACATCGACTACAACTGTGTTCCCTCGGTGATCTATACGCACCCTGAAGTTGCTTGGGTTGGGAAGTCCGAGGAACAGTTAAAAGAAGAGGTACATTTCATGTTGTTCATGTTTAGGAAGAACACATAAAGACTGAAAGTTGGTAATGTTAAAAGGTTTTAACTAGCCAGATTTCTTATAATACAATTGCATTCATGTAAAGCCAAATGCACAATAGCTAAAATGTCAAGTCTGATTCAAACCTCTGATTCGTGAGGCTTATAAATATGTATATATATTTCTTTTCATTTGTATGTGTAACCACTTATAATTTTCAGCTTCGGTACAGCGCAGGCTGAATTTAAAGCTATTTATACTTTGAATTACATGAACCTTGCATGAAATATCAAATGTATTACAATCAATATACAGAGGGTAATCTTAAAAAGTATCTGTTTTTAATTTGCTTAAGAGAAGGACTCACATGTTGTACTTGGTCTGTTTTCTAGGGTACAGAATACAAAGTTGGAAAGTTTCCTTTTGCTGCAAACAGCCGGGCTAAGACCAACGCTGACACTGATGGCTTGGTGAAAATTCTGGGCCATAAATCTACAGACAGAATGCTTGGAGCCCATATTCTTGGAGCAGTAAGTTACATCATTCTTAATGATGAAGAGACGGTAGTGAGGATTAGAAATTTGTAATTTCAACCAAAACGTGTGTCAGATTATTGCCCTATGTATTGTCCAAAAACAATGTTATTCTATTAGGCAGGTGCACTGCTGCCATTAGGTGGCAGCAAGGGGGATGTGGCGACAACTTGGCCACCTCAGGGCAGCACAGGGTCCTAAAACGCCCCTGCCATTAGGGTGGCAAGAAAAAAGGTGTATATTGGACTACTTATGAATTCGGTGTTGATTCAATGATCACCGTTCTAAAATGTTGTATGCTAACTCTCTGTAAAGGCTATGAGCAAACTAAGCCCATTTTTGGACGACTCTCCCTGCCAACAGGTCATACCCCTCATTGTACAGGCATCACCCCACCATGGCATCTTCAGAGTGAATTATCCCACTACAGCAATGCAGTAGGAGAGGGGTAATAAGTTGAACAAATGAGGAAAATAACTATATATCCACCTCTAGATTTATCCATTAGATAAGAAAAATATCTGTAAAAAAACATTTGTCAAAAGACATTTATTGAACCTCTTACTGACTAAAACTGCAATTGGAGACCTGTTAGATATATATTGTTTTTTAAACCAGCATTAAGCTGCCTTTTATGATCTCTTTGCAGAGTGCTGGGGAGATGATTAATGAAGCCGCTCTTGCCATGGAATATGGCGCTTCTTGTGAAGATGTTGCTAGAGTGTGCCATGCCCATCCGGTAAGTATAGAATAAATCAAAATATTCTAAAGTTGTTGTCAGTAAATGTGGAGCCTTTTACCTTTTAATCTTTTTTTCTATTTTCTGTTTCTCTCTTTCAGACTGTATCAGAAGCCTTCAGGGAAGCTAATCTGGCTGCATCATTTGGCAAAGCTATTAATTTTTAAGTGGAAAATGTGTACATAGAATTTCTTATAAAAGAATTGCCCTCATAAGGAATGTCTACTACAGTTTTTTTCTCTGGCATAATCGATGGACTCTTATAAGGCCCAATTATGTAACAGTTTAAACATACGTTAAATAATTTCAGAGCATTAGGAAGCACTGCCCAATATTAGAACACCATTGTTTGTGAATCTGTTTCTTAATTGTTACATACTCTGTAAATGTGCTGAACATAAAGCTACATGAAGTAGCTCTATCATGTTTGCATCTGATTAACTAGAGAGAGGTACTTTATAACATCAGAGTGACTTTGAAAAAGTGGTATGGTTAATGAAAACTATAGACATTTGCTGTTTATAAATGCAAGGCAGGTAGGTTTCACTAGGGCCAAAGTCAACCTCATCTACTAAGTAAGTAAAAAAGAGAGAAACTGAAAGTTCTTTCATTTTCCTACTTCCTTGCTTCTTCAGAGCAATTGTTGGCAGGGTAGCTGGCAGTTAATAAAATTGTTAGATAAATGCACTGTGTAATGAACTTTCCTTACTGGTAAGCATGACCCTACAGCTGGGGGTAGGGAAGGCTGCTATATGTACAGCACTACAAAATATGTTGGCGCTATATAAATACATGTTCATAATAATAATATGTAGAACGTATTACTCCTTTTAAATACCCTGTTTATAGGAGATATATATATATATATATATAAAATATATATACATACATACGTACACTCCGATATCAAAATAATTGCCAATACATTTTATAAGTAAGCTCTATTTATGTTGTACATGTTAAACAATGCATTGGAATTCATATTCCAGTTATTCCTATCAAGGGCAGGTAAAAAATGTGGAATTTGCAATGATAGTTGTTTTAACAGTGTGTCTGCTTTGTTGTCCTGTTGAATGTATTAAGAAACAGACTAAAGATGTTCCCAGACATCCTTTCATTTAGGCTAAGGGCGTTTACATACCTCTTGTATAACTGCATTTCCATACAGAGGCTTTTTGTGTGTTTCAATGCATGAGAATGCAAGTGTAAACTGACCCCAGTCTTCTTTATAGAATTTGTAGCAGTGGGAGCTCTGAAACATCAGAGATAATACCATACATGTCTAATTTTTTCTGTTTGACTTTTACTTGTGTTCCCACTTTATGGTCTTTTTTTTTTCACATATATTTTCAGTAGTCATCCATTGTCAGTAATCATTCTTTACCCTTCATTTTACCACCACATTGGATGATACAAATCAGTGCAGTATCTTAGTTTCCTCACATGTTTCGTATTTCTTTACACAAGCTGGGACTAAAACTTAGATTGATTATGTAGTGCAGGATTGCTGGATGGATGCTGTAGGACAGCCATGTCAAGATTATGTTGGTCTTAGAAAGGTAAACGTGTTACTGCTGCAGCATTGGCATCCCTGGCATTTTTAAGCTGTGGTTAACTCATGCCCAAATGTTGCACTTATGCACACGGTCTATTGCTCCACCTAGTGCTGTCTATGAAGCCATTCCTAACTAAGACAAAAAAAGTGGTTCTCAACTACAATTTTTATTTCTGTGTATGTAGATCTTACTGAAGCTCAAAAGCAACTTATAAAACTTATAAAACTCAAATTTATCTAATTTTTTCTATTAAAAAAAATCGACCTAACTCCCATCCATGAAGGTATCTCCTTTATCAAGAAATCAGCTTGAAAAAGTCGGTGTGGGGAAAAGTCTCTACAAAATTGGGTGAAAATTCAAATTGTACGAATTGACGCCCGAATGGCTCGTTTTTTGTTTTTTTTTTCGATTTGTCGAAAAACCCCTACTTTTTGGATTATTATATGAAAACCAGCGCAGATGACAATGTCAACAAACATTTTCAGGGGCATCTGCCATTGACTTCTACATGACCTTGATGGGTTTTAGCTGGAGTATTTTCGTATTCAAATTTTTAGCAGCTTTGGGGTATAAAAATCTCTAAAAATTTCAGTTTTCCCCTTTAAAATCTCAACCAGAAAAAAATCAAGGATCAATAAATAGCCCCTTAATGTGTACAGTTTAGGTACATACAAATTGGTTAATCCTGCTAAATTCTCAAATCTTATATAATTTATTAACACTTTTCTTGAGGACCAGGAAGATTTTCCTGACGTGCATTTTACCAAATTGTCACACTTATGAAAACATTTCTGATTTGATTAAAGGAATTGTTCAGTGTAAAAATAAAAACTGGGTAAATAGATAGGCTGTGCAAAATAAAAAATGTTTTTAATATAGTTAGTTAGCCAAAAATGTAATGTATAAAGGCTGGAGTGATTTGATGTATAACATGTCAGTCAGAACACTACTTCCTGCTTTTCAGCTCTCTTGGTTTACACTGACTGGTTACCCTGGCTACCAGGCAGTAACCAATCAGAGACTTGAGGGGGGGCCCACATGGGTCATATCTGTTGCTTTTGAATCTGAGCTGAATGCTGAGGATCAATTACAAACTCACTGAACAGAAATGTAGTCTATGTAAGTACCATGTGGCCCCCCTTCAAGTCACTGACTAACTCAGAGTTATAGAGCTGAAAAGCAGGAAGTTGGATTCTGGCTGTTTTATTAGACATATGTTCACTCCAGCCTTTATATATTACATTTTTGTCTAACTAACTATATTAGAATTTTTTTTATTTTGCACAGCCTATCTATTTACCTAGTTTTTATTTTCACACTGAACTATTCCTTTAATGTGTAAAATTGTCTGAATTTTCAAAGTTTGATTTTCAGCATTGTGATTAGTGCTGATCAGCATCCTAGTCTTGCAGATTAATACACTGTAAAAATACCCTCAACCAAAACTGTAATAAGAGAGCAAATGTTTTAAAACACGTAAAACTTTTTATGTTGAGTAGGTTTGGTTAATGATGAGGGCTTGGAAACTTACACTAGTTGATTTTGCTCCTTCAAAATCAACTAATGTGAACCTGGCTTCCAGTGATAAAAGAGGGCAGAGCTGCTGAACCCCATTCAAAAAACGTATCTAAAGAATATAGCTGCAATTCTCTCCAGCCTTGTATGAAGAGATTTTGGTATCCACAGTGCACACTTCCTATGTCTGACTTTTCTCTATCAAGCCTATACATAGTTTGCATCAACTTGTTCAATATTCAGGTTGTGAAGCATCCAAATATGAAACACACTATTTTACAATGATCATGTATTTTTTTTTTAACTTGAGTTTACAAAAAGGTAACATAATTGTTTTTAGACTTAAAGTAATATTTGACAATACTGCTGGTGTGCCAAAAATGCAAGATGTAAAGTGTGTCACAATTTTTTTTTTTTTTTTTTTTTACAATTTAGTGGTATACTTCATTTAACTAAAACAAGTGCAAGTGTGTTTCTTAAAGATACAATTTAAACTACAAAATATAAACTGGGTTAAATGTGGGAAATTAAATATATAGTTTTCCCTCCAATAAAAAAAAGTGTTTTTTTTAATACTGAACAACTGAAAAGTATTGCAGTAACAATAGGCGGTAGCCATATTTTATTTAACAAAAGTTGCCACAACGTTTCTTCATTTGAGTTTTACTTTTTAGCCAATAAATAACATTTGGTCCTGACTGTATGCTTTCTGCAGCTTTTTATAAGCATGTGCTATATACTGCTGCTTTCTGGCTGATGGCTTGGAGAATAGATCGGACTGTTTCTTCCAGTTGTACTAACTGTTTTGCTTTTTCTTCTAGAATCCTTTCATTACCTTCATACGTCTTTTCTAAATCTGAAACCAAGCAAAACATTGTTAGTGCTTGCACATACACAAAATCAGAAGTGTGCTTGCCTGTTAAAATCTCAGGTAACATTCACATCTGTCTTTAGTAGCTATGAGCATGTGTGGTTACACAAAGTGCACAGATGCATTGTGTATAAAGAATGTATTATCTAACAAGTGCATGTAATAGCAGTGGTGTGAACAAATATCCTCTCGGTTTAAAAGGATTGGTCTGTATACCAGAACTTACTAGAGATTTCCACAATGGCTGGACGGGCACAGGATAGGTAGCCCTGCTTTAGTGAAATAACAGCACTGTAAAGGTTTTTTGGCAAAGCACCACCACCACCACCACCAATAAGAACAGCATTACACCCATAACTTGCCCAAAATATTAAAATATAAACTTCTTCACATAAAGAGATACAATTTTACACTCTTCCAATGTTCTAATTTTACAAAGTGGTTCCTGAAAGGCAGCTGCACCATAATACTCAAAGATGTGTTAACACGATGCATCTCCCATTGTAAAGTTACCAGACCATAGGAAAAATAATGAATTTCATCTAGAACGGCATTGCATGAAATCTGCAGTTGGTGCAACCCACCTCCAGTTCCTCTCCATTCCCATCTGATTGTTCAGGCCCTTTACTTTTATATATTAAAGGATACATATAGGATTGGTGGAAACTCAATTAATATTGTGGGCAATAATATGGTGCTGGTTTTACTTTCAAGCTAAAAAGTTGTATAATCTTTAAAAATGGCCCCTTAATTAGCGCTCCCTATAGATCTGTTACAGTCCCTGTCAGTGTTTCAAATGAGGGGTGGATGTGACCTAACGGTCCCTGCCAGAAGCATAGTAGGAGGGGGAAAGCCAATCACAGCCCTGCAGTCACACAAGCAAAGCCAAGCTTCAGTACTAGGTTTGCCTAGTTGGTGTTTTAAGCACACATACTATATTTCATGGAGTATAATGCACTGGAAGATTCTGGTTTTATCACAATATGTCTCTTTCATGGAAATGACTAAGTTGCTACATTGTTGGTATGTAGATGACATACTGCAAAAAACGACATATCTACATTTCCAGTTTTAAAGGAGAAGGAAACCCAGTCGGCGAAAAAACCCTCCCCTGTGTTGCTTCCCCTCCCTCCTCCCCCCTGGCCTACCTGTCTCGCTGGGCAAATGCCCCTAACTTGTTACTTACCCTTCTGCGCAGGTCCAGTCTACGGAGTTCACTGACGCCATCTTCTTCCTGCTTTGACCGGCGCATGCGCAGTAGGAGCATTTCGCCGGTACGGATCGACTGCGCATGTGCGTGACTTTTGGCGCATGCACAGTAGATCCGTACCGGCGAAATGCTCCTACTGCGCATGCGCCAAAATACCGGTCAAAGCAGGAAGAAGATCGCTTGGAAGAAGATGGCATCTGTGAACTCCGTAGACTGGACCTGCGCAGAAGGGTAAGTAGCAAGTTAGGGGCATTTGCCCATCGAGACAGGTAGGCCAGGGGGGGAGGAGGGAGGGGAAGCAACACAGGGGAGGGTTTTTGCGCCGACTGGGTTTCCTTCTCCTTTAAGGTTACACTACAGAAAAAAAAACTTACACAGCTGGCATGAAAATAATTAAGTAACTGAAGTATGATAGGACCCATATAATACATTAACATTTGCTGTTTAATTTTAGGGTTTTGATCAAGATAAACCTACCTTTGATTGTGTCTAATTTTTTATTTGCTTGTTCTAGCAACCCTTTGGCTTCCTTCTGTAGTTCTTGAGCTTTCTTTCTGGCTTCTTCAGAATCTTCTGCTTTCTTTGCTATCAAATCTTCAACTGTCTTATATTTATTGTTAAGTTCCCCATCCAGAACCTGAAAAATGTAAGTGTTTAGTGTTAATAGAAGAAGTTAAGGTTTTATGTTAGCATTACATATAATCAGTATTGGTTTCTTCTTAGATTTTGGATATGAAGACTGTGTGTGGTGACACATACTTCAATGATTATATTCAGTTTTTTGGTCAGTAGGGGGCAGTTTGCTATAGGCAATGCCCTGTAATGAGGAAGATTCCCTATTGTCAGCCAAGGGAGGAGATTTCTCTGAGACAATAAATGAGGGTTTTAAATAAAGCAAAGACTTCTGTTGTATACAAGGGTAGAAAATGAGGCCCAGGAGGCCCAGAATCCTTTTATAGGCTTTAATAGTTAGGCCAGCTAGCCTGATGGCCTTTATTAAAGGAGATGTGGGAGTAGGCCTGGTAGCTGAACAGCTTGGGCTCCACCGAAGAGTTCAGTGGGGTCAGTATCCCAATGGGCACCCCATCTGTACAGGGACAACAGGGACCTGGCCATAAATGTGACCTGGAAAATTTGAAGCATTGTTTTCCTATTTGTCTAAAGAATAGAATTAGTATAAAATACTGACCTTTTAGCTCAAAGCTCTCTGATGAAAACCTCAAGATTGGCAATATAAACTTTGTTTTATACTTATCTACAGATCCCATAAATGAGATGTGCCAGGACAGGTTTTTTAGCACACCAGTACAGTACTTACCTTTTTAGCTCCATCAGCACTGGCTTTCACTTCATTTACAGACTTTTCAACCTGATTTGCTGTCTGCGAGTTGGCAGCTGACTTCTTCATTAGATCGTCAATGTTTTTTTCTAGTTGAACAAGCCGTTTTGTGGCATTATTTAAGGTCTCTTCAGACACTGCTGTTTCAGATTCAATCTATAAAAGAATCCACAAATTTATTGCATATCCGTAATTAGTGTAAGTAGAAATACATTATTGTTAAATGTGTCTTGGCTCTGTGCTCCACTGACCCCTACAAAAGAAACAATGTTGCCCCTTAAATTTTTCATCATTGCGCATAAAACTTGGTCTCCCAGACTAAAAAAATATTACAAAGTTGTCCACCTAAACTATATACATAGTATTGTCCTTATAGACAATGAACCTCAGTGGCTCAGCCAGGAAGAAAAAAATAACAACAAAATCCATGTATCATTCAACATGTTGTGGATACCTCCAAAATTGCGGCAAAAAATGTATACATCATTCCTAAATACTCAAGCATCAATCCAAGTTTGGGATAACATCATGCATGTGGACTCTCTTACATGCGGTCTGCATCCAAACTTTCCAGCTCTTAAAAGTTATTTTGCCTAATTTTAACCCACAACTTTGGCTTACAGCTGGTATGAAGTACTTGGATGACATTGTGCCTAATAATAAACTAGCATATTTTGAAGAGCTGTAATCAAAATGGGGCAATTGCCCTTCTTAATTTAGATTTAGGTCCTCTGAGACCACTTCATAGACTCTTAGAAGTCCATATATTGGAAGACGCTAGACTAATTATTGCCTAACACTGGAAATCTAAAGAAACTCCTGCAATTTTAGAACTCATTAATTTCCTTCACCTAACAGAGAAGCTAGAATATTAGGACACCAGGAATAAAAACTTGCTTCACAAAGATAAGAAAAAATGGCCACCCTGGAGTGTAACAAAACTAAAATTAAACAGGGTCACAGCCTTACTTGTAATCAAGGAAAACAAATACAGCATGTGCACAGAATACTTGATATGTTTCTTTCTATTCTCATTGGATTTTCTGACTTTTCTTTGTTCCCAAATGTTTCTTTACAGGCCTCACTTTGGGCACTAGTTTGTTTATACTGTATAACCCTGACTTAAATGTTACCGCAAATTACTATATAATTGCACAAACTCTGAATCAAAATAAAAACGATCTTTTAAAGTGACTGCTTAAGAATGTAACTTTGGCCATCTAATAAAAAAGAGAGGCTTGCCTATTGTAAAAATACAAACAATGTGCATGTATTTAGTGGGAGCATTTTCCCCATAGAGAAGTTGAATATTTCATGTGGCATCAGCATATTCACTCTCTCCCTCGTTAATATGCAAAATTGCTGAGAAGAATGATATGTGTATATAAGACTCTCTTTTGAAGGAATCCCAGCTTGATAAGGTGCTCTAAGTGATTGCATTGACCAAATGAATCAATTGAATCTATAGGGCAACTGGATCGATTTTTGCTATGGCACATGCCATTTGTCCACTGTTCACATTCAGCAGACAAACCGACAAAACAACTTTTCCCTCTTGTCACTCCTAATGTTTTACACATAATTTATATTTTAAAGGGGTAGATCACCTTTTAATTAACTTTTAGTTAATTCAAAAATGTTTCTGGTTTTATTGAATTACTGGAACTATTGAATGTTTTGTCCAGTTGTCTACAGTTTAGAATTTCTGCAGTTATCAAGTGGCTAGGATTCAATTTACCCTAGTAACCACACAGTGGTTTGAACGAGAGACTGAATTATTAATAGGAGAGGACCTGATTAGAAAATGAGTACAAAAAGGAACAATAACAAATTGTAGCCACACAATAAAAAAATTTTGTCTGCCAGGATCAAGGACAGCTATTTTGAAATCTAAACAAAGATGCAAAAAAATAAGTAAAACAATTCACATTAAAAAAGGCCAGCTGAAAAGTTTTGAAAAATAGGCCATTCTATACCGTGGTAAAAGTGGTTTTCTAAAAATAGTTCTCCTTTAATTTAAACTGTTCAGTTTATGAGCTTTGTTATACTTTGCGAACTTACAGACGTGAGCAGATCATTGGTCCCTTTGATATCATCATCTGCTCTCTTAATGGCTTTTTCAGCAGCACTTTGAGCTTTTCCCGCTTCTTCTAATGCTTCCTTCACAGCATCGACTGTTGCTTTAATATCTGCAGCACTTTTGCTGAAATCACAAAGTATTGTGTCATAATATGTTATTTTATTCTTATTAAGTTATGCCTGCTGTACTAAACTAAATGGTCTAACAAGGAAACACGACACATATTACCTGAGTAAAGCAAATGAAAACTGTTTTAGTTTTTTTGTTGTCTTACCATAGACCAATGAGAAATGAGTCCAAAAAGGAACAGTATTTGAAAAAGTGCATATACTACACTATCTCTTAAATATATAATATAATGAGAGGGTTATGCCTCTCTAGGTTACCAATACACATATTGAAGTTTTTTTTTGGTTTTCCATATACAGAGTATTTTGTTTACTATGATTTTCATTATGAAGATTTCAGACAGAAATGCCCAGTGTACAGTGTACAAGTTCTCCCCACATGAGTCACTCCATTACCATTGCAGTCATTTCAAATGCAAATAATTCACTTTCACTGTAGTTTCAAGAGATTGCATAAGAGGCACAATCTTTACTATTCCCATTCTTTTTGAATAACTCTAATTCTAAAACTATATTTGCATATACCACAAACAGGGGTTTTAGGTTATATGTTATGTGGAGGAACACTGCAGTTATTTAATGATAGATGCAAAGTTTGCTTCTGCTCTAGTCACCTATAGCAACCAATTAGTAGTTAGCATTTACTGATGTATAAAAGCAAACGTGATTGGTTGCTCTGGACTTACTTTGAGCATTTTATTACATGTGAGGGTATTCTTTTTACTACCAATAGTTGGATGTGACTTGATTCCCTGCAGTAGATTAAACAGCAGCATGGCACCTGACTCAGAGCTTGACTACTCACTGCTGACAAAGTAATCCCCATTTTATTAGCACTCATGTCACATTCTTGTAAAGCAGAAAGATCTTTCCTGCTGCATTTATGGTTTATATATTGGTATACATTATTTTCTCCTCCCTCCCAAAAAAATCTGACCTCATTGCCGAATAGCAGAAAATACCTTGATTCTTTGGCTTCATCTAGGAGAGCCTCTGCTCTTGCAATATCCCCAGCACTCTGTTTGAGGATTTTGTCTACACCAGAAAGGCTTTCTACCCGTTCACGGATTTCCTCAGTCAATTTCTGTAGTTGTTCAGGGGTAGTGGGCATTTCCATTTTCAGTACTTCGCTAGCAACCGCTTCAATGCTATCCAGATCAGCACCATCTTCTACAGAAATATAAGTAAGCAAAGGAATGAGTATAGAGAAAAGTGCTGCTTCTCGGATATTCTCCTGCATCTTAGTAGTATCTGCAATACATTTAGCAGTACAGTAGCGACTATACTATGAATGCATTGTAAGCTAAATAATTTGGTGTGTAATAGAGGGTCACAATAACTACCTTTATTGCATTTTGTGAGGAGCATGCTATTTGAGTGAAGAAGAAAGAAAGGGCCAGGGCATATTCTCCGTGTGGCCTGATCTAGCTCTTTGTAATAGATGTGTAACTATTTTGCGACCCCAAACAGTCTGACTTTTCAGCAGGCTTAACTGCCACCATTTTTCCCCAGGATCTTTTAAGTTTTCCTGGATTCATGAGAAAGGCAGCAGGAAACTCATATCGGGAGGCTTTCAAATGATACTTAAAAACCTGCCTAGTAAAATTCATTTTCTGTATATACTGTTGGCTATTACATTAAATTAATGTTGTCATTACATGGGTGAAGCTTCAGGTCTTCCTTCTGCTGAGGGCAGTAACAAAAATTCAAAAAAAGAACATGTGAAGTTCACTTTACGTGTCTCTCCCACTCTCTCTGCTTGCAGTCCCTGGGCCAGGAAAGTCATGTGTTCCATCTAAGGCTATGCATTACTACACACACATAAAAGCTGTCACATCAAATGCACACAACAAACTGTAGTTCTCACAGCATTTTTCACATGACCACATTAGTGTAAAAGTTGCTAAAAATTGGAAGCCTTTCCAAACAATTAGAAGGTAGAAAGTAGCCCAAGAAAAGGAAACAACCCAGTCGGAATGCTTATTATACTCACGCATTAAAAACTCTCTTATCTGTTTGATGAGATTTCTTAAGTCTTCATTGCTCCGGTTCACTTTTTCCTTGGTGGCATTTGCTTTGTTCAGGACATCCTGAGCATTTAGCTTAGCTTCTTCTGCCCTCAACTTTGACTCTGCAACCTAGTGGAAAAAGGTAGTATTACAATTTTCTTTTTATCATGGACTACTACTTTTTGAGGGCCAGATTTGGTGAGGTGAAAATGTGTGGGGGCCGACCATTCAGCCTGACATTCTTTGAACCATTAACATCATTTAACTCATTTAAACAAGGAATCGCGTAGCCATAGCGAACAGGAATCACATAGCCGTAGCAGTACTATTTGGGTACATTAGTGAAATGATCTACAACTTGGTCTATACTGCTGCCTGTGTGCTGAACGTGTTAGCAATAGACACGCACTGGCACGTAATGAGGTGCCGCTATCGCATACTTCTTTAGTTTACTGTACTGGCACGTCAGTACGTCTTGCATACTTCTTTAGGTATTAGTAATAGGTAATAGTATTGATACCTTCAGCCCTAAAGAAGTATGCAATAGCGGCACGTCACTACGTGCCAATACGTGTCTATTGCTAATACCTTCAGCACACAGGCAGCAGTATAGACCAAGTGGCAGATCATTTCACTAATGTGCCTTAATAGTACTGCTATGTGATTCCTGATCGCCCTGTGCTGGTGGGCCCATTATTATTAATTTCGTGATGGAGGCTGCGGGCCGGTGTAAATGTGTAAAAGGGCTGGACTTTGGACACGCCTGGCCTACATACTTTATGACTGTGTTCTGTGTTTATTTGTAATAGAGCACTGTCACAATCTTCAATTTGGATCTGGTTATATCCATAGCAAAGCTATAAACTAATGTTATTGAGATAATCCAATTCGTTCTACCTATACTGTACCTCACTAGGATATGGAACATGCTGGCAATACAAATGATACTGATGGACCACTGACTTCTTCCTCTACAATATGAATTATAATAGAGATACAGTTTCCATTTCCACTAAGAATTGTGTTAAGGGCTTAACCTGGCTAAATGAATACTGTAAATAGATATGTGTAGAAAGTAATTTTCATTACTTAAATCTAAATCACAGTAATTATTCATTATCAGTTCATTATTACAGAATTTACCATTTTAGACAATTCTTCTACTTCTGCCAGTGCATTTTGAATTTCTGTGTCAAAACTTGTGGCTGTTTTCCAGGCACTGTGGGCTACAGTTACCAGACCCCCACATCCTGGCCCACCACATTTTCTCTTTCCATCATCTGTCTTGCAGTTAAGGCCTCCACATTCAGAATCTTCACAGAGCACACCAGGAGAGTTGCCACAAGTCTGAAATTAAGCATTTACCAAAATGTTGTATGAGTACGTATATGGGATATGTGCAGCATATTGGTGAATAATTAATGACACAATTTCAAAAACAAGGTTCTAACAAGACATGTCATTGTTATCATTAATCTCCTACAGTCTGCCCTTTTCCATTAAGGTCAATATAAAATCTATTTGTTTTTCTTCTTTACTTTTAGGGCAGAGTCACATGAGAAGATTCGGGGGAGGGGGGGTTTAATCGCCCGGCGACAAAACGCTTCTTCAGGCGACTAATCTCCCCAAATTGACTTCCAACCTGATAAAATCTAAATCGTCAGCAGGGATGGCACTCAGATCGCTTCATTTTCCGAAGATGCCAGAAGTTGCCTTGCGAGGAAACTTGGGCAAGTTTGGAAAACTAAGCGATTTGAGTGCCATCCCGCGGTTCGATTCTAGCCGGCGGGAAGGCTTTTCAGGGAGATTGTTCGCCCAAATAAGAGGCGATTTGTTGCCAGGCGACTAAATCTCCCTGAATCTTCGCGTGTCTCTGCCCTTAAAGTATAAAATGCAGGTCCCATACAAAATTAAAAAATTAATAAAAAGTCAAATTTCTTGCTGAGTCAATTCCCTCCATTTAATTGTTCATATCAGCTACCAAAAGTTATATTAAGCACGTAGAATGTTATTCTTATATGCACTAAGCCCAGTTTCAATCCCTGTGAAGTCAACTTCCACCAGTCGAGCTTTATTAGTAGCAACCGATAACCATATCAAAAGGGCAGGGAGCTATCCATTTACTGCAATTTTCAAGAGATTCTAATAGACTGAGGTCAGATCCCACATCTAACATTACACTTGCATCCTGTAATGACCAGTGGAGCAAGGACAGTTACTATTATTATCCTGATATAGCACCAACATATTCATCAGATCTGTACAGAAATTATACAACTTTCACATCATTACAAAATTTGTGTAGTAACCAACCTATATATGTAAATTCTTTTCAGATAGTGTCCTGATTATACTATAACCAAGAACCCCAGCAATGCTAAGCAAATAAACAATATATGCTGTAAAGCAAAACTCAACTGTATTGCATCTCCGAGCACAAAAATCAAGATAGCTGATCAAGGCTGCACTCAAAATGTTATTTTAAAAGAGGCAGAACATAAGAGATTATTGGGTAACTTCATAAGAGGTCTAAAGTTTGTTCACATCTCGTAAGTCATAGCAACCAACAAGATATGTATGTTCAAACACCTGGCCAGTGCATGATACCTGCTTATTGGATTATATGGGTTACTAGAACAGTAGTAAACTGTAGTCTGTTTTTTGCATTCCACCATGCGTTTGCACATCTTTAGTAAGCTTGGGGCTGCATTTCCATCTTTCCTGTTGCCTAAACAGATGCATCGGTGTCCTGCAACATGGCTTTACCTTTCATTTTATTCTCTCAACTTTTTATTGATTTGGGAGATGACAGGTTCATGGCTGCACAGATCAAGTATAATAAAGTACTAGATGCAAAACATAATGGGAACATTCATTGCTATCATTTTTTACCAGCACAGTACCTTTTCAGAAAGTGAAGAGAGATCCAAACTTTGCCCATTGCCAGCAAGTTCATCCAACAATCGAGTCTGCTCCTCTTGCTCTTTCTTAAACTGAGAATAGTTTTCATTTATTAGATTTTCCACTTCCTGTCGTGTAGCAGCTGAATGTTCAATTACGCTATCTGGATTGGACACAGACACATTGACCTTTTCTTGTGCCTCCAGAGACATTTGGAAATATTTGTTGATGCTGTCCATGGCGCCTAAAAAGCAAAAAACGTATTTGAAACTATAAATTCCAGTATTACCCTGTGACCATGACAAATGCTTTCAACTTATTTTAAATACTTTAATATCAACAAATCCTGCAAAAGACGCAAGTATGCAGGAGTTCTGTTTTGATTGTTTTTAAGAAAACAAACATTTGGAGCTGTGCTCTACTAAAACAAAAATAGTGCCAATTCAAATGTTTGATTATATCCAACAGTGCAGATACTCAAGCACAGAATCATCATTTTTTAAAGGATCTGGCCTGAGAACATGTGAGCTATAGATAATGCAATTATATACAACTTATATACATGGTAGGCTTTACATGTCCTTTAAAGCAAGGGGGTTTAGGTTCAAAAAGCCCAAACTTGCACTAAGTAATGCATAAATTAGCCAGATGAACTAGGGCTGAGGTGTCCTTCAATGCTGGTTTGTCAGTGGCAGCGAGAATTTGAAATTTAACAATAGCTGTATGCCCTGCATTATCGTCTGCAGTCTCTTAAACACAGGGCCCACAATTCATACTATTAGAATACACTTGCATGTCCCCTATCCCTATTTTACCCTGCTGTACAGCTTTATTAAATATGTATGTTTGTACATGCTAACATTAAAGAACCCACTTACCCTGCACATTAGAGATTTTCATAAATTCTAACTGCTCTCCAAGTTCTTTTAATGCTTGTCCAAAGCTTTCAGCATCTGCCTGAAGAGCATCAAGCTTCTCTGTGTCATTCGTTTTAATTTCTGCTAGTTTCATCTCCACTTCAGCTGCTCTTTGGGAAACTTCAGATTTTAGCTTCCTAAAACATGGCAAAAACAGCAAAGATTAGTCATGATCAATTTTATTAAAGTATTATACTGTACATTTCCTTGTTTTTCAGATGAATAGGTGAAATATGTGATCACAATATCTGGTTTAGGTTCGTGCCAAAAGAAAATCTGCAGACAGTTTTTATTTCTTTACTATTTGGTGGAATTTAGTGTCATTTAATGCACTACTTACTCTGCTTCCTCAAGGAGATTCTCAATGTTTTTAAGTGGATGTGAAGCTGGATTATTAGCCAGAATGCTTCTGATTTCATCTAATTTCTCTTGCACTTTATCTACAGTCTGTTGGTATGGTCCAATAATGCCAGAGATCTTCAGGGCATTGGTACGGTTTAGAAGCTGACTTGTTTTGTTAGAAAGCTCTTGGATAATGACATCCCACAAGGTAAAACAGTTGTGACAAGGTGTGCAATTTGGGAATGTACCAGAATATCCACGAGCACACTTATCACAGCGAACTCCTTCAACTCCATCTTTACAAATGCAATGTCCTGTAGCACGATTACACTGTGATGTCTGGATGCCTCTAGAGTCACAATCACAAGCTAAAATGAAAAGTGTTTAATTAAAAAAAAGAAAAGAAATATCTCACAACAGCACAACATGTTTACCTCAGTTGATGTAGTACAGATTCCCTAAAATGTTCTATTACTTAACCACTAATTCATCTAATCACCAGTTATTACCGCTTACCTGTTATGCAGTTTTTTATTTGTACTGTATACCTGGATAAGTCTTGTCCTTCAAGAATTCAAGTTTGTTAATCTGACCAGTTTCAGAGGAAATTCTCAAACTTCCTAGGAGCACAAAGCCACTGGGTGCCTGCTCTCAATGTAGTTTTTAAAGGGATACCATCATTTGCAGCAAGAGGGGGTTATAGAACCCATGACCTCCTACTCCTTCACATCCCTGTTGGATTGGCCCTGTCATCCATAGTTACACTCCTGGATGAAAGTACAAATCTTCCTCTTTACAGATTTGTGAAGTGGTCTGATATTCAGTGCAATTTGGTTTTTAGGAAGGATATTAATGAGTTTAAAAATATGCAGTGGTATCGGTATAAACTTGTAAAGGGAATTGAACTATTACTTAGCTGAAAAGTTTCACTGTACTGCCAGCCTAGATTTAAAGTTAATATTTTCACTTGAGGAGAGCTAAGTTGGGTAATTATCATTATGTACATGTATCAGATGCCATTATGTACAGGTATAGGATCTATCTTAATAGTGCTTAGGACCTGGGGTTTCCTCAATTTGGATCACCATAAAAACAATTTGCCCCGGTAAGTATCAATGCATCTCAGTTACCTTCAAGTACAAGAAACTGTTTATTATGACAGAGAAAAAGGAATCATTTTTAGAAATTAGAATTATTTTCTTAAATTGGAGATAGCTGTCCTGTAATTTATGGTTTTCTCAATATTGTGTTTCCAGATAGGGGATGCCATACCTGTACTATGAAATGTTAATGTTGTCATGATGGAAAAAAATAAAAATGAATTTATACTTGAAATCATTCTCTACGATCAATTCTTAAACGGGATGTTCAATTTAGGTATTAACTTTATTTTATTCTGCCTATTTACAGCCTGCAATTGTACATGTTCCCTGGTTGTTATATTTATTTCTAATTGGTCATCTTTTATTCTTTTCATTACCCCTACTGATAATGGATTTTCAATGCTGACTTAAAACTGTTTTGTTGCTAGGGTAAACAGTAGTAACTAAGCAGTAGTTAAAACTCCAAGCCTTAGAGTTGCAGAAAAACATGGACACATTTAAACAAAAAAATAGAAAAGAAACAGAAAATTGTCTTACAACACTGTTGTCTAAAAGTTCTTTTAAAGTAAACTCATCTTCGACCATATATTTTTGAATATAATTTAACAAATATAAATTGACAAATGCAATCTTTTTTATTTATAAACACAGTAAAAAGTTCCCCATAATAATGTATAATGGTTATTTTAGAGAGATCCTGAGCTTTGAGAGCAACGTATTGTATGAATGGCATACATATGTTTAGTTGGTCTTTAGCATCACTTTTCATCAGAATGGGCCTTTTATTCTCACAACACAGCGGAAAAGATCAGTACACAACACCCCAAGCAATTAGAATCTCCAGCAGTGACTTTGTATAGGAAATATTCCCTCTTGCTAGCACAAAGAGCCTTGTGGAATGACGGTCAATTAACTTTTTTTAGATAAGGATCAAGACTTGGAATCTAAATAGAAGGCCATAAAGTAACACAAAAAAGGAGTGCCAAGCCAAAATTAAACAGGAGTAATCTTTGATCTTGAGAAGCCCCTTCAATTACCCTCAGATATTTATCTAGGTAGCCTGCAATTTTTGTAGAAAGAAAATTTGCTATAAAATATATATGTGCAGATAGAAGTGGAGCTCCAAAGATCTTTCTATATGTGAAGCATTTATTTAAAATTTAGATATGGTTATTTAGATCTTAGAACAAAACTTTTGTCTCCTTTTCTGAATCTTCATACTGGTTAACATTCTTCTAAATTGCTACCCTCCCACACATCAGTGGTTGTAGCAAAATAGCCTTATTATTAAAATGAACAATGAAGACTTTGTGTAGTTCTGGCATCTATTCACATATCATTATTATAAAGCACAATCTGTTCAGCAATGTGTAGGGCCGAAACAATGTACAATGAGTTTAACTGTAAAGGATTACAATTAAACTCAACAACTTTTGCTGTGTTAATGGATTATTTCATAATTCTGGAACAGCATTAAATGCAGCAAAAATTATAATATTGATATATATGTGTGTGTGTGTGTGTGTGTGTATTACAACACACACACACACACACTGATTAGCAAATCATAAGAAGCATTTTCAGTTTGATTTGAAATCTAGAAATGGGCTTCAAGTTCCAGAAAATATTTATACATTTTTATGCATTTCATTTTAATAATTTTGCTGTATTAATGTGTTCAAACAGTATGGAGACCTAACATTCAACCCAACCCATATGTTAAAAATCCTATATCTAATGTAAAATATTACTAGTCACAACTTTATATAATTTCCTTTTTTAACCCAAATAGCTTTAAACCAATCTTATCTAAACCTGAAAGAAAATGGCTTTGTAACTGAACCAAGCTTGCTATATTTTTTTGCCTACTGCCAAAGTTACTGTTAAAATTTTTCTTCCTGTAAATGCATATATATTTATTTATTTAACAGAAACTACATCACCAACCCCCCCAAAAAAAGACACAGGTCTATTGAGTTTTGTCCGATGGATCATTGGAAATGCAATGTCATTTACCAGCCATAGGTTGTCGGGGAAATGCTGGCGGTTCTCCCTCCCACCTTAGATGGGGTCCCTAGTATTTTTCATTGCCTGGTGCCACCTATTGAATAACTCCTGTCTAGTAGGTACTAATGACATTGATGTACAGTATCACACTCTATAATTGCAAGAAAAATTACAAAAATATAAATGTATATGTTACCTCTGCACTCGATGTCTGGATTTCCCCAGAAAAGTTCCTGGCATTCACTGCAATCCCGTCCGCCAAATCCAGGCATGCACTGGCACTGGCCCGTGAACTGCAAATATAAAGCATGCAAACAATCAGATAAAATTGTTAAATATGCTTTATAAATGTTGAGTTTTGGTTAGTAAAGGTATGGAATCTATAATCTTTAATTGATGTGACTTCTCATTTACTACAGGCATGGGACCTGTTATCCAGAATGCTTGGGACTTGGTTTTCTGGATAACCGATCTTTAAACGTTAAGGGGGTTATTTATCAAAGTTCAAGTTTGTGAGGTTTTTTATACCTTGAATAAACTCACAACTCAAATATTTTCTTATTTTTCAAAATAAGAAAGATATTCAATATATCCGCGAAAAAAACACCTCAAATTTATAGATTTATTTAATGCAAACCACCGGAAAAAATGAAAATCATGAAGGCTAAAAACATCTTCAAATGGTTCAAGGGACCTCTGCCATTGACAGTTTTTAGTTGAAGTAATTTCAGATTCAAGCTATTTGCAGCTTCGTGGCATAATAAATTTCAAAAAAAGTTTTTTTCTTTAACATTAAAAATTTGTGTTTTTACTGAAACTACCCTTGAAAAACTAGACTTTTTCGTGAAAACACAACTCAACCTTTTGATAAATCTGCCCCCAAATAAACGCAATAGGCTTCCTTTGCTTCTGATAAGGATTGATTATGTATCAGTTTGGATCAAGTACAAGCAAAATGTTTTGCGCATATGCAAACATTTAAAAATAATGTAAAGATTAAAGTTAATTTAGAACAAACTACAATCTCTATAATACAGGGTAAAAAACATAACCAGGCAAAACTGTTCAAATAGAAAAACAAATTTACCTCATTACAAGATAACCCTAGAGATCGATTGGTGTTACATGCACATGATTCACAGCCAGTCCCACTTGCTAAATTCCAGGTATTTGTTTCACAACGATCACAACTCTGTCCAATCACATTGGGCAGGCATGGGCACTGCCCATTTGTCCTACTGCAGTGACATTCTATTTCTCCAGTGCAGTGCTCCTGTTCTGTACCAAGGTAATTGCAAACACATCCTGAAAGCAGAACAAACTAAAAATTACTACAGAAGAATATGAAGTCTCACTGTGATACTTCCTGTCACTTCCTGAACCTAAAGAACTTCAAAGGAGCTGATAAAGCCAATTAAGTGTCCACTGACATAATGAGATAATCAGCTGCTCAAAGGCAGAGATGGGAGGGTTTGGGGAGCTCTGAACAAATTGCCATGTTTTTAAAGAAGGGGGGGTTAAGGTCAGGGGAAAAAGTCCAACTTTCAAATTAATGCTTTATGGTTGCAAAAATAGGAACATGTAAATTTGTGTTAATTAAAACATTGGACAGAATGTAATTTGAGCACAAGCCCATTTTTTGTGTTAATTTAAGCAAATGTGTTTTTAATTGTATATTGTCTCTTTAACATTATTATACTGACTACAAACAACTATGAGTAATGAATTAGTGGAAATGGTATAGCAGCATTCTCAACAGGCAGACATTCTCTCTTGTGTGTCCTGAACACAGGGTTGGGATTGGTTTTTTGAGACCAAAGGAATACTTTTTAATTAGTGAAGCTTGCATCTGCAAAATATATATTTCCTATAATATTTTAGAGTTTATATAGGGGAAGAATCAATCTTAGATACACTCTACTTAGTAATAGTGTATGTTTTCTCCTTATGACATGACAAATGAGGGTAAAAATACAATTTCAAAATGACCAAAATGACAATTCATTACTTTTTATTGCTATTGCCTTTACTGTTTATTGCTTCCTGTTCAGGCTAATATTAATGTTTTTCCCTCAAAATCACATATAGCAATGGAATTTAGGCATATTAAGATTTTTTTTACCATTCCAAACATGTGCGTGAACACTCAAATATCCCTGTATTGAATGAAATCCTAATATTCTCCTTTGTTATTTTCCTATAGGCACAAAAAATGCAGCCACACCCTGTTAATACAGGAAAGATTATAATCCAAGAGGGCAAAGGTTCATACCCTCAAATATACTGCTGACCCTACCATTTCAATTACAATGTTATATTTAGACTTTTAACATTTCAACAGGGGAATGGTACAATATAGTAATTGAAAGCTGCATTTGTAAAGACATTAAAAAGTAAGGTAGAAAAAATCTTGATTACTGTAAATAGAGTGAAATTTGTTATATTGCTGTTCTCCACAGTCGGAACTTTTGAACACACAACAACACATTGTCAATATCTTACTTCTACAATCCTGTTGAAGGGCATTCCCATAGTATCCTAATTGACACTGCTGGCAGTTGTCCCCTTCGGTGTGATACAGACACTTCAAGCATAATCCTGACTGTTTATCACAGGCAAGTGGGTCAGCCATATCGATATTGTTATTGCAGTGGCATGGTTGACACACTCCGCCAATCTCTTCAGGGTTTCCAAAATACCCAGATGAACATCCATCACATCGTATTCCTAGAGCAATTAAGAAACATAAAACACTTGAGCACACGATGTTCTAAGAAACATATTCATTCAGTAAGTCACAGACAACTTAAGCACTTAGTATGTCTTGTTAAATTCCCCCTGACCAACATGTCTATACAGTAACTGAGTTCATTTTTTTCATAAAGCCCCCATGAGTGTGTCCACTTCTTTGTTACTGCATAATTTGAGACAGTACCATGGCAAAGACAAGTGTATCATTGGGAGCACCCTTTCTTTGTATTTATTGAGAATATAGATGTTGATTATAACAACTGCCATATAGTGAGCAAAGTAGCTTATTTTAGGTTAGTCTTCTCTAGGTTGGAGAAAGCTTACCTGTATACCCCATATTACAAGTGCACACCACCTGCAAGGTTGTAGGATTTTTGTAACAACCACTGGCAAACTGACGCTCACTACCTGGACCGTCAGGACATGGACAGGGTCTGCAGTGATCCCCTGATCCAAGTCTGGGATCTCCATAGTAACCTGAAAGACACCTAAAAGCACATAAATATTCATATTGTTGATATGATATTAATGTTTTATTACTAAAATGCTCTTCTTTCTCTCTCTGTCATAGCATATCAAATCAAATAAACTATTCCCATGATATAACCCCTGACCATTTCCCAACCAACAGTCTCAATACAAAACAAAACATGATTATTATCTGGATATTCAAATGGAATCACAATATTAACTGGGTCATGGAGAGAGCACCCATATTTTACAATTAGCCATGCAAATATAAACTGAAAGAAAATGATAAAAAACTGTGAATGTTTAGTTTGTTTAAAAATTAAAATAGAAATGAGAACAAAAAAATAGAAACCAGGTTAGATGTTTACTGAAAATAGCAGTAAAGCTGATTACCGTTCACAGCTGTATCCTTCGGTATGGTCCTTACAATTTGTGCACTCTCCAGTAAGTACATTACAGTCTTCAGCATGTCCATTACACTGGCACTGCCTACAGCTTGGGAAACCCCAGTAACCAGGTAAGCAGATATCACACTGACGCCCGTATGCTCCATGAATGCAGGGACATTGACCAGTTTCAGGGTGGCAAAAAGCATGAGAAGATCCTCGCACATCACACTCACAAGCTGAAAGGAGATGGATAATTATATATTAAAAACAACATCAGGTCCATTCAAGAGTTTGATTCTTGAAAAAAATAATATATCCATGAGACAGCTTAAAGAACGTTTCAGTAATTCCATCCTTTAAGTCCCATAATTACTAATCCTTTTCACTTAAGTCCCTGTGCCTCAGACACCTAAACATATATTGTAAACTACATTGGAAAGGTACTGTACTTACTGTCCCTGAATAATCCCTTTACAGTGCTGCTTGAAATGAGTAACCTTACAAAACAAAAATGCTAAAATGTTCAGCCTTAGAAATTCAAATGTATTTATAGATTAGATTAAATTGATTTTGATCTATTGATCTATGGACTGAAACTGACATACGTTTGCATCCACTAGGTCCAAAGCCAAAGGTTCCAGGGTCACACTTGTCACAGTTTCTTCCAATGACGTTGGGACGGCACTGGCATTGACCACCATTTGGATCGCATACGGAACTCAAAGATCCTTGCGGGTTACAATGACATTCTAGACCACATAGAAAATAACAATTAATAATAGATTCAGTTCAACTTGCCTCTTAACTTTTTGAAATTACAGGTTACATAATGCTATGATTATTGTATATTTGGTATGTAAATATCTTTTTATAAGTACAAGGAGAGAGGAGGACTTCATACAGCTGTAGCTCCACATTCAACTTACCCAAGGCACCTTTGTGTAAAAGTGCAGAAATGCTGAAGAGAAAATTCTTGCACACATCAGTGAGAGGAGTTTTTACAACACTCTGGCTGTTCTCAAGACATCTGTATCTCTGGAATGTTTGCCAGGCAGTGTTGGTGGTGACATCATCTCCTGAGCCTCCCATACTAAATATGTCAAGGGACTTGACATGAGGCAGCAAAACAATCTGCAGAAATCATTAAAATTAGTCACTCAAAGTGTTTTTTTTTTTAATTTAAAAAAAAGAAAATAATTTTTGAAGCATAGAATTGACCAGTGTCCATTGCCAAGTGGGGACTTTAGCTAGACTAGTGAAAGAATACAAAGTAAGGGTTTGAGGTGCAATGTGCACAGCTGGAATTTTTTTGTGATTCTGTTTTCCATCTTATCCCCAAACAACTGCAATGAGACAGAAGTTGGCAATCCTTCACACTGACCACAAACAAACTCTACAGTCCCGTAATGATGTCCTCACTACAATACAAATGGCTTTGTAATTCAATAAATTGAAGTACTAGATTCAGGAACTGAGTTTGGGTCTTGTTAATAACTATTAATCCCATGAAGTCTATATAATTAATGATTTACCAATGAACACATTTCGTTCACCATAGATGCACTATTTATTTTCCAGTTCTACCTTAATTCTTGCCCAGAATTCACATTTGTACTATTTTTGTCTTTTAGCCCAGAAAAGTTTCACACCCTGTTTTTTTTTACTTACAGAATCAATTAATGTGTATGGATTTTCCACATTGGAATTCACAGAATACCGAGGCAGCTCCAAACGTATTGTGTAATTCAATCCCTTCTCAAAGCAAATAGGACGAGGAAGAGTGATATAGCTGCAAAAAAGGGTAAGTCACTTTACTCATCATGACTGTAACAGAACCCTTAGGGACAGATTTATCAAAGGTCGAGTTGTGTTTTCCAAGAAAAAAAAAGTTTTTCAACGGTAGTTTTCAGTCAAAAACTTTAATTTTTGGGTTAAAAATTTGAATTTTAGGGGTTTTATAAAAACAAAATAGATTTTTTGGGTTGTTGTACAAAACCTCACATTTTTGAGATTTATTATACGCCGAAGCTGGAAATAGCTTGAATCCGAAAATACTCCAGCTAAAACCTGTCGAGATCATGTAGAAGTCAATGGCAGAGGTCTCATGAACCATTTGAAGATGTTAATACCTTCATGATGTTTGGGTTTTTTCAGTGGGTTTCACTTGAAAACTTAATTCATTTGAGCAATTTGAGGTTTTTCCTGTGAAAAACTCGATGGATTTAAGTTTTTGGGGTTTTCACCCCAAATTCACTGATTCAAGTCTTTTCTGTTCAAGTTTTTTCTTAAATTAGAAAACATTCAAGTTGTGAGTTCATTAGAGGTGTAAAAAACCTCACAAACCTCTAAAACTCGACCTATGATAAATAACCCCCATAGTTGATACAATGGAGTAAATTACACACAACTGAATGCCACTGACTGCTACTTACCGAGAACCAGGTGGTAATGCCACTGACTGATTATCATCACTTGGGACAGTGTTCCCACAACGGCTGCTAGTGGGAATCTTGCCTGGGCGCAATACTGTGATAACTGCTTCTTCCCACTGCTCTGGTAGCTGAGAACAAGAGTAAATGTTTAGAAATAACAAAAATGTGCATATATAAAGTTACTCTATATACAAATAGATTAAAATATATCATGAATATTAGTAGACATTACATTCAAGTTATCTTCCATTACATTAATAGACCAATTTCTCATTATATATAATGATATAATAATAAATAATAAAAACTTTATTGAAACTTAAGGACACAGTGTAAATAGTCCACCGCAAGATGCATCAATAAAGTCTGATGCTCCTCCTGTATTTAGCGTTATCCATGCAGAAGAAGCAAACTTTCTTTTCCCATTTGGCTCACATAGCATACACCAATGATTTTAATAATAGGCTGTGTGCCAGAGGTAGAAATAAAGAGTGCTCACCCATATTTGTACTATCTATCTATTTGTTGCTCCACTAATGGGATTCAACATAGAAACTGATTGCACCAGTTTGTGGTATTTACCAATGTATTATCAAGAAAGCAGGCAAGACCATCAATAAGTGGCATATGCATATTCATACATAAACATTTCTCCTACTACTGAAGAGGCTTGCTATCTGACCCCAGTCATTCAGAATAAAACAGCAATTGTTCTAATTGCAATGACTTACTTGAGGCTCATAGCGAATTAACAGATCATACTCCATGGATGTTGGAATGTCATTAATGTGGAATTCTAAGTATGCACCTTCTGGAACTCTTGCAAACCCAATACCAGTCCAGGAAGGGGTTCGATCATGAGGAAGTGATCTTTCAACAATTCGGACCTCCTGTTGAACGTAGATTATTTAGTTTCTTGCATTATTTTTCAAGTGTATTGTTGAGTACAGAGGATGACATTGGAAATCAATACATAAATAATAGTTATAAATTACATAAAAATGACATACATATTACTTTAAGATGCATACTCTCATATTCATAGCCTGAATAGGTAGCATACTTACAGGGCCAAAGTTTGCATACTCTGCTTCATAGGTGTAATGATCTAAAGAAATAAAATAAAAGCCCGACTCCACTTCATTGCACTGACGTCCAATCATGTGTGGTCTGCATTGGCACTGACCAGATTCAGGTGAGCAACTGCAATATACCGGAAAGAATTTTAGATTACTTTTTAACAATTTAACCAAAATTCATCTGCTGCCAGCAATACATTATTATAATTGCAAATACAAAGGCCTCCCGGCCCCCATAATGGATGTTTCTGTAATTTGTATCATCATGCCATAAGTCTACTACAAAATCCATATAAATATTAAATTAACCCAATAGGCTGGTTTTGCTTCCAATAAGGATTAATTATAGTTTGGATCAAGTAAAGGGTACTATTGTATTATTAGAAAAAAAAAATCATTTTTAAAAATTTGGATTATTTGGATAAAATGGAGTTTATGGAAGACAGCCTTTCTGCAAATCGGAGTTGCTGGATAACGGGTTTCCAGATGATTGATCCCATTCCTGTACTACTAAATTTGTTGATTCATACACCTATGTGTGCATACAAATTTACATACTGAAAAATATACGAGTTATATATCAAAATGTGAAAACACATAGCTGCATATAAATGTGTGTGAACCTGTGATGGTACTATCAATATCAAGAGAAGCTGTGCAAGTTCAGCTTACTTATTGTCCTCTGCTCCTCCATGATCACAGTCACAAGGTCGACAGCCATCCAAGTCATTACTCAAACCCCAGAACTCAGGCTGCAAAAAAAAGAAATTGTTAATAAATTATTTTATTGCAGTGGGGACTAAATATAAATTATTTTCTAGAAAAAAATGATCTAGAAAACTGGAGAACACAAATGTCTTTTATGGTAATGCCACTTGCAGAGAGGTAATGCTTTTGTTTTAGTCAATTTTTGTTTAGTTGCAATAATGCTGACTGCAAGATGAGCCTTATAGGACTCCACTGCTGCAATTCTGTGGGCTCGCTCCAAAGCAATTTTAATCCCCTTAAAAGACCACCAGCAACAAAAGAATGAAAGGGTTTTTCATAAGCGTTTAGCATAAAAATTATGCACTGTTAAGCTGCACTGGTAAAAAGTTGTGTTTATATATACAGTAAGCTGTTTGCAGAGGGCAAAGATCCCACTTTACATAGCAGATAAAAAAATAATAGTTTATAATAAAATGTTTCTAGTACTTATGCAGGAATAAAAACTTTGTAATATAAAATTTTACATTTGTTTACATGCGTTGCCCACAATGAGTTTATTTGTAAATGCTGGATCAGCAGACACACATTTTCATGTATAAAGAAAATCCATTTATGGCATAACAAAAGGGGTGTGGCCTAGCACTGCAATGAGGAGGGACATAACATAATTGGTGGTATAACCAGTCAAATGGAGGCCTAAGAAATGCCATAAATTTATGCCAAGATATTGATTCTCCCATACTAAATATAATGCTGCAGAATATAAAGGCTGATTCCTTCGCAATCTGTAAGAGATGGGGTAACATTTGCCGTTTGCATGAACTATTACTTGACTAAAGTGAGCTGAATTTAGCACAAAATGGTAGACCAAATAATTGAATGTTGAGTACAAAAAGGTTACATTCAAATTTCAGTATACAATCACTAACATCAATAATTTCATCAAATAATTCTGATTTCAAACAAAATAATAATTACCGAACACTGATCACATTTCCTTCCTGTTACAAAGCGTTTGCAAAAGCAGTTTCCATTTCTAGAGTCACAAGAGTTTCCACCAGGGATAGTCCCTAGGGGGTTACATCCGCAATCTATAAACAGAGAAAGAAAGTCAATACAGTTGAAAACTATTAAACGTGTAAAGTTTAGAAGACTTCTTTATGCTTACACTGGCAGCCTTCTGGATCTTCTGCATTTAGGTCATAGAAACCTTCTTTACACTGATCACAACGCTCTCCTTCAACGTTTAATTTGCAACGACACTGTCCAGCAATAAAACCCACTGAGAAATCTGAATAGCGGTCACATATTCCTCCATCCTGGGATCCAGCTGGGTCGCAATTGCAGGCTAAACAAAGATTGGATTCATATATTGCTATTAGAACTACAACTGAGAAAGCAAATCATAGTGCAAAGCTTACTGAATATAATAATAATATAATGCAGCATTCTATAGAACAGGTATCTAACTCATATATAATAAATTGTATAAAAAAATCTTTTTAATATCTATATAACAAAATAAAACACATACATACAGTAATCATTTGAACAGTGACTATATTGGTAGGCAATGTCTTTTCAAATGACGAAAAGATGACTTTTCATAACACTGGACCCAACAGCTCTTTCACTTACGTTGACAGATGTTTGGATCACGTATGTCTTTATCTGGATGCTGGTAGAAAAATGGTTTGCACTGTTCACAGTTCCGCCCCATTGTGTTATGTTGGCAGTCATCACACACTCCTCCACTGGTATTTCCAGTAGACATATAAACAGCCATATCAAAATGACAGTGTGTAGAATGCTCATTACAGTTACATCCTGCAAAAATGTAGAATTGGTTAATAAGGACCTTTTTATGAGTGAACATTTTTAAAAAATAAAGACTGACAATGAAACTGCAGCTACTGGAAATAAATAAGCAGGTACTTCATATGTACTTATAATAGTTTGCTTTTCTGCAAATGCCAATAAAACTTCTATCTCTTTGTCCAGCCCATAACTAGCTACATCCTCAAACAATCGCCTAACAAAGCATTTATTTCCCATAAGGAGCTTCTGTTAGTAGCCTTCATAACTGGCCTTCCTTCTTCCCCAGAAACCCTATAACCAAAAGGGTTTAAATTATAACTGATCCACCACCACATGCAAGACATTAGATAGCAGACATCATTGTGTTGCTTTATTTACTCAAAGCTTATTAATATAAAAACAATTATTAATCTAAAAATCAATGCTTATATCATTCACTGGAAAGCATGGATTAAGTAGCATTATACACAACCTTACAAAAACTGGCTGTGTTTATTTCATAAACTTTAGTATTTCATACTATATAAAACTTTTTTCATCTCCAACCAGGCCTTTATCAATGTTTTAATTTCTTACTTACTCTTTTAAACCTTTTTATATTGTCTACTTATTGCTATTTTTCATACATAATTAATGTAATTTGTGGGATTTACTGAGCACAGACCAGTCAACAGTGAATTTTACTATGTGGGAACTCACTTTTACAAGCATTGCTACTACGACCTTCTGCTGGTCTCCAAGGCAAATCATGGTAGAAATCTAGACATTGCTCACAGTTTAAACCCTTTGTGTTATGTCTGCAAACACAGCGTCCATGCACCTTGAGCAAAGAAACACCGGAAAATAAAAGGGACAATTCAATATACATACATAGAGAGACAGTGATTAACAGCTGAAAATAAGGCAAGTTGGTTGGAACATGTGGAGGTATATTTTCTGTTAGGAGATTGTTTATAGCAATAGTATTCCATTAATTCCTGCAGATATTCTCAGATACAACTGTAACCATACACAGAGTGCTTGAAACCATGAGTTTGAAACCATGACATCTGGCCTCCTCAATGTTAAGTGAATGGAGCTTCAGAGTATTCTGGTTGCACCTGCCTGCCACATAGAGCAACCTTAAAAGGCACTTTTTAAGACATTAATGGAGTTATTTAATGCAAGAATCAACGCTTACTACAGATTTAGTCACCTATAGCAAGAAATTGTCAGGTAGCAGGTAGTGGTCACCGGTTTAATAGAATATTACTGGTTACTATGGGTTACTGCACCTGAGCAAACATTGTACAGGTATGGGATCCGTTATCCAGAAAGCTCAGAATTCCGGAAAGGCTGTCTCCCGTAGACTCCATTTTATTCACATGATCAATAATCAAAAGTAGCTTGTACTTTATCTAAACTAAGATAGAACTAATCTTTATCTAAAGCTTTTGGGGTTTATTTAATATTTACATAATTTTCTAGTAGACTAAGATCCAAAATTTTGGAAATATCCATTATCTGGAAAACCCCAGGTCCTGCGCATTCTGGATAACAGGCTCCATACCTGTACCTGTTGTAATTTTTGGGGGTAAGCCTCCTGTGTGGCCTAAGGAAAAATTATTTAGGTCACGATATTTTGAACAAACCCTGGAATAGCCCATTGTATGGCAAAATAAAATCTGAAATATATGCGGTTTGTTATCATTATATTTCTATAGTGCCAGCAAAATACGCAGCTCTTTATGTTAATTTAAAACAAATAGGTGTCTTAAAATAATTTACCAAACAAGGGTCACAGCATAATACAGAATCAGATGACCCTGCTCACAAGAGCTTGCAGCTAGGCAGCAGAACTAATAGTATCCTACAACCATACTTACCATTCCCTCCACATTGTCAGAATATCCTTTTACTGGGGCACATTCACTTGCATGGCCATAGCAGAAGCAGTTTCCACGAACTACCATGTCATAAATTGCATAATAGTATTTTTCTTTTATTTCCACTCTAGAATCCAGCAAGTTGTCCCCCAATGTATGAAGCTTCAAGAATTTGACTCTTAAGTTTGTAATTCTTAACATACCTTTTAAAAGAAACACTTATTTAGCTTGAATGAAACCTGTAAAGATGAAAATCATATCTAAAATATCTAAAAAAAAAAACCTTACCCTAAACATCCAGTTACTATTTAAGGCAAGGGCCACAAGAGGTATTTGTAGCCTTTCAGTGCACTTTTCAGATAATGGGCCAGATTCCAGTTTAATGAGAAAAACATATCTCATGGTTTATCACATGAAAACGCCAATGGATAGGTTAATTTTATCAAAATGAATCTGACCCAATATTGGGTCTGAAATGGGACATTGATGCTGTGCTTCCCATTGCCCAGCATTTTGATAGCAATACTGAGTAATCAAAACACAGATTCTGCCACAGCCATATTTTTGAACCAGTCATTAAACATTATAACAAATTATTTCAAAATAACTGCAATGAACAGGCTTTAAAAAGTAGAGGAACATGTTAAGTTAAATTCAGTATCAATACAAAGAATTTGAAAAATTAAGCTTACTTTTAATCCTCAGACTATATGGATCTTCAATTCGGTAGGCGGGATCCAAAACACGATAAATTACCTAAGGAATAACCAATGAAATGTACTTAAGTAATAGTTGAAAAATAATGATACATTTTAAACATTATGCGCAAAATCTTATTACCTCCCCTTCTGTTGAAGGTTCAATGTCTGAATATCGAGAATCACAAATTATATCATCTACTTTCTTCATCGGTCCAGTGAAAATACCAGGAAATGAAGCCTCGCAGTCATATGCAAAATACCTATATACTTTCCAGGTTTTCCCAAAATCAGATGATCTTTCAATTAACATTGCAGCTGGTCGAAACGTCTAGTGAAAGAATATTAAAAAGAAAAAAAAGCATTTTTTGAAGCAATATAAACTTCTTATAAAAACAATGTTTGTTAGGATTACTCCATTAACTATGGAAAGAATTTGTATTTGGCATGAAAAGAGTGCATTGCATATTTATGGGTAACAGTAAATAAGCACATTTGAAATAGTGGAGGGTATTAAACCCTATTTATTCATCTACACACTTCTATTATATCCTTCTAAAATCCTTTTTTAGCTATTTACGTTTTTTTATACCAATGGCAGGGCTGTCCATCAGATCCTTTACTACAAATCATTTTGCATGCTGTGTGCAACATTTTTTTTTTCAACATAATGTTCACCAAGTGGCAAACAATGCCTGATTTATTATAGATTTACACACTGGCTGTAATTGTATGTTCAACCAAAGGTTACGGATTCCTTACCTTAAAGGTCATGATGAGATGAGTGAAGTGGAATTCCGCTTCAAGGTCCAGCTGGATTGTAACATTCTCCAGTCCTTTCAAAGACAGATTATAGGTAACTAGCTACACTCTTTGTTTTTAAGATGAATACATTTCTTTTAGTTACTCATTAATCCCTAGAAACACAGAAAGCTTCCCATCTCTTTCAGGCTGAGCAGGGCAATCTTTTGTTGTGATATATCCTAGGGCAAACTAGACTTTGTGGCCACAAACTAAAGTCAAGTTGAATATTTTATTTCACATAAATATGACAAAATGATTTTCAAAACAAACATATTTTTAGAAAATATAAATGTGCCAAATTAAACTGTGGATTTCACAATGAAATTAAGTATGTATGTATTAAAACAGTACGTATGTATTAAAACAAAGAAGCTAATAATAAAAGTGGGTCTTTAAAAGCAGTGACACTCATGAAATTTCCAGGATATTCAATATTTAAAAGTTGCAATTTTTGCACCAGGTTACACTAGTTACCCATCACAACCCATCAGAAAGTAGCTGAACGATTCAGCTATCTGAAAGCAAACATCTGTTTTCTATGTGTTAGTAGAAGTGGTGCAAAATGTGTGACCTATAATACAATTTTTATTTTGATTTAACATTGATAAAATGTGATGAATAACCATACCTAGCTTGCCACTGACCAATGGAGGGTCATTACTTGCTGAAGGCCAGTAATTATCAGTTGGATATGCAATAGATATTAATTGTTAATTGAAGAAAAGTTATAGTTTTACCATTCACTGATTGCCACCATAAGTTAAGTCGATTTGGTGCAAATGTGGTGACTACATTTTCAATACAGTGACTTTCTGTATTATTTTGTTCATTGTAAGGTTCCCGAGAATCACATATAAAGCACTTCTTTTCCTCCTGGAAATAAGGAAAATTGAGGTTTACAATGCATACCAACTTAAACACTTTGTATTATATTCATTCATTTTTATGTTCTGTTATGTTCTGTAATATGTAAAACATATTAAAAAAGGAATGTTTTCAATAATACCAACTAATATGAACATTTGTTGGCTGCCAGTGTAGGTAAGCAAGAAGAAAGCATGCAAACAGATTGCACTTAATGAAAACCACAGTGAATAACACTATTAGAATATATATTTTTTTAAAAAAAAACAACAGGTATTTCCACAAAAAGCATATGCTAGTTAGAGCATTTCTCTATTTGGGTCTAGTTCGCACTTAAAGGGTTAGTGAATTCAATCTGCAGGCAATGTAAACAACCGGAAAGACTAACAGATGCAACTGTTTAAACAATGCCTGTGTGAATAGAATTACGACAATCTCCTGCCAGATGTTTTCTGTTAAACCGGGAATGCAGAGAGGGGAGGCTTCATCCATGCCTGAGAAAAACTCGCAGACCCCCCTTAGGAATTGGTGTGTCCATTCACAGGGGGATCACATTTCATGTGAAAAATTCAGCTAATAAGTAAAATAGGCATAATAGGAACAATATCTGGCAATTTGTACCTGAAGATGGCTAACAATACAAAATGATTCTGGTTTTTGGTTGCCACATGTAGATGATGCAGTGAGTTGCTCTGATCGACCAATCAATAGATCTCCTGTGGCTGGGTAGCAGCTTCCTTCTGTGCAGCCATGGCTGAAATCTGGCTCCTGGGCATAGGTAGCTCCCCACAACAATACTAAGATACACCAAAGAAGATGTTTTATTAATAAGCACAGGCTGTAAACCAACACTTTTTTTATTTGTTGGTATTTATATATCGCTATAAAGAGATTATACATCAGTTGGTCTTACAATCTAAGGTTCCTATCACATTTACACACACACTATGTTCAATCTAAACCATTTAACCCGCTTGTATGGTTTTGGAGTACATAAAGTGCCCAAGCTAGAATAGAACTCAAGACTCCAGTGCTACAAGTCCTAGCCACTGTGCTGCCTGCTTTTACTTATAGTTTAGATTATTTTTTTCAACAGACGCACATTCTTGCACCTAGAAATGGGCGCAGACAATCATTTGCATGTGTTTTCATGCAACAGTAGTGTCAGGCACATCACCACCATTATTAGCTGGAATTGGGGGGAAAGTGCTGTGCTGTTGGTAAAAAACAGGGCTAATTGTGCTAAAATTGCACACTTGAGTTTGTACATTTTCCCTTGTGAGTGTCATTAGCTTTACACACTGCAGCCATTTTCTGTGTGTTTCAGCTATTAAGTACAATTTGGCTAAATCTCTGGTCCTATCGCACATGATCCAATAGTTCAGATTTTCTGCTTGCCAAGAATGTTTTTGTCAATCTCAAGATTTAAAGTCACAGTTGAGTTGCTGTGTAAAAAGCCATCCTTTAGCATCTTGTATTACATTCATTTAACAAGAGAAAACCAAGCATGCGAACACATTTTTCATTGGTGACCAGAAATATTAAAATATAGGACTGATGTATTAAAGTTCTGCTATGCATAGGAAAAGTGTACATAAAGTAAGAGACTGCACAGACCTCTATCGACAAGTCATTTGTGCTATGCCCTAGGCAACAAAGACCATTTAAAACAGCCATTTACACCTTTAATTGCAGGGTACCACTAATTCTTCACAAGAATAAGTTTACAATTGTTAGCTAGAAGGCATGGAATCTTCAATGACTATGGGAACAATGCAACACACAGACAGGAAACACTAACTACAAACCAAAAAAATATAATGTGAGAAAATGTATTAAGCTGTTTTATGGCATGCAAAATCCATTTAGGCATGTCTAAAAATACTCTTTTGTGTCATCTTGAAGACAACCAGTGTTTTCCTGTGGTTGCAGTATAAGCCCTCCGCTACATTTAATTTCTTTATCAACATATTCCCAAACTGTGTGGCTGGTTCCCAAGTTGGGCCGTGGGGTGTGTAGTGTCAGTCTGAGGGCTAATTGGGGGAGATAGTATCATTATTTATTTATATAATGCCAGATATGGGGAGAAAACATATATTTACAAGGTGTCTAAATTGATTGTCCTTGAATGGGCAGTTCACTGTAGAATTATGTTTTAGAATGATATAAATGGTGATATTCTGAAACGTCTTAATTTTTTGTGGCTTTTGAACTGTTGCCTTTCTGTTGGTTGCTACATTACATTTTTAAAATATACAAACATTTATATAATTAAAAAATAAAAAGTTAGCAATTTCTTAGAATACTCTGATACTCATTGCAATACTGTTGAAACCATAAATTTTTTCCACACTGTTGCATTAAATAGTTCTTATGTTAACTTGAGAAGGTCCCATTTCCAACATCTGTGCAAGCTTTTTTCCGAAGTGCAAGATTAAACAGTCAGGGGAGGGCATTTTGGTGCAAATTGACTTAGCCCCAGGGAATTATTTGCAGAGTTTGGGAATTTATGACCTGGTAAACAGCCCTAGGAAATGTAAAGTAAAGACATAAGCATAAAGGCCACTGAACAGTGCCAGAGAGCAAGACGTTTGCATCACCCTGTGTTTTACCCTCAGCTATGTTTTCAGAGCAACTATAGTATGATCTTATCACTTGGAACTAAAAATCAGTAGCCACATGCTTGGAGAAGGTAGCACCAGCTGGAGTAAGGTGGAGCAAGCATGCCTAGTACAGTAGATAACTAACCCCCTTATGTAATAAAAACTACTAAGTTTACCCAGGTTCAATGACCCATAGCAAACAATAATATGTTTGCTTTTAAACAGGTGACCAGTAAATGCTACCTACTTATTGGTTGCTATGGGTTTCTGCTACTTGGCAAACCAAGTGCCTTTTATCACATAACCCTAATATAGCCTTACAGTATATCCATATTAGTGGCAAAACAATAAAATTGGGGTTATGTAATGATTGTTAGTAGACTTAAGGTATGATGATCACAATTATGGAAATGCCCCTTATCTGGAACAGACCAGGTCTCAAACATTCTGGAAAACAGATCTCATACTTGTACACAGATACAACATATATCCAGACATCTGCATATGAAACAGACTATTGCACAATACATGCTATGGGATGTTTCTAAGAAAACAACGGAAACACAGGCCACACAGAGGCCCACACAGTCCCCCCCAGCTCATTAAATAGTGAGTGTCTATGGCATCTTACAGTAGCATTTGCCAGAACCCACAGATTGCGGCTATAAATTGCCCAACCTATGCAGTATTCTGTCAGTCCATAGACCAACAAGTCAGATACTTAAGGATGTGACCATACACGTGTATGAACATGTTTTTTTAATTGTTTTTTTATTTTTATACAGATTGTCCCTCCTGTTCAATTTTGACCAACTGACAAACCTTTAGGCAGATTAGGAGGTAAAGAGGAGCCATAGCTCCACTCCCCTTGCACTGATCATTTGGCTTTCTGGCTAAACAATTGAAATAATAGAATGGTAGCCATGCAATGTTTGGGTCCTCGTATGGTATTTACACCATGAGTTGATCAATCGGATACTGTGAGATATCACCCCATGTATTAAGTTTGCACCAAAAGCTTACTAGCATGTAAATAAAGAGACCACTGTATTTGGTACAATGCTTTCTCCATTGTTGACTGGATTCGGCACGGGATTCTTTTTCTTCTTTTACCAGCCGTGCAGTTGTTACCCATAACCAGGCACACCTTAGTTGGCAATTTGGCTCTCCTTGGCCAAACTGGCAGCTGGTGGCTCTAAAGAGGATTATCTTTGGAATCAATATCTGATCAGGAAGACAGCCAATACTGCTTGAGTTCATAGATGTGGTATATAGTCAGCATCTTTGTATGAAATCCCCTCCTACCTGACTGCTCTCTGAGGCTCAGAATGTACAGAGCAGCCAGATTAAGCAGCCAACTTTCCAACAAATAAAATACCTATCAAGAGTGGTAACATCTAAAAATGCTTTGTTTTCTTTAAACTATGTTCATATTCTCAACAAATGAATAAAAAAAATAAATGCAATGCAATCCATCTTAAACTGACCTTCATTTAATAAACTGAAATGTTTAATCATGTGCAAATTTATAAAAACAATAATAAAAAATGATCACTGAGCAAATTGTAGGAAAAAAATTCAAAATATTTGCTATGCCTGATAATTCTTATGGTAAAAGGTCACAGTACAAAGTATTTTCTAACTCCATGCAGGATGTCTTGTGTGAGAGTGTAAGTCAGGAAGTTATATCTAGGCAGCTTACAGAGATAATCCATTAGTTATCTTGCATGGCAGTGGGGGATGCATGTAGCACAGCTTTTATTCACAGACCCACCCAGGCGAATCATGGTATGGAAGGTACGGAAATTCCCAGTTACAATCACCTCTAACAGGGACCTGGGAAAGACCATTTAAACTGCAGCATGTGTTTATTAACAAAAAATAATCTAATATTAAAGAAACACTGTACCCAGCACTGTACATTGTTTAAGAGAGCTGCTACATATGTTGAAAACATTTGTGTTTGAATAAGTAAGCCTACATCAGGACTTTAAGAGTTAATCTATTAATGTAAGCACCTTTCCAGCAGCAGGCAGCACATAATCATGCACCGGTAAACACGCCAAGGTCACATTTTCATTTAACAATAGCTAAAGGTAACCACATGAGTCCTGCACGTCTGCCTGAGAATAAGTTAAACAAAGGGCAACTGATTTGAGTGAAAGCATACCATCAGTTATTGCAATTAGATTTAGTATAATTACCCAGAAGAAATCCTGGCATCTGAAACAGCCCCATTGTCCTCATGGGCTGGGGACTCACTGAGAATAAACCTCTTGGATCTGCTTTCTTCTGCAAATAAAATAAAATAAATGAATGTATACAACAAATAACTATGAATAGTTTCACCCTAAGAATTAAACAGAGAGGAGACTTGCCTTGTGCAGTGCTTCCTTCCAGTGCCCCTTAGATCACTGAGGAATTTCTTCCTTTCCAGACCCAAAAAAGTTTTACTTGGAAGTTTCATGCGCATGCACAGTGGGAGCTCTCCATCCCCCCAGCCCCCTCCCTCTTTTAACAGAATTAATGCTGCACACCCCTGTCTGTCAGTAGAGTGATGGTGAATGCCTAGAGAAGAGATAGACTAGAGAGTGTGCATTATGTTTAAGAATTTATTTCTTTAACTTAATACTTATTATTGTATTTAGTAAGGATAAGAATAAAAATGAAAGTTATAAAATACAACCAATCATTTTTTATCAGAGGGGTAAGTGCCATCTAACACATTGCTGTTCTATGGCCAGAGCTGGATCGTAGACATTAGACTGGTGTGAGCCTTCCCATAGTGTACTCTGTTTTAGAGTACAGAGACCTGTGGCTGCCCCATGATTACAGCACCATTAGGGGTTGTTCACCTTTGAGCTAACTTTTAGTTTAAAGTAATAGTAGAAATCAGGTCTGATTGTAACAGTAGTTCCACCAGGAGTGCTTTCTTACTGAGAGCCAGCAGAAATTGAGTGTTTGAATATTTACTTTGATGTCGACATGCTTGAATGAACAGTGTCTTACGAGCACTTACGAAGTTACGTGCTAAATTTCAGCGAGCTGATCTTACTTACACATTCCAATCATAAAGCTAAGTTTAAACAGAAAATAACTGAGTTTCAGGGGTGCTGTTATCTCTCTCTAAATAAATGTGCTTGGTGCATTCCAGCCACTGTGTTAAGTAAACTATTTTAAATGTACTACAGAATCCAGTACCTACAAAAAAAGTAAGTCTACTTCTTCCAAGCTAAAAATTCAGTAAGGCAGGCACTCAAATGAAGGCAATCTTCCACCAGGTTGTTGAAGCAAAGTAAAAAAGGTATATTGTGTCCACAGCTCTACACATTTTGTGTTATAAACACTAAGGGGCACATTTACAAAGCTCGAGTGAAGGATTCGAATTAAAAAAACTTCGAATTTCGAAGTGTTTTTTGGGCTACTTCGACCATCGAATGGGCTACTTCGACCTTCGACTACTACTTCGACTTCGAATCGAACGATTCGAACTAAAAATCGTTCGACTATTCGACCATTCGATAGTCGAAGTACTGTCTCTTTAAGAAAAACTTCGACCCCCTACTTCGGCAGCTAAAAGCTACCGAAGTCAATGTTAGCCTATGGGGAAGGTCCCCATAGGCTTGCCTGAGATTTTTTGATCGAAGGATATTCCTTCGATCGTTGTATTAAAATCCTTCGAATCGCAGGATTTGCGCTAAATCGTTCGACTTCGATATTCGAAGTCGAACGATTTTAGTTCCTAGTCGAATATCGAGGGTTAATCAACCCTCGATATTCGACCCTTCTTACATCTGCCCCTAAGGGACAGGTTTCCTAAAAGGCGATGTGACTAACGCTGGTGAAAATTCACCAGCGTGAGACGTCATTCAGGCACTTTGCCGATTTACTAGCGCCCGCAGTTGTAACTTCGCTAGCGAAAGAGACAGATGCTAGCGATCATTCACACTCTATCGCCAGGCGAATTTTTGATCTGACGAATGGATGTAACTCAAATTCACTAAGATGAGGATTTTACTGAACGTTACCTCTTTCGGCAGACTTGCCTTCGTCAGCTCAGACCAGGCGGAGTGCATAGGATTTCCTCAATTTTTAGTGGAAAAATTTTCTAAGTCCCAAAAAATGCTGGGGTCTTTTCCTTTTTTCAGAGTGATCGCCTGCACTCTTTATTTATTCTGGACTTGTGTAATGTAATGTATTTGCTGGAACATACGCTGCATGCAAATTAGCCACCGCTAGCGCAACTTCGCTTTGATTGCCGAAGTAACTCTAGCAAAACATCGCCAGCGTTCGGCGCCCTGGACGCAACTACGCATTTTAGTGAATTACCGTTGTCCTAACGAATTTACGCATGACGAAGTGTTGCGATCGCTGCGCACGCTGTCGCTGGTGAATTTTCGCCGGTTAGTGAATTTGCCCTTGAGTGTTCTGATAAAAAAATTAAGTGTTATAAGTGTAACGTTCCTGTGGATGTGGAATAACAGCAGAGGAAGACTTTAGTAATATCAGCATAGCAAGTAATTCAACCAGCAGAAGAGCAGGTACCCTAAATTATCAAATGTCATCATTCCATAAAGAATCATAGCAGCCTTTTCAAAATCCGTATGTGTCGATTGTTCGTCATGTTTTGACTGTAAGATCTTGCAAGCAGATCCATTTAATCCTACTGTTCTATCTTATAACCCTTCTTTGTTTATTTATTGTAATTCCTATTAATTATCACATCTTTGTGAAGTACTGGGTAACATTCTGGTGCTAAATAAATAAATAATTGATGATTATGGAGTACTGTTTTTGTCCAAATAACATGAACACGTGAGTGATTATTGCAGATGGATAGTAGTCCTATGTGATAAAAGGTGCCCAGGTGCAGTAACCCAAAGCACCCAAACAGGTGGCCATTACGTGGTACCTGTTTGCTATTGATAATTAGCAACCAGGTGATTAAACTGGGCACCTTTTATTACATAACATATGAGCAGAGTTTAAGCTGACAGACATGTGATCAGCTTTGTTAGCATACACACAACAGATCTTGGCACAGAAACACTAAAGTATATTTAAAGGCATACTGTCATAGTAAAAAAAGTTTATTTCAAAATGCATTGCACTGAAATACAAATTCTCAAAAGAGCAAACAGATTTTTTTATATATTTCATTTTGAAATCTGACATGGGGCTAGACATATTGCCAGTTTCCCAGCTGCCCCCAGTCATGTGACTTGTGCTCTGATAAACTTCAGTCACTCTTTACTGCTGTATTGCAAGTTGGAGTGGTATCATCCCCCCCCCAGCAGCCTAGCAACAGAACAATAGGATCTCCCTGGTAGATCTAAGAACAGCACTCAATAGTAAAAAGCCAAGTCCCACTGAGACACATTCAGTTACATTGAGTTGGAGAAACAACAGCCTGCCAGAAAGCAGTTCCATCCTAAAGTGCTGGCTCTTTCCAAAAGCACATGACCAGGCAAAATGACCTGAGATGGCTGCCTACACACCTATATTAAAAAAAAAAAAAAAAAACACTCGCTGGTTCAGGAATTAAATTTTTTATATAGAGTGAATTATTTGCAATGTAAGCAATGTAATTTAGAAATAAAAACTACATCATAAATCTCAAGACAGAATCCCTTTAACATAGTTAAGTCCATTGGCAAATATAAACTACTAAAGAAGGACTTAAACATATTATACTATAAATATCTAATAAACAGATCATAATCTGCAAAAACTAGGTAGAAGCCTTGATTTTTGTTATTTACATTACCTGAGTCTAGGGCTCCTCTTGTTTGTACAGCCTGGTATAGGATCCATTATCCAGAAACCAATTATTCAGAAAGATCTGAATTACGGAATGGCCATCTCCAATAGGCTGCATTTTAATCAAAATAATTCACACTTTATTTCATTTTTCTCTAATAATAAAACTATACCTTTCTAGTGGTAAAACAATCCTATGGGGTTTATTTATTATCTATCTAAATTTTTAGTAAACAAAGCATGGAGATCCAAATTATGAAAAGATCTCTTATCCGGCAAACCGCAGGTCCCAAGCATTCTGGATAACAAGTCCCATACCTGTATATGAGATATGTTATAGTTATTTTAACAACACAGTGCTGGGTGCAATTCAGGCTTTGAGAGCTTGCTTGTTTTACACTGCATCACAAAGAATTGTGTTTCACACTGGATTCCTGAGCAACTAATAAAGAAATGTCTAGATCATTTCCCGGACAGTGTTACTTTCTCTTATTTATACCAGTTCAGTTGTTGTGGAAAACAATGAAGTAATTATTGATGTAATCATAGCAATATAGTGCTATGACTGAATACACAGAATATTTTATTGCATCAACTAGTTTGTGATTATATAAAAATATTATATGCAACATTTGCATTGTTTTTTATTTTAAAGTCAAGCGTCTTTACTTTTGGCACATAATTGTGGCAATATTCAGCTTTCTATGAAACATGCCTCCAAATGTTGCTTTTAGATGATCAGACCCATAAAAGAAATATATTGCAAAAAAGGGCACATATTATGGGTGAACTGTAGAACTGGGCTGATCATAAAAGGAAGCTGTTTTTTAGAGTATGACAAAGTAAAATTACCCAAAATGTGACAATAAAATGGATATTAAAGGCGAAATATACCCCATTTTTGACATGCAATCATTCCGTTGGGTTTATGTAGAAAAGGTGCATAAACAAACTCTGAAATTCCATAAATAATATATAAATGCATTTTTTCTTACACACACATAACTGATTCAAAAAGAAACCACGATAGTCTGTCTGTGTGATGACTGGGACCAGCCCCTCCCCATATGTATTGACAAATTGCCCGTTTCAACCAGCCTAAATGTAAGCTGTGACTACATGAGTGTTGTTATTTGTTGCCTGTCCCATTGGTCAACTGTGGCAGTGTGCTGTTTGTGAAGTCTTAGAAAGCACATTTATCATTGATCATGTAGATCCCCATATGCAGCCTGCAACTCCTTTTCTACAGAATTGAACAGGAATGCAAAAAAAGGCATATCATCACAAAACATTAGTCCTGTGGTTTTGTGTTTTATAATCTTGTCAGGGCTTTTTTTTTAATATGCATTAATTATCTTCCACAAACCACAAATCACATCCTGTTATACATCAGCCTCAGATAGACCCTGTGAATGTGTCTTCATTATCGCCTCATCCAATATGAAACCCTAAACCAGAATTAAAAACCATTATAGCACAAGATGTAAACAGGCCCCACAATAGACCTGCGCTCATTGTCAATTTAGAGTAGGAAACGGCACCAAAAGATAGATCCGCATTGCAGTATGCGTAAACAGGGCAGGAATTGGCAATGTAACAAACACTTTAGATGCATCAATTCATGTAAAAACATACTAATCTGATATTAACCAACTTTTACTTGACTGAAATAAATCAAGGAGCTTGTGGTGCTAACCACAGGAGTTGAAAGAAGAGAAGTAGAGAATCACATCTGCTGTAGTAACAAACAGAAAATACAAATAGAAAATTAACTTGAATTGACAAAATGGATTAGGCGCGATTAAGCTATTTTCTGAGAATAATTTGTCTTCTGTTTTCTGCCAAAATTTCATAACAATTCAGTAAGAGTTTATTGTTTTGCTGTCAGGAGGCTGTGCAATGATTTAGATGCTGGAATATACAGTTAAATGTCTGGTGTAATTTTTTTTATTTTAAGTATCTGACCCTTGGAACCATGGTTCCCTCCTGGCTGTTATTTGACAGGTGTAGCTGGTAAATCACCAGCTAGAGCTGAATCACTATTATAAATACACTGGCAATGCACTTGCCAGTAAATTAGAAATGCCCTCCAAATCCCTTCCTTTCCATTACTCTCTCTGCTGCTGATCTCCCCTTCAAAGTACAGGCCTGCCCATTTCACCTCACATTTTCCTGCCACATCCACTTTCTTCTGCCTAACCTGTTTTCCTGCCCCTATAAATCATACCCACGCCCTAAATGGCATGACCCCTGTTACAAAGGCCATTATTAGGTAAAAAGAAAAGATGGCAACCCTACTTGGAACCTGACATTGAATGGACTGAGGTTTGCTGTTACAAAGCTATACATGAACTCTGTTTATATATACAGTTATACTTTATTGTAAGAATCTGTAAAACAGATGCAGAAAGTTTTCAGTGTCTTTCAAAGCCTGTGATTATATTTATTTATATACTGTATATAGCACCAGAAATGTATGCAGTGCATTACAATGCATACATACAAATAGTTGTTTAGTTATATCTCTAATTTAGTTATATTTAACAGTAAGAATAAATTAGCTTTTGGAGGTAAAGTGTGCTCATATAATAATTCCTTTTCAGGTTTGAACTCAGGATTTCTCTGACATGGAAACACCTTTTTTTGCTTAGCAGTAAAAGCATTGACCTAACTTCAGAAGATCCCCCAACTGCAGGGAGCCCATAGCGGAAAGGGGGGCCTAGTAAGGAAACCTCATCTCTCCTTTATCTGCCTGCACCCCCACCCATAGGCCAGAGATATGCAATAAGCAGCAAAGAATTAGAAAAATAAAACATTGTGATCTTTTCAAACTCTACAGAAGCATAAGCTAACTAATATGAATTATCTAGGAGAAAATTGGAGTGTATTGCCCAGGGAATATTGCCTTCAGAATTTCCCAGAAAGTGTCTCAACTTACACAGGTGATACTGCAACATTCAGAGCTAACAAATTTCTCACGTCTTACACAAGTCTAGCATTAAAGAGACAGCTCACTGCAAAAATAAAGCTTATTAGGTAGAATAGTATAAAAATTATGTTTACAAAACTGTATAATTTACAATTGTATTATATGTACTGCTTATATTTTACTTTTATGTGTATTACTTATATCATACTTGTTTTTTCTGCCCATAAAAACAGCATTTCCATTTAAATTAAAGCGGAAACCGCTTCTGTATTTTATTTTGATATGGTTAGTAGGGTTCAAACAAACTCTTATCCAAATTTGAGTTTTCCCACACATTTAAAAAGTCAAGTTTGCTTTGTTCAATAATTGTAGGTTAACAGCTTAAATAAATATCAGAGAGTAATTGGAGGTCTTCTAAAGATCAAAGATTATTTCTCATGTTTAATTTTGTCTCTGCATTCTTTTGTTTTTGTCATTCTATTTGTTGACTCACATCCTTCTTGATCATTATCTCTAAAGATTTAAGAAGCCCTCATACCAAAATGATCTTTGATGTCTGCATGAGGGAATACCCTCCATTTATAACCACTGCATTTTCTACTTTTAATACTGCACTTTTAGCAGGTTGGTGAGAAAGTCTATTTTAGGCCATATAGTTTGGTTGTAAAAAATGAATTGTGTGAAACAATCTGTGTTTTACCAGGCCTGATTTCCATGAGTAACAAACTACAAGCTGCCATGCTATGAAAATAAGTTGAGGGTGAGGTGTGAATTAAAATTGATGATAAAACTATGCCATGATGCATGATGCATGAACTATGCAAGATTTATTAAGGTTTTGAGGAGAGTAACCAAGAAGTTGATTGGGTGGAAACCAACCCCCACCTCGTGGCCAGTACGGTAAGGATAAATCAAATGAACTAACAAGTCATCTCTTCCCCTTGAGCTCTATTTGTCAGCCTCTAAAGATGGGAGTAATTAATCTAGAGCTTTTTTATGTTTTGAAAAAACAATGCCTGAAAAAGTATATCCCACGTTCCTAATAATATGCCCTTTAGTAAATTTGATGAGAAAACAAGATGCATTTAGTATGATTTGTCAATTATCACTTATTTTTATTTCTTTATCCACATTTGAAATTTTGGATTGACACCTGGGAACTGGGTTCTGAAGATAACATTAGACATTAATAAAATCTGTCAAAAAGACAAAATGTCAATTACAAAATGTATTTGATGGTATCAAAATGTGAAAATACATTTATGACAGAAACTACACAATGCCAAAACTAATGTCCATACAAAAAAATAGAGTGCTTTTATTGTTGTCCTTCCTGTGACTGTCCTCTTCAGTTTAACTTTTCACTTAATTTTGTCATAAGCTTATAGATTCAAATGTATAGTAATAAAGGTGGCTGGCCATATAGTGGCCAACCAAGTACATTCTTGACTTCACTTGTCCCCAACCTGCAGGAGCCATTGTATCAGGAGAAAAAGGTAATTTTGTGGGCCCCAAGGGGTGCCATTTTGTGCACACAAAATGTGCATTAACAAACTCTCGATTTCAATTAAATATGTTCATAATTGAAAATTTGCTGACTAGCAAAGAAGTTCTAGAAAAGTAATGATTAAAATGTTTTAGTGACTGTTGTGTGTATATGAAAAATGTTATTGCAGTGTCTGTATGCTACTTAAAGAGAGCAGAGTGGTGTCATATAAGGCTAGAGCCACATGTGGCAGATTCTCAGCCTGTGGATAAACAAGTAATTGAGTATGCATTTTGACACTAAAATCTTCTCTGTGTGCCTGCACCCATACCAACGCAATAGCTCTGGGTGCAGGCACACCAGAAAGCTATTGGGAGCGTAGGGGTGGATTCCCAGCCTGCGCTTATCCATAGGCTGAGAATCTGCAACATGTGGCACTAGCATTGTGGCTTGTGCTTTGGGTCAGAATGCACATATTGAGTCTGACCATAGTAACCTCTGAAACTAATTCTGCTCCATGGGGTACTTGCAGAGGTTCTGGGAGATGAACAGACGGTAACAGACGGTTATTGTGTAGTTGGGTAGTAGTTTGTGATTTTTTTCTGGGGACTGCTTTTCATAATAAATAATAAATGATTTCCCGAATTTCTTATGAAACAATTGAAATGGCATCAAACGTATGCTATGTTTTAGCTTGTGTTAAAAAATGCAGTCACTATAAAAAGTTTAAATGTGTATCAGCAGGGCCCTCCAATGCTCTTGCTGGTGGTATATAAATGGAGATCAAAGAATGAGATATTGTGGGATGACAAGATCCCTTTAAGCTTTACAAGTAGAATATGTACTCTCTGCAGTAACAATGTCATTTTTAAGCTTTATGGCTTGCTTCTCTAGCCTTATTAATTGATTAGCCTTTTCTTGATTTGTTTTGTTCAGTTCATCAATCTTCTCTTCCAAGTCTGCAAAAATATAAATAGAAAATAAAATTAGGGTTTGTACTGCAATGCAAGCAATGTACACAAAATTACAGCCCCATAAAAGTGATAAAGAAGTACATTGAAGCTTTATCGGATAGGAGAACATATTTGTCAATAAGAGAAAATGGGGTAATTTATAAAGGCCCTTCTACGATGCGATTATTACTTTGATATTAAAAGATAGTAAAGACCTGTGCCTTACCGAATCTTACAATTTCCCTAATTAACAATGACGCCAAGATATTGTTGAAACTTTTAGCAAATAAATTGATGAAGGTAATCACATTTTTAATCCACCCCGACCAGACAGTCTTCATTCCCTAAAAAACTTCAATAAACTTGAGAAGTATGTATACCCATATACAACAAGCTCTACTCTATCATACCACCGGGGCAGTAGCCTCATTAGATATTACCAAAGCATTTGATTCCCTTAACTGGCAATATTTGTGGGCCCATGGTCCTGCTCCTATATAAGAAACCAAGAGCACGAGTCCAAGTCAATAATGGTCTATCGCCCCCTTTGAATTAGAGACAGGGACAGGAATGCCCTCTGTCCCCATTATTATTTGCACTTGCTATTGAACCACTAGTGGCAGGGCTGAGGCACTCACCACTTATTAAAGGACTACCTCTAGGACAGATAGAGGAAATGGTAGCATTATACATGTACAATGTCCTACTTTACCTTGCAATTTGGGCCCTTCACTGACAGCAGCACTAGTGATAATCAAAAGGTTCCACTCCATAAGTGGGTTACATATAAATAAATCTAAACCAGTCCTGTTTTCCCTAGGCAACCTTGAAACACATGCAGGAAACCTAGCCCTTAACTTGGTCACTGAATTCTGGTACCTTGGTATAATAATTACTACATACTCTGCCCAATATGTTGCAAATAATCTGGATCCGATCCTGACTAAATTCAAAAGCGTTACTCCACACTGGGTAAATTACCACTGACCCTATGGGGGTGGATCAACTTATTCAAAATATTATACTTACCTAAATTTCCATATCCATTGCTGAATTTGCTATTTTACTTGAACAATCAATACAGTACTTCAAAAAGGTTAATAGCGTATTGATTGCTTTTATATGGGCAAACAAAGAGCCACGATTATTTTGGCTCACTCTTACAGCACCTAAAGGCTTGGGGGGGCCTGGTGCTCCCCAATTTACAGAGATATTATTTTGCAACCCAACTGTCCTATATTTATAACTGGTTTAACCCAGACGTGGAGAACTCCTTAACAGAGTTACAGGTGAAACCACTTTGGTTTGTGTGTTTGACATAACTAAACTCAAATATCCCACTTATTCCATTTAACACAGAAAATTGTGTCACAGCATTCCAGCTAATTAAAGTGTTCACCATTGTTCACAATGGTGCTTTGCTATGCTAATGAAAAGGTTAAATGCATTAAATGAGTTAAGATGACTTTAGATAACACAGTTTCTTCAGTTAATCCAGAGTCATGATGTATTTAACACACAAATCTAAGTGGCTCCATCTGTACAAATATCACTCACCATCTCAATGGAAGCTCTCCACAACTCGCCGTATAGATTCCAGTGTGTCCTACTTAACACAACCATTAGGATATGGGCAAGATTACATACCAAGGTCCACTTCACCAAACCAAAGGTGTCACCTAAAATGCCTCTATGGAGGAACTCCATATCTAGCCGGTTTTCACTGCTGGCCACAAATTGGTCAAACACCTTGATGATTTCCTACTAGAGGTCACACTTGTGTCACTGAATCAGTTAAAAGCTTAATTTGATTGCCAAACTGCCCAAATGTTTTACTACTTCTAATTATGACACACATTTCATGCCCAGTTTGGCTCCTACAATGTGACACCCAGGCTGTGTTTTTTCCTTGACAAAATTTCACCAGTCATCCAGCTGGCTTTCACAATTCAGAATAACTTGTAAATAGGATCTTTTTTCAGAAATATATCCTCTGGAATTTTGCTCCAATCAGCTTTATCTGTTTATCATAGCTTTGTATGTGGCATACAAAAGATGTCCCACCCCCCGCCTCTACTGAAACTTGGTTTTTCAGTTTTTACATATATGGATTCTTTAACACCTCTTTTGAACCAGTCGCACCGTCCAGTACCTGCTGATTGACTCCCACCATACACTAGATCACAACATTCCAGAGGATATATTCCTGAAAAAAGATCCTATGTTCAAGTTATTCTGAATTGAGAAAGCCAGCTGGATGACTAGTGAAACATCTTCAAGGAAAAAACACAGCAAGTCCAGTTGATTTTACTTATTTACACACATATATATTGTGACCTGGATGAATGAGCATCTTCACAAACAAGGCAAATAATTCAATTAATTATTTTCAATTGGCAAACTGAAAGGTTACTTATAACATATTAAAAGTGAACCACTATTTTAAATGTGCACTGTTACAAACAATAAGATTATACAAAAAGCACTTACTTGAACATTCACCCCAAAACTAGCTTTATGACCAATATACCTTAGCATCAGAGACAAACTTAAAATAAGAGTAACACCACAACATTAAAGTTATTTAAAGTAATTAAAATATAATGTACTATTGCGCTGCACTGGTCAAATTGGTGTGTTTGTTGCAGAAACGCTTCTATAGTTTATATAAATAAATTGCCGTGTAGCCATGGGGGCAGCCATTTAAAAAAAGGTAAGGCTCAGGTAAAATAGCAGGTTTCAGAAATATTCTGACATAATTTACATTGGGTTGTATATTCTTTTTGGGTTTTTTTGTGCTCTAGATTCTTCCATGGATCAAAAATATGCTTGTAGGCCCACATTTTTTAATAGAATAGACACTAGTGTGCGTGTGGTAGTATGTAGTATGTACTTAATAAAGACACTTGCCTTTAACTCGCACCTTGCAATGAGTAACTTCTCTATATTGCAATATGTGTTGGAATTATGTAAATAAACAATAATAACATTTGCATATAGAACTGTAAAAAAATAGTGGAAACAAAATTAACTAAAATAGCAATGTTTCACTCAAGTGAACATTTTTATATTGTTGCCTTTTCAAAAGTTGAAAGAATACACATAAAGTAGATTACCTGATATACTTTGAAATTTGTTATCAATTTCTTTAGATAGAGTTTCAGCCTCTTTTTTCAACTGTTGCAGTCTTTCTAATATTTCTGGTGGGATTTCTCTTTTCTTCAGCTTTTCTTTGAGAAGTTGATATTTCTCTTTAAGATTACTGAGACTCTAATAAAATAAAAATAAATTAATTATCAACCTTAACTGGTGCTATTGATGCCAGAAATAGAGATATTGTAAGCTTATATTGTTGGTTGCGTCATTAGAAGCAGCCATACATTGGATACCTTTGGATGTTATTGTTTTATTAGGCTACTTACATAGATAGAAACATGAGTTACATGTTTTTAAATTTGATTTATTAATTAAAATAATGCAACATGAAATTATTTATAAGCAGTTTCTAGAAGGCTTGTACTTCACTGGTACCGCTGCGGAGCGCCGTTCAAAGCAATAACGGAGTCTGGCGTTTGAATATCAAAATGTTGGCTTTATTAAGCGCATTAAAATTGTTGTGGAGGGGGATTACATCTAACGCGTTTCATGTCAGCAAACCTGACACTTCATCAGAGTGATTAGTGCATACCTGTGTAGGTGCTTAAATAGTGACACATATGCATATCATTAATGAATTAAAGAGGAAGAACATTCTCACAAAGCAATATACAAATGTTTAAAATTATACATATGAAATAAACTAGAACACATAAATCCCTGTGTCACAATAGCAATCAATTATTTCAAAGGAATTCCTAGTTGATACATGTATTGTATACATTAATTACTTTATGCCATAATCTCATATATGTGAATAAAAATGTTGAATTAATAATTAATAAATAATTAATTTTTGAAAAAAGTTACCCCTTTACGAGCAATTCATTATCCATAATAATTTATTTTAAAAGTGTCTAAGTGATAAAGTGATGTACTTTTGTTAGTGAAAGGAAGGGGGGGAAAGTGTATTTTCATTCATTTATATATGGCTTCATATTTCTGATAATGTTAAAAATATCCATATAATACCAAGAAACCTAATTAATGTATCACTATATTTATCATGAACTTTCTTTAAAAAACATTTTCTTTATTTCTGTTTATTACTTACTTAACTTCCACCCTCTTGTTAGAACAGTATGATAGATAGGGAATTTTTCAATGGCCAAATCTAATTTATCCTTAATTATTATTTACTAAAAACATGTATTGGAAAGATTGATATCGCTCTGTTCAATAGTTTGCATTATATTTAATGAAGTAAATAAATTCTCTTAATTTATTTTTAATTGTTAAATCGTATGAAATAGAATTAATAAGTAGTATTAACAGACGAATTCCAGAATAATTAATAGCAATCTATCCAATAAAGGTTTTTATCTCACACTCTCTGTTCAGCCCAAATGGTGTAACTGTATCCAATAGGGTCATCCATTTGACCTCCTTCTTAGACAACAATGTTCTTAGACAACAAAATATTCATTAGCTTCATGTTCTTGTATTACATGTTCCGCTATAGCTGAGGATATGTCTAGCATGCATCAATAGGCTAGACATATCCTCAGCTATAGCGGAACATGTAATACAAGAACATGAAGCTAATGAATATTTTGTATCTTTCCAGGCAATTGAAGCAGTTAAACTGGGAAAGAGAAAAGGCGATATAGATACATTGTTGTCTAAGAAGGAGGTCAAATGGATGACCCTATTGGATACAGTTCCATTCCGTAATTCGGAGCTTTCTGGATATCGGGTTTCCGGATAAGGGATCCTATACCTGTATATATGTGTGTATATATATATATATATATATATATATATATATACTCATTCTAGCAGCTGGAGCACTCTCAATCCATTAGGAAATTGCCCGGGTGCAGGTTATAGTCAATCATACATAGAGCAAAGAAAAAAACCGCACACACAGGACTTATAAAGTGCAAAAAAATAAAAAATTTATTGCAACGTTTCGGCTCCTGTACTCGAGCCTTCTTCAGGTGGTGAAGAAGGCTCGAGTACAGGAGCCGAAACGTTGCAATAAATTTTTTATTTTTTTGCACTTTATAAGTCCTGTGTGTGCGTTTTTTTTCTTTGCTCTATATATATATATATATATATATATATATATATATATATATATATATATATATATATGTGTAGCCTTCGGGGTGCACAGTCAATTTCTCAAACATACAGTTTAGTTTAGGAATGAATCATTCCAGGACCAGCACCTTCGTGAAAATTTTCCAAATTTTATTTAGATACACATCAGTGTATATATATATATATATATAGACACATACAAGAGTCCTCTGCACTCAACCCATTATCAATATATTTAAGACAGAGACATTTTGTGCATACTGCTACTAAAAAATGCCTTACCCTTTAAACAAAACAGGGATTGTTTGTCCATATATTGCAATATATTTAAGCTGGCCAACTACGTCAAAGTCATCCCATATCTGGCCAGTCCTACGCTTAATTTTCATCTGATTCATTAAGAATTCTATTGCTTCATTATACATTTTACAAAGGGACTAGGTTTTACCTGCAACTTAACTTGCTGCTTTCAAAGTAAACCTCCATACTTGGCTGCCCTTTTATTAGACACCAGTGGGATCACCTGACTATAGCTGGGAAGGGTGGGAGCTACAACATAGAGCTGGTCACTGCTCTTGTATAACTATAACAAACAAGGGAAAGTTGTGCTCACCACTATTTTTTAAAAACATTAGGCGGGGGTGCAATGAGGCTGTGACCACAAAATACATATAGACACATACAAGAGTCCTCTGCACTCAACCCATTATCAATATATTTAAGACAGAGACATTTTGTGCATACTGCTACTAAAAAATGCCTTACCCTTTAAACAAAACAGGGATTGTTTGTCCATATATTGCAATATATATATATACGCATTACTACAACACTATCTCTTTGCACTATATCTTTGACTTGTCTTAAAAATGCACCAAGTCCTTTTTATGAATATGATTAATTATGCACTTTCATGATACCTAAATGCCTCTGTATTTTAATTATTTTTATATGACCATATTTGTTCTCAAGTATTGCACTAATTAAGTGTAAACTCTGTTTTGGCTCAATAACTGCCTTCCCGGACTAGTACCAGTAGAACACAGGCTGCAGTGGACAATATCACCCAGAGTGGGCCTTCACAACTACAACTCTCTTGCTGACATACAGAAAACTAAAAACAGAGGGCACCAGAGGTTCTTGCAAACAACAAAACAAGGTGTTTATTGAACATCCACAGTGTTAACTCACAGCACAGTTTTTCAGAGGCAAGTTGTAAAGGCAACATTACATGCAGGCTGACACTCTCCTGCAGACAAATTTGGCAGGAATCTCACTTCACCTCTGTGACCCACCTCGTGGTGGCCTGGATCACCTCAGGGAAGTCCTCTATCCTGATTTCCTCTCCAGTGGGATCCCTAAACTACATGCAATATGGCCTGGGAGAGATACCTTCAAAACTGCCACTCCTATGTTGGAGCTCAGAACTGCTCCTTTTAGCTGAACACTAACTGACTTACACACCTAGATTATACTGTTACAGAAGCTACACTTGCCACTATTTAATGCCTTATTCAAAGGGCCCTGTACCCCAACCTTAACTGGACCAATGCCCTGACCCAAATCAAGCATCCACCCTGTTCCTAAGGTGGAAGGCAAAGAGGAAGTGCCACTCCTTTCTCAGCACTATATCAAAGTGAGTGGCCACCCTACCTGCTAGCCAATAGCACACATATGCAAATGAACTTACTTCTACATTACATTCTGTTCTGCCTAGCAACTAAGGGAGCTGAACCTGTATCAGGGCCAGAACTAGGGGTGGGCAGAAGAGGCAGCTGCCTAGGGTGCAACCATTGGGGACACTGGGCAGCTACCTCTTCTGCCTACCCCTAGAACAGACTCACCTGCAATTGAGCTTGTGCATATGTGGGCGGTGTCACGTAAGAATGTATGTAAGAGCGCGCCGTCTCCGCGCATGTACGTAAGCGCGACATCACATGCAACGGGGGAATTGGGGGCGAGCTGGCCGGCTGGGTTGCCTAGGGCGCCCCGCTGGCCTGGCCTGCCTCTGGGGGCTATTAACCCTATGGGTTCTTAGTAAGCTAATGCTTCTAATTTTAGATGCATTGAAAACAGATCATCTTGTAAAATAAATCTTGTGAAGGACTTTATTTTATTTAAAGGTTACTTTACCTTTTCACTTTCTATCGCTTGCTGCATTGCAGCCTTGGCATCATTTTCTGCTTTTGCAGCACTGTTTCTGTTTTTCAGCATCTTATCCTGTAGCTCTGCTATCTTTGTTTCGAGCCGAGTATAAAGATCGTTTATAGCCTTCATTTTATCTTCTGTCAAATCCGCCTGGGCTTTAGCCTAGAGAAATAAAAAAAAAAAAAAAAAATATATATATATATATATATATATATATGTATATATATATATATATATATATATACTATACTATATATATATATATATATATATATATATATATATATATATATATCATCATGTATTTATATATAAGATACGCAGTGCTATATATATATACACATATATACAACATGTCTCAGTTCTATTTTTTTTAACACGTACTTTATTTAAATTTCACAAACTTCACAGTTACACCATGAACAAAGTTATAGACCCAGCATTGGACTGGGTCGGAAGGACACCGGGAGAAAACTTGGTGGGCCCCCGCAGACCCAGGTCTGCTGGAAACCTCTGCCTATAGGAGTCGGTTGCGGAGCTCTGCTCCCCCCCCCGTGACCCCACACGCAATCTCATCACACATACAGTTTAACTTGAGATCGGGGTGGTGGTGGCATTTGCAACTGGGATGGGGGGCCCGGACACCCCAGTCTGACTGTATAGACCTACTTGATAGTAGAATATTGGGCAAGTATGTTTGCTTTCTTAAAATGGCATTGTTTTAGGTGAGAGCAGGATTCTGGTACCCCACACAAGCATTATATATGAATCAGTGTGCTCTGCATTGATATTAATGCATCAGATTGTATTGTTTCTGTTCCAGTTTATTATGCTTTTGCTTATATGACATTTAATAATTCCATGGAAGACAGATTGCAATTCATCTCAGAATATCACTGTCTACATCATATTAAAAATTGAGGGTTAATATTGCTTGGCTTAATAAAGATGATTATTGTATGGAGTTTTCTTTAGTATAGTCTTTCCTACATGTAATACAGGGTTTGCTGAGTAATGATCATTCACCTGAGCAAAAATTTGTCTGGGGAAAGGATGCAAAACTGTGCTAGCGACGGTCTCTTTCGCTAGAGAATTGTCTACACTGTTTAGTAAATTGGCAATGAGAGAGAGAGAGAGAGAGAGAGAGATAGAGAGAGAGTGAGAGGCAGGATTAATATTTAAATACCCAATTCCTTTTTTTTGGACTTTTGACTCCAATAAATATTCTCTTAGGAGTTAAGATAAAGAGTAGACAGATGAAATGGAATGTTGTGAAGTCAGGGGGCAGGAATGCACATACTGTAAGAGTAAAGCAGCACACAAAGAAATCATACATGAGGAGAGAGGCTTACAAACTAATCACTGGAAAGGATAATAACATTAAGAAAATAGGCAAAATACCTAATGTACTACAAACTATAGTACAAGGAGATACATAACCTCAGATAGGCCATATTCAACATTTAGTGCTGCCCTGAGACAGCCTAGTTTTAAGTGCCAGAGTGAGTTGAGAGGGGCTGTATAGCTAAAGCAGAGAACGTCACAGTACTGAAATTCCAATTCAAGAATTGGAATGTTGGGTCTTAAAGTTAACTTCTAATTTACTGAGTGCTGCTGCACATGGCAAGTTTTTCAACCTCCTGGCAGTTATATGAGTAGCTGCTTTAAAGGAAACCTATACCCCCAAAATGAATACGTAATGTTTAGTAAACAGTATATTGTTATGAAAATTGTTTATTTAGATGAAGCAGGGTTTTAAATACAGGTATGAGCTGTTTTATGCAATATATTTTATAGACTTACAGTATACTGTTCGGAAGTATAGTTTTTCTTTAAGATACATTTCAGGTTAGGCTGTGGATGTTGTCTTTGGCTGAGAGCTCTGTATGGGCCTCCATAGGATTCATTCATTGACAGAGAACTGAACACTCAGATTTAGGGAGGCACTGAATCCACTATTTTGGATTTGGCAGAGCTCCCAAATCCTTTGCGAAAGATTCGGCCGAATACCAAACCGAATATGAATCCTAATTTGCATATGCAAATTAGTGGTGGGAAGGGGAAACCATTTCTTACTTCCTTGTTTAGTGACAAAAAGTCACGCAATTTCCTTCCCCGTCCCTAATTTGCATATGCAAATTAGGATTCTATTCGGCCGGGTAGAAGGATTAGGCCGAATCCTGCTGAAAAAGGCCAAATCCTGGCTGAATCCTGAACCCCACTCAGATTGTCATATCATAAACTTAAGTAGTATTCTTATCATACCTCTGAAAGCTTATTTTTAATATCCTGAAGATCATTATTCACACTTTTGAGAACAGAAGATGTTTTTTTCTGAGAGCCTTCAGCCATTTTCAAAGCATTCCAGATCTCATCTGTGTTTGGGAGATTTTCAGCTACCTTTCTAAACACAGAAAATAATATACATTTAGTTGTACTAAACTAATAAAATTCCATAAATACTCTTGAAATATCTTCTAAAAGTTATCAAAATGTTTCATATTAGAATATAACAGCTAATACAGTTTATTGGATACAAACTTGAAGCATTCCTGTCCCTGGAGAGAATGGACACAAAATTTGTACTAAAAGTAGGAAAGAGTTTTAAAAAATGTGGCGAATAAATGGCATATGAAAAAAACTGTGTACCTAGCTTCCTTTGCTCTTTGGTTAAGTTTTTGAACCTCTTCGAGTTGGTTTTGCAAACTCTTCTTATTTTCCTTGTAGCTATCACAATATTTCTTGATCTTGCTTAGCATGTCAATCAAATCATATGGTGCCGCAGGCAGCTTAATGGCAAGTATTTGGTTAACAACGTTTTCTATATCTACAGGAGATATTGTAGAATCTATAAAAGAAAAATAAACAAGTAGATGCAAAGGGCTACAAGTGCAAATTCTACAACCTTTCATTAACTTTCTTCTGAAATCATTTTTTAAAACTATTTTTCTGAATTACAACTAGCAGTTTGCAATAGTACCAGATTTGTAAGCTGCTTTTAATAAAATATACTGAACAATTTCATATATTTACATAATCGATTTTTGTTGGATAATTTTCAGCAAGTTTCAACAAAGCAAAAGACAAATGGCAAAAAAGTTATAAATACATTAGAGAGATGAGCCTTACCTACTTCCTGTGGTGTCTTAGGGATACTTCCTCCCTGTAGACTCCTTCTGGGGCAAGGGTACACAGGTATGCTGTCTACAGGTAAATGGACAGTGTAACAGCAAGCAGTCCTTACACCAGAATGAATATTTTAATACCTGGTGTGACTAAAAAATAGCATCATGCAGGATTCAAAATTATTAAAGAAAACAGGCTTTGTAATATATTTAATAGTGGTAAGTCTAAAGCAACTGGACTTGCTGAGTAGACTTACCCTCATCTAAACAGCTTACCCTCACCAAGTCCACTTGCTTTAGACTTACCACCAGTAGATATATCATGACCTCGCTGAACCTTCATAGACAGGATCTGTATTAACATTTCACCTCCAAAAAAAGTATGCCCTTTGGTTTAAAAATATCTGCTTTGGGTGTGTTAACTGATATGTTGGGTGAACCTACTGCTATCAGAGAACCAATATTATTGTAAATAATCTTCTTACAAAAATTCTTAAACTAAATGTTGTTTACAAGTTTAATAAATGGACTGAGGGCACAATTTCCCAACCTCTGTATGCTAACTGTGTATAGTCCATGAGAAATTTTGGATGAAAAGATTTGTATATGGAAATACCGTGTTTAATTACTGGGGTCACCAGCAAGCTTGCTAACTTTGCAGAAAGTAAAAAAGATGACTTTGGGGAGAAAAATATATCAGCAGGTGTGCATCATTGTGGCCTTAATATGCATGGATAGAAGAGGGTTAGTATCTGCATGGTGTACCTGGTATCCATGCATAATAATTTCAAAACTGAGTTTAAGGAACACGTAACATTTGCACCTAGAATTTAAAGCTGTGGGGACAGTGTCAATGGGCCTGCCAAATAGGAAAGAATGTATATTCAGCACAAGGCCTATTCATGGAACTTGAAATCTTGAAAAAGTGGGTCTACTTTAAACTACCTTTAAACCAATTAAAATGTCACATACTGTACTAAGAAAAAATAAGTACAGGTATTGTTTTCTTGAAATACCAAACACTTTACTATTAATGAAAATGTTAAGCAGTAATACTGCTTTAAAAAAACTGGGGGAAATGTGGAATTGGAAATTTGAAGCTTTAACATTATGTTACTGTTACTGTAATGGCTATGAGGGATTAGTTTTCTGCTGATAAACCACCAATTGTAGTGGGGGAAATATTTAAAGGTGAACTAAAGCTTGCTGCACATTATGTTTTGGGCTAATGGATGAACCAAAAACGCTTGGGTTACAAGTGCCTATGTTACCTGAACTTGCCAGTTACCTGAACTTGGGGACCTCAACAGCTGGCTAGAGCATTGCAGTGAGAAGGTCATTAATTATAGAGATGCTTAACAGTATGTTCAGTATATACAATTTGGCATTTCCAGTCATATTTGTTTTTAGTTTTTAGATTTCCTTTCACTTCCTTGAACTGTTCTTTTTTTCATGTATTATTTCTTTTTACAAAAATTAGTTTATTACTGTATTTTTCTTACATTGTTGTGAAAAATTGGTTGTAAAACTAGAAGTTTTGACTTCCCAGAAATACTCTGTATCAAAGTTAATATTGTAAAGTAAAGGGATTCTTAGCCATTTAGACCTGTATCAGGGGCAGGTCTGAGGGTAGGCAGAAGAGTCTTATACCTAAGGAGCAATGGGGGGGGGCACTAGGCACATACCTTTTCTGTCAACTTACTGCTAGTACTGGCCCCTGTCCCCCAACTGCCCCTCCATTACTTAACCTTCTCCCTGCAGTGTCATCTCAGGAGTGTGGCATGGTGGCTGGCCTGGTTGCCTAGGGGGCACTTTATTTATCCATAAGTCCATTTAAACTTTAATGGGGTAGCAGGCATTTGTAAAATTGCCCTATTGCTAAAATAAACTTTTAAGCAGCAAGGACCATCTAAAAAAATTCTTGCTTTCAAAGTAATTTCTTTGAAAAGAAAGTGCTTACCCAGTCCAAGGAGCTTGCAAGTTTCACAAGAAATGCAGAACTTTTGCTCTATTATATAAAGATTTGCAGCATTTCTTGCAGTAATGGCCAGGGCATCATGAGCTACTGCAATTTATTTATCTCTTTTTTCCACATTTGCCTAGTATTAATCATATTGATAACCAATACAACTAATGCTATCCTAATGAGTTAGTGAGATAGGAAGAGCTGGAGATGTGCAATAGTGGAAGATTGCTTTGCCTCCCTGCAAGAATCAGCTGTCAGTGAGTAAGCACTCACTTTTAGAATAAATAACCTGTATTTTATATTAGGCCCTGGAAAAAACGTATTACTAGATTCACTGGTGAATGCCTAACATATTGGCAACCCCCCTTCCACAGTAAATCCTCTTTTTCTTGTATTTTAATGGTCCATGTTGTCAAAATGCTTGTTGATCAACAGAGACAGCATGAGGACAAATGAACTACCCCTTTATGTTTCCTTTATGCCTCTTTTGCATTTTTGACAGGCAACATTTTTTTCTCCCATTGGAGTCTATAGGCGTCATTTCCAAGGGAAATTTGGCAAAAAATTCCCTACTTATCATGTGCTTTAGTGTTTTTTTGGGTGTACCAACTTCTGTCTAAGGATTTCTACCCTGTGATACATTATATTTTAAAAGCAGTGGGAATTATATGAAGTTAAACCTCACTTTGTTGCTACAGCCACTACTTTTCTGAGAAGGCTTTCCACTGCACAATGGAGATTTCATTTTCTCACCAGAGCATTGGTGAGGTTGAGAACTAATGTTGGGAATAGTTGGCATTCCAGTTCATCTGTCAAGGCCGTCATCCAATACCAGAACAAGTGCCAAGAACCCTGGTCTCAGCTCGGCTTCACCAGTAGTGTGACCACCGTTGGGCTTCGGGAGGAGCCCTCAGCTTACTTGGGTGCCACCTGGACTTAACGAGGGGTACAAGGCGAGGTGTTCTGGCTGGCAAAGGGGCACGGCAGGAAGCAGAGTCTTTTGGGCCGATGGTCACAGTACAAGAGGGTTAGGCAAGCGGATGGTCAGACAGGCTTGGGTCGAGGCAGGCGGATATCAGAATCGTCAGGCAGGCAAGGGTCAAAACCGGGTAGTCAATCAAGGGGTTAAGCAGGAGAGTAGCCGTAGGCAGGCAAGGGTCAGAATACAGATTGGAGAGTAGTCAGGAACAGGCAGGGTCAAACACGGATAATCAGATCAGAATTTTCAAGACAGATGCACAAGGCTCAGAAAAACCACTAGAATAAGTTCTATCATGGGCAATTAGAAACAGCAAAACTGGGCTTTAAATACTATTTGAATTTCGCGCCTTTGCGCGCTGGCGTATGACGTCAGCGCGCCTGCGCCTTTAAATACCCAGCGGTGCCCTAGAGAGGAGCCAGCACCAGCGAAGACACGCTGGCACTGCTAGAGGGAAGAGCGGTGCGGCGGGCGTCCCCGCCGATGGCGTGGCGGACGGCCCCGCCGCACAGGTATTCTGACAACATCCTTTAGAATTTGAGTTGGGTGAAGAACAGGAATCTGTGCATGCCAGACAATTTGTTTTAATCACATCTCAGCAAAACAGTTTCAATATCTGATGTAGCTGACATTTACACCACACTAGTTGATGCCTGGCATTGCCAAAGGTGATGTTGGGGGTTAGGCTTTGGTGCAGCTGCTTAGCCATAAAAAGCCCATGTTCCTGATATATATTTCCTGGGTTGATGTAGCTTCCAGCAACATTTGAAAATTCAGCAGTGTGGGATATGCCATTTCAGCCAGCATGAGTGTTATCAGTAACACTTTATTGTGGAACTTTGCTGGTAGCATCGCTTTGCCCTTATGTAAAACAGTGACAATGGTCTGCACTGTACACAGGTTTTTGCATGGTGATACTTTATGGAGCAGTCACACACCTTACCATGTATGCAATTGAAGCACCTACTGTACATCACATTAAGTGACCTATTTGCTCATGTGACCCCACCCTTCACAACTGTATTTTGACTGTGAGTTGATAAAAAATGTTACTTTCTGTATGTCTTTTAGTACAAAAAATTAGTAGATAAGTAGATGAGAATACCCCTTTGTAATGTGGCCAGTCACACAGACAGACAATTTTAAACTTCTTTGCTGTGAATAGAAGCTACAAATTTAAATCAGACATTAGTGTTTCTTTATTTATAAAGACAGAAATATTTTGCATTACAATACTGTAACCTCCTAAACCAGAATAAGATGTTATAAATGAATAAGTTATATAAATAAACTTACCTAACAGAAAATCTTTAACATTTTTAATTAGTTCCTTTGCCCGCATTTTATCTGCTTCCAAACGACCCATGGCTTTGTTTAGTGTTTTATTCAGTTGTGATGCTTTTATCTTTGTATCTTCTGCTAGATATCTGATACTGTTAATCTTAAATGAATAAATTAAATGTTTTCAGATTCTCTTTTTCTTAGAAAAATGTGCCTAATCTTTATTGCTAAGAAGCCATTAACTACATTTGCAGAGTCACAGAAAGAAATTAATTAGCTGATCTGTGGAAGGGGTCATATAAATATAACTACAAGAGCAATGTGCAATATTCAATTTTAGACAAAATCGCCATGGTTTTTACCCACTATTCAGCATTTTTTCTTATCATTACAGATCATTGAGTTTCTAGGGGGATTTTCGCCTGATGCATCAAAATCAATGCAGTTGTGTTCACACTTTGATGCAAATCATACAATTGCAATGAAATTGTAGTGGTGTCGTTTACAGTGAGCATGAGAGTGACACGGTTGCCCTACACTTTCTGTGCAACTGTGCTGCAGTGATAGATGCAGGTCATTGTGGGAACCCTGGAGCTAACGACTGCTTCTGGTGGTATCTCCAGGGTTTTCCGGCATCAGTGGGTGCTATTGTCACAACATTCGGAATAGGAGGCAGAAGAAAGAGCTCAACTATATACAGTAGTGCAAGAACAAGTAGCTTTAATTAATGGGATTTTTCACGCACCTGACTGAAGTCTAGCACAAGTAAATGATCCCTGGGGTGTCCAGACTCAAAACTGTGATTATGTGTGATACATTTTTATTACCATGTTTTCAAAGCAACAGTACTATATAATCTTTATGAAAAAAGTTTTATATTTAATATTCTGTTTTTTTTTATCATCCAAAAATATTTTTAAAAAGTTGCATTCAAATCCTTCAGTTATAACCAAGGCAACTTTTATTGGTTATCTGCCTCCCTGTTTTCCTAAGATGAAACTTGGCTGCATGAAAGTACTGTAAAGCCAGATGTTATGTACAATCTGCATATTGGCATTCCTTCAACTTGAAATAGAAAACTTGTTCCTGTACAACAACTGTTTTAATTTCAATCCATATTTTCTTACAAGTTGAACTGCTTAGATCGATTCTCAGTGTTTTATGTAATATGTACTATGCATGGAACTTTTATATGAAAAACTTTTATCAGAATCCTATTATCTAAACCATTTTGAAAAAGAAAAAAAATGAATTATGTTTATGTTTATCAAAATTATTCGTTAAACATTACATTTTCACATTTGCATTTTGACACAATTCAAATAGATCACAGCTAAAAAATCATGCTTATGATTTTAATTTTTTTCAAAAAAATACAAATTTCAGCAGGTTTTGGTGGTCAGTGATATTATTTTAAAATTGAAATGTGAAAAAACACGATTTTGTAAATACTCTAATGCAAACATCAATAATTCTGCTCTTTTGTAATGACAAAGTAAAAAAAGCTGCGTATTTTAGGCTTAAAAACAGCTTAAGTTATTTATCCTTTAGAAACTTTGAAATGTACCTGTTTCTCAGCCTCAAGGAAATTAATTGATATATTTCGTAGCTTCATATCTGTATTATTTGCCGATTTCAGTGCATCGTTGGCTAGAGGCAAAGCGCCATTGCAGTTTGGCCCACCACATTTTCTCTTTCCTGACTTGTCCCGACATAGTGCTCCCCCACAAGGTGCAACATCACAGGGAAAGTCCCAAACTGTTCCACAAACCTGGGCAAAGAAAACCCTTTTATAATCACTGATGTGTCTTTCTTCTTATGATTAGATTTTAACTTTTAAAGTACAGTTCATAACATGTTATGTATAGTATAAGGTGCAGGTGAGGAGAAATATACGTTTTTTTATCAGAGGGTTTTTTCATAGGATTTTTGTTAATTTTATTTAACCATCAATGTACAGTTTTCTATAGACAATTTTATGTAGTAACCTAGCATATTTTAAGTTAAAAAAGTTTTGTTTCATGACGTATTTGGGAAACTGTAATGTGTAAAGCAAGGCTCTAAAAGATATCTAGCTTTTGGGCATAGTCTAATATAGAAGTACTTACCTTAAACACCATAGAAAACAGAATGTTCTTTTAGTCAAGTTTCTAATAAAGTCATAATAACAATATAAAACTGTGTATTCATAATGCAAGTTCAATAAGCAACTTTGCTCGAATTCTGGCTAAAAGCACTTCATTGTGGCCAAAAAAATCATAGTTGCTAGTGCCCATTAAGTAACTTTTTTGTGCATGATCCAGTTGCAGCATGCAGATTTAGATTTAGATTTGGAATGGCTTCACTTCCACAACATCAATAATGGCATTAGAATCTATTTTATTGGTGCAAATCATCTAAGGTACCAGGTAAAGTTCATTGATGTTTCTGGTGCGTTGCTGGTTGCATTAACCTTTGTTAATACTGTAGCATCAATGCAAGTTCACTTTTGTATTCGTTCTGGTGCTTTACACTTGCAGTTTTAGGTGAGTCCCTTTAATCTCTTTTAAAGAGACAATAAGGTATAGAAATATTAAATTGCCTGTATACCATAAATCCTATTTGTTGCATGAATCACTTTGATACCCATTCAATCTGGGAAACTCAATAAATAAATTGTTAATTAATTGACTGGATGTTTAATATAGAGCACCTGTACTACCACCTAGATTGAATTAAGAAGAATGGAAATTTATAGAGGGTTGTTTTTTTCATCTTTTTTTTGATCAAAATAGTGCACTATGCCTTCAGTACAATATTTTATTAACTGAGATTCCCTAGTTTAGTAATCACTGACAGGTGACACATTAAAGCACTTGAGCTTTGCAGTAAAGTTCTGCATATTGGACCTATTATTAACCACCACTTTTTTTTGTTTGACATCTATACTGTTGCATTAATCATTTTAATGCTCAACATAACTGAGAAACATAATTGATGAACTCCAATTGAATTTTTTTATTTTCTCAAACCTGTAAAGTCACTTGGGCTTATTTGCATAGAGCAGTTTTTTTCTTTTGACTTGAGAATTATAGCACTACATCCTCAACAAATGTTTTTGAAAATTTTAATTCCTGGACCTGTATTCTATTGAATGATAGTAGAGAAACTTAATAAATGTATTCTGAATAAATTAATTAGATTATATTGCACTTGCACAAAATGTAGTTTTGGTGCCTGAACTCGAGCTAATGTTTTTTTAATTATTGATTTTTTTTTTAATCATAAATTGCAAATTGTATACCTTATAAGAAAGACTGAACAACTGCAAGATGTGTAAATGATGTGATATATTTTCAGAAAGCTTACCATTTCATTCATTTTGCTTATATCCAGAGATTTCATTTTCTTTAACATTTCTGAATATTGTTTGTGTTTTCCTTCTTGGTTATCTAATATGGTAAGAACATGCTTTCTAGTTTTGGCAGCTGCCTGGGTGATGCGGGTAACATTGCGCAATTTCTCCCCAGCCAAAACTGATGATGAATACTGTTTGCTGATCTTGTCAAAAGCATCTAAGAAAACTGTTGGAATAGAAATGTAAGTATGCACAAATAAATACCCAAAACCTCTTAGTAGGGTGCTTCTTTAAAACAAAACAAAAACTGATTATTGTGCAGTGCTATGTCTGTTGACACACAGCATATGTTACATACTTAAGTTGGATTGAAAAAAAAAGACTAAAGTCCAATTTCAACCCCTCCAAATGAAACCCAGTGCCCATATATGCACATAAAGACCTATCTACACACTCACACACTTACACACACATATATTAACAATATATATACATACCAGATCTATATTAATTGTAGATTGTAGTATCACAATAGCCTATGATATTATGCTTGTCCAAGAAATCATCTAAACCACTCTTAAAAGCATTAACAAACTTAGCAATCACAACATAACCTGGCAGGACAGTCCCCAACCTCACTGTCCTCACTGCAAAGAATAACCTACGCTGCTTCAATTGATTTAATTCCTCTAATCTCACAGGGTGGCCTTTATCCATTTTATGGGAAAAATATTCCCAGCTATCTGTCTACAGCACCCTCTAACATACGTGTAAAGAGCAATGATGTTTCTTCTTTTTTCCAGAGAAAAAACTCCTTCCTTGAAAATCTACCATCATAATTTTTCATCCCTCTAACCAGTTTAGTTGAATGTCTCTGCACTCTCTTCAGCTCATTTATATCCTTTTAAGGATTGGAGCCCAAACCTGCACTGCATACTCAAGGCAAGGCCTTACCCGTGGCCTATAAAAAGGCAAAATTATGTTTTATCCCTTATACCCATTTTTATTCAAGACGGTACTTTATTTGCTATTAAAGTCAGAATATGAACATTTAATGTAACAGATCAGCCTTAATAGTCAAATATGATTAAAGTGCATTGTGCAAATACATTTTTGAAGTGTACTTTTTTTTAACTTAATGTAAATGTAATCCCTCCCCCACGGCCATTATGTATTTTTTTTTTAATCTCTTACCTTGTTTCTTGATTGCCTTTTCTCCCTCTTTAATCTTCTTTAATCTTTCTAGCTCTTTAAATAAATTGTCAACCTCTTTTTCCACCAAAGTTATAGTTTTATTAAGCCTGGGAATCTTGTTGAATGGTTCAAAGTCAGAAATTATGACTTTCCTAACCTTTTGTCTGAAAGACATGTAAAATCATCTGTCAAATAAGTATTATTTAATACCGACAATCGGGAAAGGTTTACTAATTAGAAAATTTGATCAAATTGCCTGAATCATTTGTGATTCATTAGTTTGCTGGTTTTTAAATCTGCTTATTAATCTAACTAATTCCAGGTAATGTTGTTGTACCATGTTAGTCAGTCACAAAGCAAGAAAAATAACAGGTGGTTTATTGGCTAACTAAGATAAACATAGCAAGCTTTCAGAACATTTTGGTTCCTTTTTCAAGCTGAATGCAATGAAGCTGTGGTGTTCTCTGGTATATTTACAGCATTCAGCTCATACATACAGTAAATGACAAAGAGGAATGTCCATCTCTGTATGAGGTGTTAACAAAGTTATATGCAGGTGAACATGATTGAGAAAAATAGATCAGGTACAAGATAATGTGGATTAAAGTGGCTGTAATTAGGGCTAAATTCATGTGAAATAAAATGAATTCCATATGAGCAGTTAGTCTAGTGTCCCAGCAACTGTGTTTCCGACTCTGTGCAAGTAGTTTTTAATCCACATACTTAGCCATGAATACAAGGCCCAGGTTAAATCCCTGCTCCTGAGATTTGAACGTTTTCATTCATTTATATTCCCATACTTTCCCCCTTAAAGAAAGACACCTTATTCCATAAAACCTCAACAACCAAATTCCTTCTCAAAAAATGAAAATCCTGCACTTCATTAAAAAGTAAGCTCCTGTGTGACACAAGACAGCAGCCCCCCTATAGTTTGTGTGATATGCAAACTAGTTGATTACTTCCTTCAAAGCCTTAATGCAGGGATCCCCAACTTTTTTAACCCGTGAGCAACATTCAGAAGTAAAAGGAGTTGGGGAGCAACACTAGCATGAAAAATGATCTTGGGCTGCCACATAAGTTCTGTGATTGCCTATTTGTTAGCCCCTATGTGGACTGGCAGCCTACAGGAGGCTCTATTTGGCAATACATATGGTTTTTATCCAACCAAAACTTGCCTTCAAGCCTGGAATTTAAAAATAAGCACCTGCTTTGAGGCCACTGGGAGCAACATCCAATGGGTTGGAGAGCAACATGTTGCTCATGAGCTACTGGTTGGGGATCACTGCCTTAATGTAATCTACATAAGAAAGAAGCAAATGTTGATTTTATAAAAACACAGATGCAATAGCATTTATATGCTTGCACACACAAAAATATACTTCTTTAGAACACATAAAAATATAATCATATTAGCATTCACAAAACAATAAGGACAGTACAACAGCAAAATATAAATAAAGAAAATGCAATTACCGAATGGTGTCGTAATAACTTTTCACCTGTGAGTAATATTGAGGTGAGATAAAGGGACTCTTAAAAAAATTCTCTATGATAGAAAGTTTATCTTGAAGTATGCTTATTTGTATATCACAACCAATTTGGGAAGGTCTCTTGGGGTCTATATTTGCAGCAAGTCGAATAAGGCCATGGACAGCTTCAGACAGAGATGTTACTTCAGAGTCCCATGGGTCAAAGCACAAATGACATCGGGGACACTCTGGAAACTGTTGCTTGAATTTAGGAGCACACTGGTCACAGTATCTTCCAGTGACTCCAGGCCTACAATTGCATGAACCAGTGATTTTATCACACATTGGCCTGATGGTACCCTCCAAGTTACACTTGCAAGCTAGAGTAAAAGAAAAAAAACATATATTACAGACAATATGCAATGGATTTGCCCCACATAAGGCAGACCATTGCACCAGATTACTCTAGTGTGTAGTAGTACTGTAGATACTATTACTAGTCCACCAGTAGAAGTAGTATACTGAGTGAAAAATACATGTGATTTTGCTTACACGTTGACTCCAATGCAATTCAGCAAATTGTGACGCAAAACGCAACATGATTTGCTCAACACAGTCAACAAGACTTGAAAGTAATGAAAAAATGTTTTATGCAAAGCAGAAAAAAGTGGCAAAAAATGTCCATAGACTCTAATTTATTTTGATACAAAAATCAACCATAATGTGTTTCGTGAATTTTTTGCAGTTTCACAAATTTTCCTATAGTTTCGAGAAGTTTTTGGCAAAGCAAAACTGGGTAGATTTGCTCATCACTACATAGCACCAATTTATACTCACGTAAGCACTGGTATTTGGCATCTGGATAGTGATTTTCTTCACATTCATCACATTTTTTCCCTGTATATTTTGGCTTGCATAAACATTGACCTGTAAACTGGAGGTGCATCAAAATTTAGTATATTTCCTTTTGTGAAGTATTTTCAATAAATTTTATAAATTGAATAAATCCAATATTATTCTGCCATATAAGAAATAGTATGTGATATTTTGTCCACATACTTTATTTTTTAAGTCTAATGGCTTTTACAAGGCAAGGTAAGGCATGAGTTAACACAGTCCATTGTTCCCTATGGGTTTGTACTCAAAGCACTTTTGGGAGCTGCCAAACACAGGTAGAACGCAAAGCAGTCTAATACAAACCATTCCAAACCTCAGCCACAGGTGTAGATTTACCATGAGGCAACATAACAAATTACAGGTTGCACTAAAAACTATCAACAACAAAATAAGATATGACTATAATTAATTTCCTGCATATGTAATTTTGAATGGACACTATCATGAACAATCTCAGGTACCAGATCCATTTTGTCCACCTTTTGTAGCCAAGCAATTGTTCAATTTACACATCATAAACTTTGTCACCTTATGAGTGAGATTCTAGCTATCTTTGTAACAAGGCATTCAGACCACAGTAGCGCCTTAGCAGGAATAATTTTTAGAATGACTGAAATAAGATCTCTAATCAAAATTGGAAATATTTATTAACAAAGAACTAGCTATCAGCAAGGTTGGATTAACAATGGACTGGATGGAGTGGCAGATTTAGACCCTTAGCAGAAATAAAGGACAATGAAAGTAAAAACACTGGGCGATACCAGTGCAGTTTTGTGTTCATATGTGTTAAAGTTAAAAATATGTCTCCGTGCTTCAGATGAGTTGTACATGCTCGTGTTATTATTTTATGCACTGCACTATATGAAAATATGTGGCTATCACCATATGGAAGCTCTAAAACAAGAAGAGTGGATGAAAGAAGAAACTAATACAGCTCTATACTGGTACAGTAATAGCACCACACACACATACTTTAGTGTAGCTCATATAGTACTCTCATTGTAACTGATTAAATACTTAAAAATTGTGGGCTTTTTTGGATCCTATACTTCCCTATAACACAGTATATATCTGATAGGACTTGACTGCTATTAAAGCACTTAGTATGATACACTTTCTATCAATCATATGTGAGGTTATTATCTATCCACTAAAACTCACTAATCACCCAAGAGCAAGTTACTACAGGACCTAATAAAGCCTATTTTAATAAACCTATTTTTTTTGAAGGCATGCTTACATGTGCTTATTGGGTGAGCTCTCAGTCATCCAGCAGGCTGAATAGACAGTGTGAGGGCATACACACTATGGCCACTGTTCCATTGTTTTGTTCCTGAATGATTTGTGACACCCCTTCACTTCACCATATATTGGCCAATATAGCACACTGGTTCATTACATATTTAAACTTGCCCAGTCCCTGAACTGACAGATATCCATTTTATATGGATAATCATCAAGATTGGTAGGCCTCTATACATGCTCAGAAAATCATGCAAAAGTTTGTTTCATACAATTTTATACAGCATGTGCATGTATGGCCAGATTTAGAGATCTGCAAGGGAAGTGAGTCCTTTCACATGACACTTGTGTATAATTTACCCACTGATGGAAAATAGATTGTTTTAAATTACAATTATGCAGAAGGCCATATTAAAGAACTCTACATTTGGCATCTATAAGTATTATACCTTAACCCTATTTTTTTAATTATGCAATATACAATGGACATATGAAGTACAGGGTCTCTTACCTGATTGCACTGAACTCCAAGTGAGTTGTTTAAGTAACAATCACAAGGTTGACATCCACTTCCATTGGACATCCCCCAGTACCCATATGCACACTTGTCACAGCTTGTTCCAATCACATTACGCAAGCATGGGCATTGACCTGTAGTCTTGTTACATACACATTCTCCAATCTCCTCATATACTGAACAGCTGTCTACATTGGTCCCCAGAGGATTACATACACATTCTTACAAATAAGGAAAAGATGACAGATTTAGTAAGTCCTGTATTGGTTCTTCTTTTCCAAATTAAATATTGTTATGCTGTTGATAAATACTAGACTGATATCTCAGGGTAGTCGCATGCAATTATTAGCCAACAGGCCAAACAGACAAATACTGTGCATACACATAAATAACCACATGGCGTTTTACCGCCATGCTTGGTCTGATGGTTTGTTTGGGATGATGGCCTGAACAATCAGGTCTAAATGGATGTAAAGAGGTGCTGTGGCTCCACACACCTATCTGGCAATACACCAATAGCTGCATCTGTAGATTAATTTTTTAGTTTGAACAGATCAGCTGCTAAAAAAATGGATTTCAAAATGGTCTGTGGGAAACGACCCCCATGGTGAGATAGCATGACTGAAATGGTCTAAACTGCTTGACTGAATCCAGGCATGTGTACACCTTCAGTTTCAATATAGGTTAGAGTTCTGCCAAACTATGCATTGCAATCATCATTACTTCTGTTGCTGATCAAAACATCTGTACTCAGCACATAGTATATTGGGACTGCATCACAGAAAGGCTATTTTGGGATAACAATATCCATCCCTGGCTACAGCTGCTTCCTGATTAAAGTGAATGACAAATGAACTGTAGAAACCACTTGAGGTGTAGAGTTTTGTTTGGTGATGATGGGTACATCCCATCTACCAGTATAATAAACAAGGTGTCTCCCTCAAATAAATATAATCTGGAGGTGGGCATTGAAAGTACTGTTTCTCTTTTTGCAGATGATACTAAATTGTGGAGAATTAAACTGGGCAGCAAACTGCAAAATGAGGTTCAATGTTGATAAATGCAAGGTTATGCACTTTGGCAAAAATAATATAAATGCAAGTTATACACTAAATGGCAGTGTGTTGGGAGTTTCCTTAAATGAGAAGGATCTTGAGTTTTTGTAGATAAGTTGTCTAATTCTGGGCAGTGTTATTCTGTGGCTACTAAAGCAAATAAAGTTCTGTCTTGCATAAAAAAGGGCATTAACTCAAGGGATGAAAACATAATTATGTCTCTTTAAGGCCTCATCTGGAGTATGCAGTGCAGTTTTGGACTCCAGTCCTTAAGAGGGATATAAATGAGCTGGAGAGAGTGCAGAGACGTGCAACTAAAGGGATGGAAGACTTAAATTATGAGGGTAGACTGTTGGGGTTGTTTTCTCTGGAAAAAAGCACTTGCAAGGGGACATGATTACACTTTACAAGTACATTAAAGGACATTATTAGCAGGAGACCATTTATCCATAAAGAGGATCAACCTTACAAGAGGCCACCCCTTCAGACTAGAAGAAAATAACTTTCATGTGAAGCAATGTAGGTGGTTCTTTACAGTGAGGACAGTGAGGTTGTGGAATACACTGCCGGGTGATGTTGTGATGGCTGATTCAGTTAATGCCTTTAAGAGTGGCTAGGATGATTTTTTGGACAGACAGAATATCAAAGGCTATTGTGATACTAAACTATATAGTTAGTATAGGTATGGGTATATAGAATTTATGTGAAAATAAGGGGGAGTGTGTGTATGGATGTAGGGTTTTCGTTTGGAGGGGTTTAACTTGATGGACTTTGTATTTTTTCAACCCGATTTAACTATGTAACTATGTAAATATGAAGCAGTTGTCAGGCTGTTGAGGGACAGGCATTTAGAACATTGTGTATCAGTTTAGATATAGCAAACAGATAAATATGTTTTGTACTTACTTCTACAGTTCTGAAGCAGGGGAGAGCCAAAGTAACCAGGTAAACATGACTCACAGTTTGCTCCATAAGTGTTGTGTAAACATTTTAAACACTCTCCAGTAACTTTATCACAGGATTCAGGATCAGTTCTATCAATATTGTTGTTACACTGACAGGCTAAACAGTGCCCTCCAAATTCTTCCATATTACCATAAAATCCAGGGGGACAAGAATCACAGTTGTCTCCTGGAAAAAATGTAATTGTTATATTCTAATATGTATAGAAAAAAATTGAACACAGAAACATTTGAGTCATCAGGGATTTGTGTCTCAAAATAAATTCATAATTTTATGTTTTATTACTATGTCAATGCTTTTCAAAAATATTTGCGTGTATGTGGCTTATTGTTCCCTCTGAGTAGAGAACAAAGGTAAGATTTACGAACATGCTCCATTGTACAAGAGCAGTTGCAACCAACAAGGTAGTTGCCTTCATTTTCCAACCTGTACTAAAATGTTCACAACTAATTGCTGATGGCTGCACTCGTGCAATTTAACACCTGTAATTTACCTATACTTGTAAATCAGCCTCTTATAAAAAATGTAATTAAAAAACATAAAAGCTAAATTGTGCCCACTGTTTCTTTATACTAAATATACTAAATATTTATAATGTACACTGATTTTGTCAAACACATAGGGGCACATTTACAAAGCTCGAGTGAAGGATTCGAATTAAAAAAACTTCGAATTTCGAAGTGTTTTTTGGGCTACTTCGACCATCGAATGGGCTACTTCGACCACGACTTCGACTACGAATTGAACGATTCGAACTAAAAATCGCTCGACTATTCGACCATTCTTTTCTTAAAGAGTACTGTCTCTTTAAGAAAAACTTCGACCCCCTACTTCGGCAGCTAAAATCTACCGAAGTCAATGTTAGCCTGTGGGGAAGGTCCCCATAGGCTTGCCTGAAATTTTTTGATCGAAGGATATTCCTTCGATCGTTGGATTAAAATCCTTCGAATCGTTCGATTTGAAGGATTTAATCCAACGATCGAAGGAATAATCCTTCGATCGTTCGATCGCAGGATTTGCGCTAAATCGTTCGACTTCGATATTCGAAGTCGAACGATTTTAGTTCCTAGTCGAATATCGAGGGTTAATTAACCCTCGATATTCGACCCTTCATACATCTGCCCCATAGCTTCTGTAATGGATCAAAAGATGAATATCTGTTATGCAAATGCATATACAGTGACATACAAATCTTTACCATAAATGCAGAAGCAATAATTATATTACCATAAACATACTACAGCTACTCCCTCTATTCACTTGAATGAGAAGTGTTGTGAGGTCCTCCTGCACTTCAGTACAGAAACATATTGTTGCTTTTCACTAATTAATTATGAATGCTGGCTTACACACACACACACACTTAATGTGAGTTAAAAACCATATTACAAACCTGTGTAGCCACTCAGGCAATTACACACCATTTTCAAACTATCAGGGTCTTGGTGGCAGGAATGTGCAAAATACTGGTTACTATTAGGAGAATCTGGACACATACATGGGCGACAAGGATGTCCCAGAGTAGGATTGCCATAGTAATTGTTCAGACACCTGCATAATTGAATGTTGAGAAAAAATAGTGACCAAACAGTGAGACAGGTTAGAAAATAAAAGTGAACTAAATGCCTTCTTTAGTACAAGATGTAATAAAAACCATAGATAGTTATTAATTAGATCAACTGACAAAATGTTCAGCAAAAGAACTACTGCATCCAATAATTTCTTTGTGGCCTGTACCCACAGCACTGTGCTGAACAATACTGTATGTTGCATATCACCTTTAGGGGGGTTTAGCACAATGCCATAGGTAAAGGGCGCATAACTGTAGGAAAGTACGGGCTCCTTTTACTCATGTATGCCATTGCTCTGGAAAGCACAAGTAAATGTTCAAGTTTAAGAGCCCTAAAGCTTGTGTTGTGCTGCTCAACATGAAATTGTCAATTTGTATTTCAGGAGAACAGCAAACTTTAAATAAGTTAGCATCCATTGATACCAGTAATACCTTTCACAGTCTGTTCCATTGGTAAATCCTTTGCAATCTAGACAGACTCCAGAAACTGGATCACAGATCTCGGAATTGCCATTACATTGGCAAGGCTGACAATTTGGAAATCCATAATATCCAGGTAGGCAGCTGTCACATCGGCGGCCATGTATTTCACCTCGACAAACACACTGACCAGACACTTGATCACATAAGGGGCTTACTGAACCTTTAGTATCACAGTTACACTCTAAAAAAAATAAGCAAACATAACTGTATTCAATTAGTACTTTATGTACTGTAGAATGCACACTCGCTTGTAACAGAGAATCAATTGGTAGCATTAACTCATATGTGTCATTCCACTAATTTATATGTATTCCAGCAGAGTCGTACACCATACAGTAATTGTATAAAATTTCAAACTGTAGCATTTATTCAGCTTAGATCAAATAAAAGGACTCCTGATCAAGCCTTATTTCTTTTTATACAGACAACTTTTGGGGAAAAGTTTATACACAACGCATAACCTTTGTCGGTCAATATTAATCTCACAGTGAACATTGGCATCTGTTGAAAAATGCTTATCCTATGGTTGCAGATTTCAAACAGATGCCTATGATGTTGTATAGAAAAGGTTGTACTGTATAGAATACATTTAGGGCACTTTACCCATTTACAACATGGCTCTTATCGCTTTAGCCTATGGAGGTGTGGAGACTGCTTGTTACATGAGGTGGGAACCGGTCACATCAGTTACACCGCCTTCAGACAGGAGCTTAAATACGCTGTTGTCACTCATTTTCACTGTTTGACTCATACAGAGATAAGCTTGAGATGTATAAAAATATATATATACAGAAAACTTATATATGTTTATTTTATGTTTATCTGAGACAGGGCTCAAATCTTTTACTTTAATGGCTATTTTAGCCAAAACCCTTTCCTGGGAACAGTACAGTAAATGAGTCTTCCCTATCATAAATCAAGACAGAACTGCTGTTTTTAGAAACTGTTACTGTTCTTACCATGTCCCATGCAATCTGAAAATTTAAGTTAAACCTTCAGTTGAAATAGTAAGCTCTATTATTTTGGTAGGGGCACAAACTATTTTCTCACAAGACTATCCTTGTAATCATGATAAAAAATTACAGAATTACATTTCCTGGTAGACGTGGATTTATCTGCTTTTAGTCGTGTGATTTTTTTTAGCTAACACTAAAATGTGTCAGTTATCTGAGTTGTACTTGCTGCCTTGCAAAAACTACATTGCTCTAATTAGGGGCAGATTTATCAAAATGTTAGATTTTAATTTCACTATTTGATATACACTTCCAAAAATCCCATAGGAATGAATAGAACATGGTTGAGTTTTTATTTATTAAAATCTAAACTCACATTTTGATAAATCTGCCCCTATTAGAGTAGATTCGCACAAGGATCAGGTGTTGTCTGAAAAGGACACCTGATCAAGCCTTATTTCCTTTTATAAAGACAACTTTTGGGGACCAAGATGTTGTTTAGCTGTACTAGATAATTATACCTTTACAACCAGCGGAACCAAATCCAAAACTGCCCACGGCACACCTGTCACAACACCTGCCAGCAACATTAGGTTTGCAGTCACACCAACCTCCAAACTTGCTACAGATGGGGCTTAAGGAACCATCAGCATTACAATTGCATTCTGAAACATAAAAGACAGCAATGTTTTCAGAAAAAGGATTAATCAGTTTGTGTTAAATATTTGAAAAATATTGAAAAATTGATTATACACCATGCATAATACTCCTTAAGTTTCCAATGTGGCTATGTTGTTAGTAACATATGGAAAGTCACTCAAGGAGGCTGCTGTTTCTCATACTCTTTCACATAAAAACACAACATATACACTTACCTGGTGCACGTTTTACACATCACATCCATGCTTACAAACATGGATGCATACATACATTTTGCTGGCTAAATATTCTGTATATTTTGGGGCAGATTTATTAAGGGTCGAGTTGTGTTTTCCATGAAAAATTCATTTTTTCATTTTCGTGTTAAAAAAAAACTAAAAATATTTGAGATGTATTATACCCCCAATCCTGGGAATAGCTCGAATCTGAAAATACACCATCAAAAAACCTGTCAAGGTCATTTAGAAGTCAGTGACAGAGGCCCCTTGAATCATTTGAAAATGTTAATAGCCTTCATTATGTTCAAGCTTTTTTCAGAAGGTTTAGCTCGAAAACTCAACAATTTAGAGTTTTTTTTCCACTGAAAACTTGATCAAGTTGAGTTTTATTGCTGTTAACCCTGAACTCGGTGATTTGTGTTTTTTTACTTAAAAATATCACCGGGGGCGTGTCCTGCATAGCGTCGGAGTAAGATGTGCTGACTGTGAGCTCCGCCATAATTTCTCCTGATATCATCCTGAGCCCTTCTGAATCGACGGTCTGGGACTATCCTCGGTCTCCTGAACGTTCTGAGCATGGGGAAATCTGGACCGAAGCAGAAAACTATTGAACATTTTGCCAAAAAAGGTGATGAACCCAGTGGCACTCCACCGCGGCCTACCAGTGAGGATGGTGACGCAGACCCGCCGAGTTGCAGCAACCAGACCCAGGACTCCAAATACTCCTGGCGGCTATTGCCGAATCCCAAGCTGCCCTCTCTACCCAAATTGAGGAGCTGAAGGTAGACTTCTCGCTGCTGCGTGCGGATGTCCAAGCGATCCGCGAAAGGCAGAGGGAAATGGAGAGCCGGATCTCCATCATGGAGGACGTACAAGGCCCAATTCCAGCCCAACTCAGCAGCCTGACGCAGCAAATTAAGCAACAAGCAGAGCTCCTTGAGGATTACGAAAACCGACAGCGCCGCAATAACATTCGGATTGTTGGTTTACCTGAACGAGCTGAAGGTGATAATCCGGTGATTTTTATTGAAACATGGCTCCGTGACAAATTTGGGCCTGACATCCTGTCGCACCACTTTGTGGTGGAACGGGCGCATCGTGTGCCGGGGAGACCCCCTCGACCTGGTGCCCCACCGCGGCCCTTCCTGCTACGTCTGCTAAATTTCCGGGATAGAGATGCCATACTGAATGCGGCACGACACAAGGCTGAAATACAACATGACGGGGCCAAAATTATGTTGTTCCCGGACTACTCCACGGCTTTACAAAAGAAAAGGAGCACCTTTATTGCTGTCAAGAAACGTCTGCGGGATTTACAGTACAAGTATGCTGTCTTATATCCAGCCAAGCTCAAGATCGTGGATGGCACTCAGTCCTACTTTTTCAATTCTCCAGAGGAGGCTGCATCCTGGCTTGACGGTACACACCAGCCGAACCCACGCAACAGCCCTGGGCACTAATCCATGATGGTTTGTCCCCATTTTTTTTGGCTTCCTATCGAGGTCACTACAACGCCATTTATTGGGCGATTTCACTATATATGGGCTCATTATGCAGAGTCCGTTGGCGGAGTCTTCTCAGGATCTAGAAGACGCAGTACTTGATCTTCCGGGGCTTGGACTACACCCCACAGTTGGTATTTACGGGTAATAGGTCTACCTAGTTTTAAGGATAGACAGGGAGGGAGGGTTATTGTTTGATTTGTGTATTGCTATATAATGCGAGTGTATTTTACTAGAATTGTATGTTTTCTTTTATTTTCCCTGCCCCCACCCTTCCCCATTGGGCCGCCTAGGGTTAAGCATGTTACATTACGTATACCTGTTTATCTTCCCAAATTCACGATATGGAGTCGATCGATGTAATTTCTTGGAATACCAGAGGCCTCAATTCCAAGATTAAAAGGGGCCTGGTATTCCAATATCTCAAAAAGTACCGCCCACACCTGGTTTTCCAGCAAGAAACGCATCTTACAGGTGGCCGTATTCTAGCTTTGAAAAAAGCGTGGGTTGCTAGAGTGTATCACGCTGAGCTTTCAAATTACTCTAGAGGAGTGGCAATTCTAGTGAGTAAAAAAACGAATCTCACTATAGTGGAGTTACATACTGATCCACTTGGTAGATATATTGTTGTGCAATGCTCAATGCAACAGCAGTTGCTTAATCTGGTTTGTGTGTATTTGCCCCCACCGGCCGACATCGCCATACTTGATGAGGTCATGGGGAAATTATTGAATATGGCTCCAGCCCCCACACTGCTAATGGGTGATCTCAATATGGTTTTGAATCCTGAGATAGACCGCTGCCCCCCAGGTAACCCAGGCTCGACCCCCTTGCTTAATTGGTGTCACGCTTATAACTTTGTCGACATCTGGAGGCAGGCCCATCCGGTAGGACGAGCATACTCTTGCTATTCAGCCACCCATAAGACGGCATCGCGAATAGATTTAGCACTGGCATCGCCAATTCTGCAAGCCAAAATTACTAATGCCCGTTACTTACCGGGGGTATTTCAGACCATGCCCCACTTTCCATATCCATCAGGTCAGATCATGACTGTGCTACGCCTATGTGGCGCCTCAATCCTAAGTGGCTTACTGTGCCTGAAGTGTCTGATAGGGTGGCACAAGATCAGGAGAGTTACTGGTTGGAGAATGTAAACTCCGCGGACCCTCTAATTGTTTGGGAGGCCTCAAAAGCCTGTCTTAGGGGATCCTTTATTGGCAACATAGCGGTGTATAGACGCCAGTTAGATACAGAACTGAATAATCTGAATGCTGAGGTCGCGGCAGCGCAAGCTCAATTCACGACAGATCCATCCCCTGCCGTTTATGCTAAGGTTGCCCAAGCCCAAAGAGATCTCCAACTTCACATTCTTGACAAAACCAAAAAAAAGTTATTATGTACCTCGCAGGTCGTGTTTGAGAAAGGCAATAAAGCTGGCAAACTCTTAGCGTACCTCTCCAGAGAACAAAAACCGATAACAGTTATCCCTAGGGTTCGGCAAGCCAATGGCAATCTCGTTGACTCCCCTACAGGTATCAACGATGCCTTTAGAGAATTCTATACTCAACTCTATAACCCAGCACTTCCCACTCATGATACTTGCCCGCTGCAAATTCTTAGCAATGCTAAACTTCCCAATCTCTCCGCTACTGAACAACAATTACTGGAAAGTCCTATCTCTTTAGAAGAGATCAAGGTAGCAATTTCTGCATTCCCTTCTGGAAAGACCCCAGGGCTAGACGGGATTCCTATTGAGCTATACAAAACCCACCTGGATAGTATGGCACCCAGGTTGCTAAACATGTACCAAGAGGCTCTTCTTAAAGGTCACCTCCCACCAACGACCCAGGAAGCACTAATTGTCCTAATCCCAAAACCTGGTGGGGATGTTGAGGATTGTGCTGCCTATAGGCCTATCTCCTTACTCACATGCGATAACAAGATATTAGCTAAAATTCTAGCGCTGCGATTAGTACGAGTAATAGAGACGTTGATTCATCCAGATCAAACTGGGTTTATGCCCGGGAAGGCCACATCCATCAACATACGTAGGCTCTACACTAATATGGAATATTTAGCCCTAACCAAAAATCATGGAGCAGTTGTCGCTTTAGACATCAGGAAAGCCTTTGACTCACTACACTGGGACTTCCTCTGGGCAACTATGGAACACATGGGCTTTGGGCCCAATTTCCTCAATTGGGTTAAACTATTATATACCAATCCCACAGCTCGAATTCAAACTAACCGTAGGATATCCCCCTCCTTGAAGCTGAGCAGAGGTACGAGGCAGGGCTGTCCCTTGTCCCCATACTTATTTGCTATCGCCATAGAACCATTAGCTGGCCTGATTCGTAATGACCCGGGTATTCGTGGTTGGGAAGTAGAGGCATTGGAAGAGAAAATTTCTCTATATGCTGACGATACCCTAATCTATTTACAAGATACACGCCACTCGCTTGATAGAATGCTTCAGGTTGTTGACCAGTTTGGGAAAGCATCGGGTCTCACGGTTAACTGGTCCAAATCCACACTTCTACACCTGGGTACATCCCTGCAGTGACCTCTACTTCGGGCACAGGCATTAACGCAGGTAGATCACTTCAAATACCTAGGTATAGTCATTCATCCGGACCTCTCCCGTTATACCGCCCTAAACGTAGACCCAGTAGTAGCCGATACTTGTCACAAATTCTCTCTATGGTCCCCACTCCCACTTAATCTGATAGGCAGGGTTAATATGATAAAAATGATTATCCTTCCTAAGTTGTTGTATATGTTCCAGAATGCACCTACTGTTATGCCGGCAGCACTGTTTTCAAGGTTGGATTCCATGGTGTCATCATTTATTTGGGCAAACAAACAACCTCGAATTAAACTGGCATCGCTACCTGCACCTGTGGCACTTGGGGGTCTGGCTCTGCCTCACTTTTTTATCTACTATCTAGCATCTCAACTTACTCATGTGGCAGGGTGGCTCAACCCTTCGGCTGAGGACACTGCTAGCATTACTGCTGCTGCGGTGGCGGGTTCCTTTGAGTCACTGGCTAATCTGCCCTTCCGTGGCATCTCTCAAAACGGATGGCCACTTTCCACATTTCGTACAGGCATACTTGCTTGGAAAAAGGCTTCAGCTTTACGTAAACCCACCAACCCACAAGTATCACCCAATATGCCACTGTGGCTGAATCCATCCCTGCCACACTTAAGAACGATACCGGATCCGCAATTATGGGCGACCTATAACATCAAATATTTGGGCCAATTGTATCACAACCAGACACTTAAGTCATTTACTGACTTGTCCCAAGAATTTCAGTTACCGCGTACTATGTTCTACAGGTATCTCCAGGTTCGACATGCTCTGAATGCCCAATTCTCTGATGCACCTTTACTGGAAACCCCAGCCTTGGAAACTTTGCTTAAGGTACCTGACAAGAAGAAACGACTGTCTAATGTGTATAATCTGTTAAATTCTCAAAACCCGTATGCAAAATGTTATGGTAAATGGGCCCAAGATATCCCTACCTTAGACTTAGATGATTGGGATGACATCACTTCGACCTTTGTTTCCACGGTGATTAGTAGCGGGGATAGGCTTATACAGCATAAAATGATCCATAGGTTGTATTTTACCCCAGTACGCTTGTTTCATATGAGATTGATCCCAGATAATTTGTGTTATAAGTGTGGTCTAGTACCAGGTACCTTTATGCATGCTTTTTGGTCCTGTACGGTTATCAATGCTTACTGGAAGAACCTTGCCTTATATTTACAAACCTATCTGGACTTTCCTTCGGTTCTGGTGCCGGAAATTTTTCTACTAGGTCATTTAGACCATTTAATTCCGCAACAAGCTGCACGACAAATGTTCCGTTTACTACTCTTTTATGCAGGGAAGGTTATTTCACTAAAGTGGAAGCTCAGGGACCCCCCTACAGTACCATTGTGGAAGAAATTGGTTAATGAGGCCCTTTCTATGTACCGACTGACCTATCTGAGTAGAGGTTGCCCAGAAAAATTTGCTAAAATTTGGAATCCCTGGACCACTTGTCAGGACACTACTACAGACATGGACTAACTCTTTTGGCATGATATGTCTCCTGGACTGCCCAACAGGTGGCCCTACCACCACTTCCCCCTCCCCCTACCTATTATTTTTCCCCCTCCTTTTTTTTTTCTTTTCTTTTTAATTTCTTTCCCAATGAATGCTTTGTTTTATTGTTAATGCAAAAATAAAAGCTTTAAAAAAAAAAAAAATATCACCTTGGTGATCATGGAACTTACAAAAAACTATTAGCAATAATCAAGTTTAAATTTATGGCAACAATTTTTTCAATTTTTAAAAGGTTTTAATCCATCCATTCATTGTTATTCAATAAACATTTCATTTAAGCTCTTAAAGATCATATTTGTACATATGGATACTGTTATCTTTATTTCAAAAGAAAAATGAAAAAAAAAACACTTACTGGCAGCTCCAGTATGTATGCGTGCAGACATGCTTACAATGAGCCTCTCACACACATCTGGAAGTATTTCTGTTCCCATTTCAGATGCCATTTCAATGCAGTTGTAATTGTCATATTCCTCCAATTCTGCCTGGTTGCACAATTTTTTTACTGAAGCAATTTTGGGTATCAGTCCAAGCTTTGCAGGCAAAGATAAAAGTTTTTATTTTGTATTAATTATATAGCTACTCACAGTAGATGTTGAGAATAGTATTTATAATGTTAAAATACATGAGCTTGCAAATATTTAAATTGAAATTTTCAAATAATTCTAATTTCAAATTATTCTAAGAAGTCATAAGAAATTATATCTACAGTTAAAAAAGGGGGAAATTGAGAAGAGCTGTGGCTAGTCACATTATAAGGCAATTGTTAGAGCTGCTACTTTGTTTCTTATACAGGTAATAGGAAAACTTTCCTCCTGGAGACAACCTTTCTTTTTTTTCTTTTTAACAACAATTTTCTATATAAATTGTCTGAGATAATACATGAGCAAGGTAGGAAAGAAAAAAGTACATAACCACTCAGTGGCAGTACCATTTACTAGAATCTCGGTTACAGTAATATGGGCAGATTATAAATGATTTTATCAATCATCATTTGGCCATCTATTTCAAGAGGACATTTCTTATAGGCAAAAATTTGTGTAGAGTAGAACATGAATATCTATATATATTTACACACATATATATATATATATATTTACATTTTTACATACAGGCATAATCAAGTACACCCTTTATCCAGAATGCCCAAAAAATAACCCCATAGAAAAATATCCTATCCCCATAGAGGGCATTTTTAGAAATTAATTCCCCTCCTTTCTATTTTTCTAAAGTAATTAAACAGAACCTTGTACTCGATGGTATTTAAGATATCAAAAACTCATTTTGGTAGCAAAAAAATTAGATTGGATAAATGTTTAAGTGGTTTTAGTAGAGAAGCTATGTAATCCAAATTACAGAGTAATAACCATTATTTGGCAAACCCAAGAATTCCACACAAAAAATAATTACAAAGTGATGTTTGAAAAAAATAAATTAAACTAAAATACTCTACAGCTTGTATCAGAGGGACTACATAAATATCGACTGAAATAATGTGGCTTACCGAATCGATTAATAAATAACTATTTGAGTCAGAATTTGATTCCTGTGTTAAATAAACATCTACTGAATATTCAATCTCTGGGGTCAGACATATTGAGGTGTTCAGCAATGCTAATCTGTTATAAAAATAAAAGTTACAATCATTAAAGAGAAAAATAACAAACAGATGTTTTTGTGAGTTCATTATTAAATATACAGAGTTCATCACTCCGTATAAATGTCAAAAGACATATCTCTTAGAAAGGTTAATGCACCTTTCCAATAAAATTCAAAATGAAGGGTATGAAACTTTGTTTCTGCACACACACACACACAAATATATATCTTCACTTTTCAGCTTCAGAAAATGTAACATCCTACAAAAACTACATCATTACTACAAAAAAAAAACAGAATTAATAATAGAAACAAGCTGGTGCTCCATTGTGTGGCCATACCTGGATGTAGCACTCAGAAATAACAAATCTCTGCCATCAAGAGGCATACTATTTCTGCAGTGTTCACTTGCTTCTCCTTTTGGTGAGTTTACCACAATTCTGGCTGTCCAGTCTTCCAAAGTCTGATCAATGGAGAAACAATAGTTGAATAATAACACAATGTAAAAGTAACTATTTTCTAATAGGGAATTATAACATTATTTTACATTCTCTATGGCAGAATCAGTTTTCAATGGCTTTAACCAAAATAATGTTTCTTGGTGCTGGAACACAAAGGTGACTTCACAATGGATATGATGCAGTTTTTCTGTCTAAATGATGGCACCCTTGAAACATCACCTACCCAATGTTCATTAAGAATACCATTATATACCTACTCAGAAACAGAAAGCAATTGCTATTACTTGCAGCTACTTGTGTGCTGTTGCGGTAAGAAAATATTCATAATTCATATTTAATATTTTATTATCTTTTCCCTTATCGTTAAATGCCTTTATTTTAAATTATACATTATCTTTGCATATTATGGTCTGCTTACAGTTGGAGGTGCTAGTTTATATAATTTGTTTTGTGTGAATTGATGGTAAAAATAAAATGGCATCCAAAATGTTCATATTAACTAATAGATATGCTTTTGCACAGTTTAGTTAGTTCCACCTTGAAGGAACAAAAATATCTAATTTTCATGGGTAAAGGAAGATTCCATAAAACTTTGGTCCATTTGTGGACTTGGTTTTTTGAGGTAAGATAATTCGGCAAAGTGTTTCATGGGTACCAGACCCAGCAACTCAAATTCTGTGGAAAACAGAACTTTCAGAACTACAGGATGTTTGTAATATTTTTGATAATTTTTGAATAAATTAAGTTAAAATGTACATTTTACACAGTGGAAAAACTATCCAGCCATGTAAATATTTTACTGATACAGACAAATCGTGGGGTTATAAAAAAATAGATTTACCTCAGGTTCATAGCGTATCGCAATTACAAATTCCATTGGGTATGGAATGTTGTTCACAGTAAATCTTAATCCAGTCCCACTGAGAACACGTACAAATCCAGGCCCTGTCCAAGTTATATCACTCCCAGTAGTGGGCTGTCGAAGCACCACTTCTGCAAAGCCATTTGTAGAAAAAGGAAAAATTTCCTATGTGACAAAAATATATTATTTTTTAATGGTTATACATGCGGAAGATTGCAAATGTTTGTGTGAAGATGTGAGCCCTTGTTACCTTTATGTGTGTTCTCTCAGTTAAACTTTGCTTAGTCATGTTTGTTAGTATTATTCTGCCATTCTCAAACCTGAATTCAATTCCTTGTTTTTCAAAATAATCTTTGCATTTTGGCATTGGAGTTACATTAACCTGAGAACAGAAATAGAACAGAAAAAAATAGTCTTATTAATATAAAGAAATCAAAACATGTTGGTATTTTGTGAAATGTATGATCTACATAAAGTAAAAAGTCTGATTATATAAAGAGAAATCTCTTTATCAATAAATACTGTATCTTACTTTTGTAGTATGATAACAGAATAAAAAATGATTTTATCACTATAAGAATGCCAAAAAGTGTAAAGCCAGCCACACAATGCTATACCTAAATAGATCCAATTAAAACAAGGGCCCATGCAGACCTGTTAAGTGAAGACTCCACTTGATATATTTTGCTGGATGCAGCAATTGCTTGGTGAGATCATGTACATTTCCTGATTCATATTTGACTAGTTATTTGTTGAGAATGCCGTTGTTTTGGCCCACTACACAGGTCTAGTCTGTACTTGTTAAAAAACCAATAGACAAGGGAGGGGCAGGCTGGTATATTTGTAGAAAGAAAACATGTTGTATTGGGTATAGAGGTTATTAGTAGATATTCTTATTGTTCAGAATATGTTATTTAATATGGTTGAAGACCATTTATGTGACATGGGATGACACAACAAAAATAAAATCCTCACTTGATTCACCTTGAGGCAGTGGGCAAATTCCTGTGAGCACCACTAACTATGCTGTTTGAGAGAGATACAGTATTTATGCATAGCATGTTGTGTTATGATGACAGATTTATGCTGTTACCAAAATGGTATCTTCACCTGATTCACCTTGAAGCAGTGTGCAAACTATGCTGTTTGAGAAAGACACAGTATTTATGATATGTTATGATGACATATTTATGCTGTGACGTCACCTGTGTGAGCCTAAGGACTACACACTGCGGAAAAAACGCAGGCGAAAAAACAGCAGACCGCATTGTGAATTGTCCGGACTTTGACACCACGGGGACTTTGTTTTAAACGTCAATACATTGTGAAAATGTGAGTGCAATTATTTTATATATTTTATTATTAAATTAGATTTTACACTATTTTAAGCACATTCCTATAGAATTACTGAAATCCAGTTGAGAACAAACATACTTCATTGTGAAAAGCAACACTATATTTGAAGGTTTATACAAATATTAAACGTTAGTAAGTACCCACCTATAAATTCCCATGACACTGTTTGGTGCATTGAAGGGAATGGGCATTTTTTTCTTTCATTTTTCTCAGCGAATTTTTGTTGCAGTTTCCCAAAAAAATGTATCTATGGCGAAATTCAGAATTTCGCCACAAATCCAAAAAAATCACTACTGATAATGCACAAACTCAACTGCACTATTCTGCATCTGTTGGTCAGCTTTCCAAACAGGTACACTTTTCTGTCTAATAGACTCTGTGGAAAGCAGGCCAATGGAAGGCAGGCTATGGAGAGGGGGTTTATTTCTTCCTTAACCTAGAACAAAACTTGTGGGAGCCTAGTTTTAAGATATTCTAATTCTAATGATCTCTAACTCAAACATTAAATCACTTTGGCTACATACTGGAACAGCTCAAACCATCAGCTGAGACATTTACTCAAAAAACTCATATCTTTCTGAGCTTCCAGTAGATTCACCCACACTTACAGCATTCTTAGATAGTGGGTATTATTATTACTTTATATTTTTAATTCTCATTGAATTGTCTAACTGAACCCAAAATTGGAGTCAGAGCAGTTGCTGATCACAATAATAACATGAACAAGATTTGACTTGGGTATTGGCTCAGCTTTTGAAACCTCTAAGATAATGATTGCAGATTTTTTGGTCCAAGCCCTCCTTGAGGGACACATTTTTTTTCAGGGCCCCCCAATAGCTCATAACAAAGTTACATATATACTATTACATTGGCACAATAACCATTTAGCCATTGCCTCAAGAAAAAGTTTTCTTTTCAAATTATCTCCCTAACTGGGCTTTCATTGGTATCTTTGTGAGGTTTTTTTATACCTCGAATCACCTCAAAACCCGAATGGTATCTAATTTATGAAAAAATCCATATGGAAAAATTTTTTGTAAATTTAGGGTGAAAAACCCAAATATTCAAATTTATTTTTTTACGTGGAAAAAATCTTGAAATTGACCTCTGCCATTGACTTCTACATGATGCCGACAGGTTTTAGCTGGAATATGTTCTGATTATAGTTATTTCCATCTTCGGGGTCTAATAAATCTCTATTGTGCTGGCAAAATATTTTTAAAACCTTATAGTAGTATCCCTGTAACATATCATTATGAAAATTCACACAACTTACTATGTTTTCGGGTTTGGTGAGAAGCAGTGCATTTTCTGCTTCATAGAAGTAGTAATCAAGTGGTATAATATAGTGACCCGGTTTTGGCTGATTACAATGGCGGCCATTAAGGTTAGGGCGACAGTCGCATTGACCATTACTCTGGGAGCATCTGTAATGAAATAAAGGATTTACATAGATAAGCATGTGATAAGCAAATTAGTAAACTAGGTAGAGAATTATGTACAAACACACACATAATTTAAACTAACCTTATCTGAACTAGCAACAATTCATGCATAGAAGTCACATTAAGTAATACCATATTCTTGAAGGAGAAACACCTACTGGAATAACTAATTCCATAACTCTGCCCTTGTGTTCTTAATAAATAAGTTGAACCAGTTACTCCTCTTTCTGTCTTAAAATATGTCAATTACTGCTCCCTATTCTTTTCTGTAGGACCACCCATAAGGGCAAGCAAAGTGCCAAATGTAGAAATCAGTGAAAGATGCCAGAAGTAAAGGAGGAGGTTGCAATGTAGCAGAATGTTGTCAGGGAACAACTAGAGGGCAGACAAAACAAAGAACTTATAATTATGGAAGAGCTTTTACAACCAGAGCACAGGACCCGGAACATTTTAATGCAGCTATGCCAGCCTTGGTTAGACAGGAACTACATCAAACAGGCTGAGTTAATATCTGAACAAGACAGTACAAACTAAGAGGGCAAATTAGAAATCAGCTATGAAACAGGCCAGTGACTTATACCAGGAGGTCAGTCACAATAAAAACAAAAGGATAACACAAAATAGGAAGGTGTGAAACAAGTAGAATAACCCTCTGCAACAACTCAGCATATAATATCCCATAGCAAACAGTAGTAGCATCAGTTGCTTAAAGAAGTAGTTCACTTTCAAAACATTTATTCACTCTCACTGTTATCTAATAGCTCACAAGAAGGAAATAAGAAAAGAGGTCCTTACAAGTCACTGAGTGCTCCACCAATATCGCAGTTGCACGGTGTACAGGAATGTACACTATTGCCAAGTCCCCAGTAACCAGGCTACGAAAAAAAGGATTACATATTGAAAAAAATTTTACATGACTTGTTTAAATAAATGTACATTTTAACATATATATTATTAGTTTCATTTTGAACTCTGTTTTCCTGCCTCTTTGATACATGGCTGATCCTTACACAGTAATTTCCCATCATTTTATTAGGCCATCTTTAAAATGTTTGTGGCACTGCACAATCTTGGGCTTCTGTCATGCTGTGCATTACAAAGGTAAAGAAAAAGCCATACTCATGCATGTGTACGAAGTGACAGGAAAATAATGCTGAATGATTCAAAAAAAAAATACGAATACCTCTAAGAGTCTGAATTGATTAAAAATAGTTTAATAGGATCTATGCAGCTCCCGTTGACTTCGACAACTTTTACCTGGCAAAGTTTTGTATTAGAGGTTTTCATGGATTTTACACACATAAATCTTGAATTTTTAGAGCTTTAAAAAAATTAAAAACCACAAATTCTTAAAGATTCGTGATTGTTAGTATATAGTCCCCTTAGAGTGCACAAAAAATATTTATACATCACTGAATAGTACTGCCACAGTTCTGTGGTCCTTGTAACCATATGTGGTAGGAATTTTTCAAAAGTGGGTTCTGGGTCATTGGTTAAATGATAAAATATATTATAAAATATTATATATTATAAAATAAAAAAAATATTTTTGCAGTTATACAGGTATAGGATGCGTTATTCAGAAACCAATCATCCAGGAAGCTCATCCAGAAACCCATCATCCAGGTAGACCATCTCTCATAGACTACATTTTATTCAAATAATAAAATTTTTTACAAATTATTTTCTTTTTCACTGTAATACTAAAGCAATACCTTGTACTTGATCCAAACTAAGAAATAATTAATTATTATTCAAAGCAAAATCAGCCTATTGGGTTTATTTAATGTTTGCATGATTTTCTAGTAGACTTAAGGTATGACGATCCAAATTAAGGAAAGATCCGTTATCTTGAAAATCCCAGGTCCTGAGCATTTTATACAACAGGACGCATACCTGTATAATAAAATCCCGTTCTAGATGCATCTGTGCTCACTCAAAACAGAAGAAAAATAATCATACTCACAATACATTCTTCACAGTATCTTCCCGTTGCAAATTGTTGACACTGACATTCGCCAGTAACTGTATCACAGGTTGAGAACTTCAGGCTTCCGAATGGATTGCAGTTGCAGTCTGAAACATTTCAAGATTAGATTTTGGAAAAAAATAAAAATATATATAAATATATATTTTGACTTCATTTTGCTGGTGGCAGAGCAGGTATTCAACGAATTGGCAACACTTAGAGAGGAAATTAAAAAAAACTTGAAGCACAGTATGAGCAGACTTTAAGGGCTGATAAAACTACTGACTGGCTGAATAGATTGAACTCCATAGTAGACAAACACAAGCAGGAACTGAGTTTAAACAGACTGTAAAATTAGAATAGTGTAAGGGTGGCTTCTGGATTTGAGATGGGATAAAAATCAGGTGGGCAATATTAGGAGGAAACACAAACCCAGATCACTACAGACTATCAACAGTTCTGACCAATAGACAGACTCTGACTCTGGGGCTGTCTCCAAAACACAATCAGTTCTGCTCAAAAGAATAAGGAAAAGATGACTCACCTGGTGGGGAGGATGCAAACCCAGGGGGAAGAAAGCCCCCAAGGGGACTGCTTTGTTTGTAGAGTAGGTAGGCACTCAAGGAGCAGTCCTCCAGGCAGTTGTAGTAAAAAGGTCTTTATTGAAGTACAAGTATGGATTACAGCCTTACGTGTTTTGTGTTGTCACAAACTCATAGGCTGGGTACCAACCAGTCAGTTTAAATCTGAGCTGGACAGTAGATTGGCCCATGCATTACAAACTGGCTGGATCGATCAGAACACTTTAGATTTTTTGTAATCAGACTACCATAGAATTCCCATATTTATACATTACCTAAAATCCACAAATCACTATCTGCCCCACCTTGCAGACCTATCATCTCTGCTGTAGGTTCCCGGTATCAACAGTTACCACCTTTATTTATCATTTCCTACAACCTACTGTTCACTCTATGCCTTATTATACACAATACCCCACACATTTAATAAACACCGTCAGAGCTCTTGGAGAGGTCCCCAATGATTACCTGTTGGCAACTATTGATATTAAAAGTGTATATACTGTAATCACCCACAAATCGGCATAGAAGCTTGCAGTAGGGTCAGACAGGGTTAGGTTTAGACAGTACTTACCAAATTCCTCACTGATTTATTAGAACTAGCTTTAACAAGGAATTATTTCATATTTGAAAGTGTTTTTCCCTCAAACCTCTGATACCACTATGGGCAATGCACTGGCACCATCATATGCCAATTTATTCATGTTTCAATTTGAACAGCGTTATGTTACTACTAACTCCCAAATTATACTATATTTACGCTACATAGATAACCTGTTATTTATGTGTCATGGTAAAAGTGAAACCTACAAACCGAAACAAGATACTGCATACCACCAACAACCATCAACCCTCTATCAAAGGAATCCCTTATTAACTATATGTAATAACAGCAACACTGACACTACACAAAACAGATTAACAGATTACTACAAAGGGGGTACAGAGAAGCCAACTCACAGGAGGAACTTCTTAAACCAAAACCTAATCAACAACAGAACCAATCACCACTGATTCTTACCACTACATTTACCCCAGCATCCAAAGACTTTTGTGGACCACAGTTGGTCTATTGTTAACATGGATGAGACTTTGTCATTATACCAAACCCCAAGACCTATGTTTGGGTACAGATGCAAAAAGAGATTAAAGGCATACTGTCATGGGAAAAAAAATGTTTTCAAAATGAATCAGTTAATAGTGCTGCTCCAGCAGAATTCTGCACTGCAATTCATTTCTCAAAAGAGCAAACAGATTTTTTTTATATTCAATTTTGAAATCTGACATGGGGCTAGACATATTGTCAATTTCCCAGCTGCCCCAAGTCATGTGACTTGTGCTCTGATAAACTTCAATCACTCTTTACTGCTGTACTGCAAGATGGAGTGATATCACCCCCTCCCTTTTCCCCCCAGCAGCCAAACAATGGGAAGGTAACCAGATAACAGCTCCCTAACACAAGATAACAGCTTCCTGGTAGATCTAAGAACAACACTCAATAGTAAAAACCCATGTCCCACTGAGACACATTCAGTTACATTGAGAAGGAAAAACAGCAGCCTGCCAGAAAGCATTTCTCTCCTAAAGTGCAGGCACAAGTCACATGACCAGGGGCAGCTGGGAAATTGACAAAATGTCTAGCCCCATGTCAGATTTCAAAATTGAATATAAAAAAAATCTGCTGGAGTAACACTATTGACTGATGCGTTTTGAAAAAAAACTTGTTTTCCAATGACAGGATCCCTTTAAAGGAGTTGTTCACTTTTAGTATGATTAACCTTTAGTATGATATAGAGAGTGATATTCTGAGACAATTTGATATTTGTTTTTTTATTTTTTATTATTTGTGGTTTTTTAGTTATTTAGATTTTTATTCAGCAGCTCTTCAGTTTGCAGTTTCACTAATCTGATAGCTAGGGTCCAAATTAGCCTAGAAACCATGCATTGATTTGAACGAGAGACTGGAATATGAATAGGAGAGGGCCTAAATAGAAAGGAGAGTAATCAAAAGTAGCAAAAACAATAAATGTGTAGCCTTACAGAGCATTTGTTTTTAGATGGGGTGGGCCAGTGACTGCCATTACAAAGCTCGAAATTTAGAAGGCAAATAATTAAAAAAATATAAAAAATAAATAATGAAGACCAACTGAAATGTTGCTTAGAATTGGCTATTATTATATACTAAAAGTTAACTTAAAGGTTAACAACCACTTTACGACAGCATGCAAGAGCGTGCTCACGGCCCAGACGTTCTGCTTCTTCATACTGGTAAACGCTTCAAAATTACCCACAGACTTACATGTACTGTACATCAACATACGTGATTTATGTCATTATTTGTCCTTGTGGATCAGCAAAAGCCATAAAAGATCAGAAGGCGGACCTGTTCTTAGACACTAAAATTACACTTAAAGGACACTCTCTACCTACCCTCAGATTTATGGCCATCGACCACCAGGTGATCAGGACTTGGCCCTTCTACAAAGTAATTCATGATGGATCTATAGACTGGACATGTTAGCCCCTAGAGGTCTCAACAAGACATTGCATTTGGGATGTTTCATTTGAACCTATTGGTCTGGAACACTGAGTCTGGGTTTGCTAGTGTCACTTTCCATGGACTGTTTGTGACATATAGTCACTAGCTACATTGATTTACATTGACTGTGCTTTATTGTTTATTTGGTGCTGTGTTATTTTGTTTTCATGGACACCCCAGTTTCATTTCTACTTTTTGCACAGTTTCCTCTATACACTGCATCTTCACCTACACTTTCTTATGCAGTCTCTATTTTATATCTCTCCCTGAAGTGCCCCTTACATGACAAACTACTTGACCGCTTTATGTGGAGAGTATGTGTGTTTGAGCTGAAATGTCTACCTTATTATTTATTGTGTTTATTTTATTACTTAAGCCAGATGCTTTTCTGGCAATGTGCATGATGTTTCTGTGCCCATAGGTGAGAATGCAGAGCACGTGGGTTGATGCTAAAAATCTACCTCATATTTTACTGTGCACATAGTTGCCAATCAATACTACTTTGTTGGATGCTTTTCTGGTAATGTGCTAGATGTGTTTTTAATTGGGTCACAGAGAGACTGGCACCACTGGAGATGATGTTTCGGGACCCCAGATAGGTATTTCGTGGCAGTGTCCACATTTTCCTTGGCATGGCTAGGGGGTGACCATCTTACAGCTCTGTGGGTGTCAAGTTCAAAAACAACATAAATTGTTAAACCAAGATTTTGGTCTAAGCTAAAAACCTACTCACACCCTCTAGTGGTAAAAGAATATAGTACAATCACTTGAGAAGCAGTGCAGTCTGTTTAAAAGTAACTATGTTTTTTGTGCAGGGCAGGGGACTTGGTGTGGGATTATCATCTTGATAAAGGTCTTGGTCTAGGCTGTTGTTTTTTTTTTTTTTCAAATCCTGTGAGTATATATATACCTCCCCTTTCTTATTGGGTGCACGTGGGCAAGGCTTACTTTACATACTAAACAAGGTAGCCCCAGCACTCTCAATATATAACCCCCTGAAAAAATATTCTTTCAGGGGGTTATATATTGAGAGTGCTGGGGCTACCTTGTTTAGTATGTAAATTAAGCTTTGCCCACATGCACCCAATAAGAAAGGTGAGGAGCGGCATTTCAGCTTGTTTGTTTAAAATTTTTATATTTTTGGGGAGGTGCCTCTCTCCTTAAATGCTCGCTCTCCCAACCCCCGCCTAATGGTGTCTTTGGAAGAGATCATGCTAAATAAAGAGAAAATCAGGTATGGTCTGTCTCTCCCCAAATTTTTTTCACTTAGGATAGGAACTGACGCATGGACACTGCCTTGACGGGGCGCGTCAGCTTATGCGTGCTTTGTACAAAATTTGTAACTAAAAGTGTATTTTTTAAGAAAGTTACAGTTCAGCTGTGCAAGAATATTTTTTCAGGGGGTTATATATCGAGAGTGCAGGGGCAACCTTGTTTAGTATATATATATATATATATATATATATATATATATAACACTACTATTATCCTAAAACACAGGTTAGCACATGGCTAAAAGAAATTCATAATGCTGTTTTTAATATAATTGAAGAAAAAAACAGTTTATATTAAATGTATTTACTCCCAGAATCTAATTCTGAAAAAATTTTGAACTTCACTAGGAAAAAAACATGATAACAATACTCACACTGACAGCCCAATGGATCGTTGGCACTCAACCCAAAGTAACCAGAATTACACTGGTCACAGCGGATGCCCTCTACATTTTCCTTGCACAAGCATGCACCAGCAAGGGTTCCAAGTCTCTGATTTGTTTGACTTTGACATAATCCATTGCCCTGGGTTCCATCTGGATCACAATCACAGGCTATGTGGAACAAACACAGCTAATCAATTAGCATATTAAAATAGAAACCCCAACATGTGCTCACACAAAGCAACAATAATGTAGTTTTCAGATTAAGGGCCAGAATCAATTAGATGAGAAATATTTCTTTCCTTATTCAGTTCCAGATTTTCCCATAGAACCAGATGCAAATCAACTTAACGCCCCATAGGGCCAAGTTTACATTACATTTATGGTTTATTAAGTGAAAAAAATACTTATGGGCAAGGTTCAATTTGAGGAGAAAAAACTCTTTCTGTTCCAATTTTTCCCGATAGAATTTATTGGAGTTTTCATGAGATAATTTGTAGGATAAGTTTTGCAATAGGAGCAGGTGGCAGGAGGCACAGCCCACATGAAGGTTCTGTCGTTCTCTAAGGCAGGAGGTAAGGACAGGGCTGGGGTGTGCCTTCTGTTGCTGCTCTTTGTACGGAGCACCAGACCAAAAATGTTGTGCACTGTGCAAAGAACAGCACACCGCTGAGTGCAAGTGCTGCATAGATTATCACTAAGGGCTATTTTCTTGCATCACTTAATACTATTGAAATTAAACCCCCCAGGGGTCATGAATGAACCCTTTAGTATTACCTCTCCTTAAATTGTGCATTGTACTGTTACTGTTAAAGTGGAAGATTTGTTTTGCTACCGCCATATAAACAGAACAAAAGTTGAGGTTCCACCATTTTATATGTAATTTTTCCTTGCTTATTGAAAAAAAAAAAGACTTACGGATGCAAGCATATGGGTCAGATGTATCTTGGAGAGGATTCCGATAAAAGTATGGTTTACACAGTTCACAATGATTTCCCATGGTGTTGTCTTGGCAGTCGTCACATACTCCACCACTGTTTCTGTTATTTGCTAGATATACAGCCATGTCAAAATGACACTTTTCAGAATGCCCATTGCAGTTACACTCTGTAAAAATAATTTGTATTTTAAAAGAGCAGTAAAATTTCTGAAACGATAAATTGCTGATTTACAAATGTAGTTGCTAAATGGCTCCAGTAGAGTTGCTCATAACCAACCAGCAATTGGTTTGCATCAGGCTAAAACTGAGGTCTGCTAGTTTGGGGAACTCACCAAATGAGCAGATCTGAACTTAATTTGGACACCCACATGCTGGGCCAAGTTGGCATTAGAGCTTTTTTTTTCAAATCCCCTTGCCAAAATATAAGGGGTTGCTCAAGAGTCACTAGTTGGGGATCACTGTTTTAAGGAGAGTATGTTGGCAGCTTTTATTGGCTTGTGTACGGTTGTCTTAATGAAAGTTAGAAATAAAAAAAGCAATCAATGAAAAAATATTGAAAAATCTAATCTAGTTTTTTGCTTGCAGTTATTAAATCATTTTTAAATATTTGGATTATTTGTATAAAATGGAGACTATGAGAGACGGCCTTCCGTAATTCGGAGCTTTCTGGATAATGGGTTTCCGAATAATGGATCCCATACCTGTATCTGTTTTTTTGAAACAGATCTATGCTAGATAAACAAATATGGAAAGGCTGAAGACACTGCTTAAAACACACAGCTATAGAATGACTTACTCCTGCAGGCGTTTTCTTTAAAGGCAACAGCTGGAGCCCATGGAGTATCATTATAAAATTCTTTACATTTTTCACAGTTCACGCCATCTGTGTTATGCTGACAGACACATTTCCCATGAACCTACAAAAAGTTATTCTTTATTACAAACATAAATCATTTTCTAATAAAACAAGTAACAAAAACAAAGATTATTGTTTCATTCTGCACTTATTAGTTGGCCTGTGTAACCCAACTGGGACTTAGTTAGCTATCTGTTAAAAGGTCAAATCATGGCACTTCCCAAATATCTGATATTTACTGGCATTGATCTGGTATTTTGTTGACTGTGCAATTTTTGCCATGGCCTTTACAAGAAAATCCACTGAAATGGAAAAGTAAATCCATGCATTGGTAAATAAAATATACAAATTGTAAATTCTCAAATGACAGATACTTACCTTATCAGGATGACTTAACACATCTCCTTGTGTATTCTGTAGAGGAGCACACTGGCGTGCATGACCATTGCAGAAGCAGTTTCCTCTAACAATCATCTCATAGACTGCGTAGTAATATTTCTCTTCAATTTTATCTTGCCACTGATTGCTTATTGCATCACCAAGGGTGTGAAGTTTAGTAAAATTTATTCTAAGATTTGTTATAGTAATTAGATCTAAAGCAGAAGAACATAAGATGCAGATTTTGGAATATTAATGGATGAATGAAGTCTGTGGGGAAAAAACTGGAAATGAATTAGGAGAAAAGTGTTTCCTTTTCAAATTAAATCTCACCTATATGTTTTTATGTGCTAAACCATAAAATAACATCTCCTCATGGAACTGAATTTGGCCCATTGTATAATATTGAAGATATGCAAGATACTATGAACCAATAAATAACTGTACAAAAATTGTAATTCAGTGCTCCATGGCCACTAAGAAATGGGATGTAAATACAGTAGATAATATCCCTAGGTTTTGGAATTCTACACTTCAGCCTCACTTAATTAACTATTTAATATACCCACCTTGTAGGTAACTTGCTCATGGGCAGTAATATGAAAAATATTATTCATAGTTGTCTGCCAAAAGGGTTACATTTTGCAAAAAGATAGTCAGGAGCATGATTTTCAATATGAAAGGAGTCCTCACACTATTTTCTTTTAAATAATAAGGTGCCAAATGTTTCCATGCTGACATTCTATTTTTTAACATAAATTGCGTACCACAGCCACATGTGATTCACTACCTCACCTCTAAAACAGCAGTTCTAAACACAGTAAGTTATTCATATAGTACAATCTATCCTAAATTATTAAACATATATATGGGCTTGACAGGCAAGAGGGGTATTATCTATGATAAACAATGTTGGGGGGGAGGCAGATAATGATTTTATTTACCAATAATTGAATTACTTCTCATTTGCTTTATAACACGTTATTGTACTTTGTGTTTCACAGATGTCATACCTTGGATAAATGGGTCATAAGGGTCTTCAATGTGAAAGCTGGGATCCAATGCTTTTAAAACCACCTACAAAATTAAGTTAACTACAGGTCATTTACTGAAAATATCTTTGTTCTTAATGCAATATGTTTCTCCTAATGTAGAATCAAAATCTATATATGTTTTTTTACTCCGTTTTCCTTTTAGACTGAAGCTTGAACTAAGCAAATTTCACCAGACACAATTTATTACACACAAGTGTGGACCAGCAATATACAGAAATTGCCACTCCGCAGTTCATCTTCAGGACAAATATTTCTATCTTTGCAATTAAAGTTAAACTTGAAACTTAGTGGATACATAGTTATATTATATATTCTGCATACTTATGTCTATAGCATGAGAGAAAAGAAATATACATACCTCTCCTTCAGTAGATGGCTCTATATCAGAGTATCTTGTATCACAAATGACATCTCCCACCTCATCCGCATGGCCTTGTGGTATGGCAGGGAAAGCAGTTGCACAGTTATGGGCAAAATACTTAAACACCTTCCATGTTTTTCCAAAATCTCTTGATCTTTCAACTAACATGGCAGATGGGCGAAAAGTCTGCACAAAAAAAGACAATATTATGTATGTTAAAGAAATTAAATGTTTGTATTGAGACAGGTATTTTTTTTTCTAATTTTAAAACCTCCTGCCACAATTTATTTTAGCACATAATTGTGTCAAAATACAATACAATTAAACACATTTCATTGTTTTAGGAAAATTATTCAAATGAAGCTTTTTTCACATTGGAACTGGATTCTATTGAGACCCAATATTTGCTTCAATTGATAGCTCTATTTTCCATGTAGTTTTGAAAATAAATGTTTTACCACTAAGGTTATTGGCACTTTTTGTTTTTGCATTGGGCAAATCACCTGACTATTTCTATTTTGTTTTCTGCCAAAGAGCAAAGAAGGCTCTGTTACTTTATGGCAGAGATTTTAGATATATTTCTAGAATTGAAAAATAAATCAAATGCCCATTAAATTAACCAATTGACACTTATTACATTGCAAGTAGAATGTGTGTGGCTTGTTTAATAATGAGGGTGATGGCATAAGTAGCTGGTGCATTTCAATCCAGGGAGAAAATAATTAATATCCCTTTTTTGCCAAACCCCCAACAACAACAGGCAGTTTCAATCCATAAGAATAACAGGTATTTCTTTATTGGCTGAAATATGCTAGTGGAAAATGTTACATGTTCCATAGAAATTATAGCAAAAAAGATTTGTTTAACTGGCCATACACAGGCTGATGCAAGCTGGCCTGTGTATGGGAGATCTCCTGACAGAAAGCTCCACAGATTTCTGGCCAAAGATTGACCAGATATTTATCAGACAGGTTTGAAAATACCATTGGATGAAGACCTTTGTCACATATGGTTTCCCAAAACCCAGAACAGACGCAAAGGTTATGGTCACGGCTCACGCTTTCGCCTATAAGAGTTGTCTTTTGCTATGGGAGGAGCCCTCCACTACTCGGATGCCACCAGGTGAGAGAACCAAGGCGTGAGTTCTGTGCATACAAGGGAACCGTAATGTGTGACAGGAGGAATGGGGTTAGAGCCAGAGGCATTACTATAGAGGAAGCAGACCCTGCTGCTGTAATAATTTCAATAAATATTGGTAAAACAAGTCAACCTCTAAACATTTTGGGGGCCTGAAAAATTATTTGCAGTGGGGCCCTGTAATATCTATTTATGCCACTGGTTAGAGCAAAGCATAGTCGTAGAACAGATGGGGTCAAAACCAATCAGTCAGTGCTTTACAGAGTCAGGATCTGGAAGGATTCTTAGTAACAGGCAAAGGTAATTTCAGGCGGTGTTCAATGACAGACAAGGGTCAAGGAACAGAGAAACCAGACTAGAAGCGCACTCAGGAACTATGTACTATAGACTTATGTTTGGTGATGGGAAGTAGGACATGGCGCCTTTAAATATTTGAATTTTGCACCAAGCGCGATGACGTCACTCGTGTGCCTAAAAAAGAAGATGTGCAGGTAAAACCTGAAACGTAGCCGCTCTGAACTAGGCTGTGGGCGTCCCCACAAGGTATCTTGTTGACACATTGAGGATTGCAAAGATATACTTCAACCAAGCAATCAAGGTATAAAGTGGATTTAGGATCTGAGTCCACTGTAATAAAATGCTCTGTAATAAAGATAGCCATAAAGCATATTGAACTGCATTTTGAGTGATTGGAAGAAGAAATTTCAATCAGAAAGAGGGACAGACACAACACACCTTGTTGTCTACTCCTCATTTACATTCAACCAGGACTACTAATTTATCTAAAAACCTTGGCTTTCATCTGTGCTGAGTGTCCTATACATACAAGTAGCATATAGTAGGTATATATAAATGCATTATGGGTCATTTATCAACACTGGGCAAATTTTCTTATGGGCAGTAACCCATGGCAACCAATCAAATCCATGCATTCCTTGTTGCTTGCAGCTGGCTTTAAAAAGCTATTCACCGACTGGTTGCTATGGGTAACTGCCCATGGGCAATTTTGTCCAGTGTTGATAAATGAGCCCCATTGAATGCTCATAGACTTACCAATATAAATGAGATATATTGGGCAGTTGTGAAAATTCTGTGGAGCATTGATACAGCCCTTGTATGATGGGTCTCCATTATAATCCAATACATCAATGCAATTTTGCCCAATGTGCAGGTGGACAATGTGTTCTAATATTGCCAAATGATAAGATCTTAAAGGGTTTGTTCACCTTCCAAACACTTTTTTCAGTTCAGTTGTTTTCAGATTGTTCCCCAGATATAATGATTTTTTTCAATTACTTTCCATTATTTATTTTTAACTTTTTTTCCAAATGAATGTTCCTGTCTCTGGTGTTTCAGTCTGGCAGCTCAGTAATTCAGGTGCAGACTCTAAATTGTTACAATTTTGCAATATTTAGTTGATACATTTCTCAGCAGGATCTTTGAAATATTAGCAACTATTGTATCAATTCTAACAGCTGCCTTTAATAAAACCCAGAGATTCTGCTCAGCAGGTACAAAGATAAGAAATGTATCAACTAAATGTATCAATTTAGAACAGTTTACAGGGTCGGCGACCCCCCCCCTCCCAGAGCTGTTTTAGAAGGTAAAAAATGTCAGGTTACACTTCAATATTAAAAATAGAAAGTAAATGGAAAAAGTCGTTATTTCTGGTGAACAAGTGAACAACCCCTTTTATGTCTAGTAAATGAGGCTTAATATGTATTGATGCGCACAAGCACAAATATTAAATTAATTATGTCTGCTTTAAATGTATTTTTCACAAAGTTAACTGTTGTTTTGTTCCCTAGGTTCGGTAAATTCTCACAATTTACCGAAATATGTGTAAATAATGCAATCCACATATATATATATATATATTAGTACCTTAAATGTCAAAACAAGGTGGCTGAACTGAAATAATGTCTCCAAGTCCAGTCTGATACTAACATGATCAACACCTAAAAATCAATAAACAAGAAAACATTACTTAAAAAATGCATACATTAAATAATTGGTTTGATTACAATGGGTTTGATCTCTTTTTCATTATTGTTACAATAAATCTTACTATAGCTGTATTATTTCAAAATCAATTTTAAGAAAACAATGACACTATGCAGATTTTGTAAATAGAACACTGTATGAAATATATCAGTTTACTACTCTATATAGCCATTTCTATAGAGCTCTTCTGTTATGTATTGTATAAATGTGAGACCTATTGCCCTATTCAACTTGAATGGCTTCCCAAATGGCTACACAGCTTATTTAGGTAAACTAGTTTCTGTGGATAAAGGTAACAGTAACAGTTGAAAACTTTCCTGACTTTAACAAAATAGAAACATCCAAGCAGAAAATCAACTTATTTGTGGAGTGTCATGTATGATTATCATGGTTGTTATATAATAAAGTGAACCCTTCAGGATGAAAAATCAAACAAGTGCATAACAATGGCTTCGATCTTGTGCAGATGAAAATAACAGGCTTTTCTGGCCTAAAATCACTCACACTGAAAAAAATTCTTACCATTTTCTGATTGCCACCACTTATTTTTCCATTCAGGTTCAAAGGTTGTTATCACATTCTCAATTAAGTGACTACTGGGATTGCCATAAGGATCATATGGGTCTCTTGAATCACATTGAAAACATTTTTGATCATCCTAGAATGAAGAGACAAAATTAATTGAGCAGATTGCATTGGAGTTCAAGGTTGCTAGCAGTTATTCAATAAATGCCATGATTTCTGAGAATATATCTCTAAACAAAATGAGAACACAGTCCTAACAGCAGTCTTGTATCTCATAGTATTGTATACAAACCTTATAATTAATCCAGTATACCTTAATCTCTATTTCATGAACACAGATGACATTAATCATTTATATCGCAATGTGGGTCAATTATTGGGTGCATTAGAAATTAATGCCAGGTTAGCATTTCAACTATTTTTTATTAAAGGAATTGTTCCCTGTAAAAATAAAAAATGGGTAAAGAGATAGCCTTTGCAAAATAAAAAATTGTCTTGAGGGGGGCCATACGGGACATAAATGTAATAAAAGCAAACTCACTGAACAGTCATGTATAGATTACATTTGTGGCTAACTAACTATATTAGACACATTTTTTATTTTGCACAGCCTATTACTATTTACCCAGGTTTTATTTGTACACTGAACAATTCCATTAAAGGAAAAAGAGGGAAAATGTTGGTTACACTGTTTTCTGCATTAAGGGACTTGCAAACCTTCCATAGTGCCCCTCTGTGACACTAGCTCTCTAAAGCAGGCAAATCTTAATTACAAATGCAAAATGATTCACCATGACTAATATTTAACATATACAATGCTGTGCAAATTGGCATTCCCAATATTCCACAGTAATCCAAAAGGAATACTGTTGCTTCATTGTTCTGTGGTAGAAAACATATTTTTAATGCTTCCAATTGTAGGAATAAACAACATTTGCAAAGGAATGTTTCTAGCCTGGAAGAGCTGGAAAAAAGTTTTATTATTGAGAGATGTTGTTTAAAGCATGCCAAAGTTACCAAACTGCAGCTCCCTTGTAAATATGGTGTAGTTTGCTGGCATATTTCGGTAAAGTAACAGAGAAAAATATTGAATAGTATAGTGTGAAATATTTATATTTCAGTTTAATATCTCCAACAAATAAAGGGCCAGATTAAATTAATCGAGAAAAAGGTTTATCACGTGAAAACTCATGGATGAGATTCAGTTTGAGATGCAATTCAATTCAGAATCAAAACTTATCTCACTGTTGATCACATCAAAACTCAACTGAAGTCTATGGGAAAAAAACTGGAGCTGAGTTTGGAGAAATCTTTTTTCTCCTCAAAATTGAATCTGAGTTTTCATGCGATAAATCATGAGATATTTTTTTCTCACTGAAATGAATCTGGCCCAAAATGATTGGCAGCATAAATATGTGCGATACATGTTTATATATGGTAACACTGAACAAACTGAACAAAGTTTACTGGATGGGGTACTCCAGTATATTGAAAGTGGAGTTTTTTTAGCCATTGGAAAGGTCAAAAAAGGCAGAAGAGGAAGGCAAATAAGTAAAAGATTATTTTTTAAAAAAAGACAAAAATTGCCAATCCCAAAGTTGCTAAGAACAGGACAATTTTTGAAACAGTAAAGTTAACTTAAACTACCACTTTAATTTAGCACTTACCTCAAGATAACTAATAATGCAATATTTCTGAGGTCCATCCAATCCACATGTGGAAGAAGCAGAGAGTTGCCTACTCCGCCCCAATAAGAGATCTCCAATTACAGGGTGGCATGACCTATTTTCACAGTTTTCCTCAAGTTTCACTAAACTCAGTGCTTTATAGGAAAAACACATTTCATTACTTCAGTACTGCAAATAATGCAGACAGGCTTTAAAATCCCTATTGACTGTCCAAAATGATTTAACTGTGTTAAGTTGAGTGTTCTTTTAGATGGAAATTGAAAATGTATTATACTTACAATTTACTACAATTTACAAGAACAACTTACCATTAGAGATTATAAGACAGATTCAATTAGATGAAGTCTAGTAGAAGTTCCAGATTGTCCCATTGCAATTTAATGAAAAAACATATCTCACCATTTATTACATGAATGAGGGACTATAATAATAGGGGTTAATGGGAGATATTTGCAATGCAAAAATGTATTCCTTTGTTCAAATTAATATAGCTTTTGTGAAGCTGAAAACTGTTAAGTGAACACTTCCAATAGTGGAAGCTTGAGAATGTTATCATTTGTGCCAATGAGCAGTGTATGTAATAAAACATTTTACTCCAAATTTGCTCCAAAAGATTACACAACCTCCAAGCATGCCTTAAAAGTGTGCAATGAGCAATTCAAATTCACAATGCAATAACAGTCTAATGTTACAATGTGAAATGCAAACTTTTGTTCTCATTTGTGGATGTGTTTCTTTGCGCCTGTTTCTTTGTGTTGTGATTCTTTGCGCCTAGGGTCAGTATTAGAACCCCTTTCCAAGTATGTGGACTACCATCTTCAGAAACTTGTCTTGAATATCCCTACTTGCCTTAAAGACACAACAGACTTGTTGATTAAACTTAATCAAATTACAACCATACAACCGGGACTCTACTTTGTAGTATAGATGTTCAAAGTCTCTTCACCTCCATTCCCCAGGACGAGGGTATTAGGTGTATAGAAGATGCACTATTAGAGACCAACATCCCAAATGCTTTGGTTTATTTCCTTTTAGATTGCCTAGAAATAGTCCTTAAAAAAAACTATTTTAAACATGAAGACGTTTTTTACTGGCAAAAACAAGGGACCTCAATGGGTTCAGCGGTCGCCCCTTCGTTCGCCAATTTGTTTGTATATAAATTAGAAAAAGCATTTTTTCTTAGAGAACCTTACTTAGTTTATATCAAACACTATTATAGGTATGTGGACGATATACTTATCTTATGGGAAGGTCCAGCTAACCTATTTGAAGAAATGGTGAACGAGGCAAATAGATCACATTCTACTCTCAAATTTACAATGGAATCTTCACAGCATGAGATTAATTTCCTGGACATTAATATTAAAATTGACGAAAACAAAATTTATACTAACCTGTACCGTAAAACAATGGATAGGAACAACCTCCTACATAGGAAAAGTTTCCACAACCCAAAAACCCTTAATGCTATCCCCAAAGGGCAGTACATACGAGCCAGGAAAATCGCATCTACTGAAACTGCATTCAATCAAGCCTCCAAGGAGCTGACTAAACGATTTGTAAATAGAGGATACCCTGCAGGTCACCTCTCTAAAGTACAGCAAGAGGTCCAGAAACTGACACGTCAGGACCTACTCAGTCCTAAACAACAAAAAACAAGAGACACAGACAGATTGACCTTTGTTAGTAAATATGACAAACGTAGTAGATCCATTGAAAATGTGATTAAAGGTACTGGCCAATACTACAGCATGATCCCAAATATGGTCCAATTTTCTCTATACCACCTCGTTTTGCATATAAAAGGGGAAAAACTATACGCGATATACTCTGCCAGAATACCGCCCCGAAAAACGAGGATAAAGTGTTTAAAGGTACACCAAAGATAGGTACCTTTCCTTGCTTGAGCTGTATTTGCTGTAATTCTATTATAAAAGGTGCACACATTAATCATCCCGCAACAGGCAAAGAAATTAAACTGTCCACATATGCCACTTGTTCAACAAACTATGTTGTTTACGTGTTAAAATGTCCATGTGGGAAGTTATACGTAGGTAAGACTATAAGATCAGTTAATACCAGAATCAAAGAGCATAAAAATGCAATTCGCAATTTTTAAGCAAACACATATACAGACACTTCTGTATCCAGACATTTTTCTGAGGCAAGGCACAACGTCTGCCAACTAAAGTGGAAAGTATTGGAAGTTGTTCCTAAAATGTCCAAAGGGGGCGATAGAAATAATCTGCTACTCCAAAGAGAGTCCCGTTGGATTAATCGATTAGATAGCACGTACCCCAAAGGAATGAATGAACAGCTCAACTTGGCTTGTTTCTTATAACTTGTTTCTTATAACTTGTTTATTATTGTTTACCTTAGTGCTAATTCACAATTTACTTTTTTCACAGATTATTCTGACAGCCAGTTAGTGGCCGGTTTAACGGATCTCCTGCCGTATAAGCATTGTGGTGAGTTACCATTACAGGAGACTAATGTTAAAATCTGGCTTATTGTATCATTATTAATATACAATTACAATGCTGTGGATACATTACTACTGTTGCATTAACGTAACGTTTGATTGTAAAAGATTAAGGGCTCTAATATGTTACTTTCTATAGTATATAACCATGTCGCAGTAACATGGTTACTAATGTGAATAGGTTAATCTTTGTATTACCTATGCTACTCTGTTTCTGAAGCTAAAGCCCGGATAGGCCTTTTTTGGCAGTTTCCTATCAGGCACAGGCCAGACTAATGCAGTAATGGTCTGTCCGAAGTGACATTCAAAGATTTTTTGGACTTAGATGGATTTATTGACCTTTTTTTCTTCAGCACAAGGATGTTCCTACACCAGTGGTTCAATTTGGACTTCACTACCACACCTGGACACGATGAACTCTAACTATATTGTTTCACCTGTTGCTTATGTGAATACTTAATTGATTAATAGGGTCTGCACCCACAATGCAACCCTTAAGGTGAAAGGTCATTGTTTGTTTAAATGTTCCCTTTTGCACTGTTCATGCACACTTGATAAAGGGCCTTGCCCGAAACATGTAGTGTGCTGTTCACTACCCCAATAAAGATACACTTGCAGACTCAGCTTGCTGCCGTGGACTTCCTGCAATTACCTCCTTTCTATCACATTGATCTATTAGGGTATCACCACAGGATACCCTGCAGGAGTACCACCAACACATCATACAACTTGCCAGAGTTCAGCCCTGCTACTTTTTGGATTCTTTGCGCCTATAACTACATTTCCTCTGAAGAATCTATTAAAGTCAACGGGAAAAGCTGGAAGTAAATTAGGAGAAAAGTTTGTTCTCTTTGAATTGAATCTCACCTATAAGTTTTCACATTATTAATAAAATATATAATAATACAAATTTTTATATATATATATTTATTTTATTCATATTTTATACTTCAAATTAAGACCAGGCAACCATGCCTACAGCACAAACACATATATAAACCCATAGCAAACCAATCAATTGGAAGTGACATCAGTGCCACAAAGTGACTACTGCAGTAAAGCAAGTGTAATGTGCTGAAAAGTGTTGTAAAGTGAGCAGTGCAATAAAGTGAAGTGCTTACAGTTAACCATGTCAATTATTGATATACTTGAATTTTTCATATATTGCACCACACTCACAGGTCTTTATGAAGGTCTTTTGAGTGTGGTGTAACATGATGTTTTATAATCTCTAGCCTCCTGCACCCAGGCATGTAATATATATATATATATATATATATCAGTTTTATTGCCCGGCTGCAGGGTGAAAAGTCCATATAAATTGAAGAAGACCAGCAACACCGGGATTCCTTATAACAAAATCAAATCTCGAGGCAACATGCCAATAATCCAATCACATACATATACCCTAAGTGAACCAATCAGTGAATAGTGACATCAGCAACATCTATGGTTACTGTTTTTAGACATGTGTTACATATTAAGATAAAGCAAAGCTTTATCAAATTGGATGATCGTAATACTGTATAACACGTCACTTTAACATGTCTAAAAAAAGTAACCATAGATGTTGCTGATGTCACTATTCACTGATTGGTTCACTTAGGTCTTAGGGTATATGTATGTGATTGGATTATTGGAATGTTGCCTTGAGAAAGGTCCCAGATGGGACCGAAATGTTACGTTGGCTGCATGTGCACTTTTTAATACATTTGAATTTGTTATAAGGAATCCCGGTGTTGCTGGTCTTCTTTGATTTATATATATATATATATATATATATATATATATATATATATATATATATATATATATATATATATATATATATATATAACCTGAATCAGACGCTTGCACTCAGAACCAGTCTTCCATAAATGTTGGTGCAGGGTCAAAGTATGTATGTATACTTCAAGAGGACCCGCACTCCTTGCATGCACAAGTTTGAAAAATAAAGATATTTTTGGTTCACTAACCAAGGAGTGCGGGTTCTCTTGAACTATATATATATATATATATATATACTAGCTTCCAAGTGGACTTCCTAAAGCATAAAAATAACTTTACACCTGGAATCACATAGCATTAAGTTGACTTTGCCTTCAGGCTAGAACTTTTAAAACAAGTTTGGATTTGAAATGTAGTTATAAAATGAAGAGTTAAAGTTTTTGCATGCCTTCTGAGATTGTGCATGATAAAACTTGTTTCCTGAAGCTCATGCTGTAGATTGTATTTTGCAAAGCAAGCAATGAATTTTAACCTGAGACACTGTGCATTTACATAATGCAATACTAGGATGACAGTAAGTAGCCCTATAGCTGTTAAAGAACAAAAAAATTATGTTGCTGTTAGTGAGAACATACACATACAGTTCAAGAGATGGAAGATTTCACTCTATGAAGCATATAGAACTTTTTAGATAATTAACTTTAAAAAAAATCGATTTGAGCATGCTCGCTGATTTCACAATTTGCTAGCAACTAATATATTATATTATATTGATTTAGGGTCTTAAACAAAATCATTTTCTCATACATATCCCTGGATTTGTTATGCATTCAACTGCAAGGGAAAGCGTGAGTAAATGGAACCCATCCTTTCCTATAGTGACTGTACTCACCACACATCACAGAACTGCTGAAAGCAGGTACAATGTAGGACATTGCATTCAATTTACTAACACTGATATCAATTTGTGCCTGAAGTGGTAAGGTTGCAGCTTTTGCTTTGTGGATAAAAACATGCATTTATGTATTTTTTGGCTAGCTTTGCACTTGTATTTGTGAATGAGCCCACTAATCTCAATATCTGCTCAGCATAATAAGAATACGTGACTGGAGTTCTGCAGGGTGGAAAACCAGAACTTTATAGACTATGCACCTAAGTTCAAGGTCAAACATTCATGAAAATATACATGCCCCCCCATGTCTATGAAGATTTTCATTCATTCAGGTCATGATATACAGCGTCTAGTAGAAATAAGTAGAATATAATTTGTCTTGAAAATTTAGAAATTCCAGTTGCTTTAGTCATTTCTAGTAGATACATGTCCCCACATTAATTACAGGGCTCATCCAGTTGAAGGAGGGTCCACCTGGAGTGTTAAGTGTCTAGTATGTAACATGTTGACATGCTACTTAAACAAGAGAGATTTACTTAAAAAGGAAGGTATTTCATTGGATACTTTAATACACCAACTGATGTTTGTTTAACATGATTTTGCTTACCTGTTATGAAATAGATTAACTGCAAAAAGAACATTTCACCTGTAAAAATGAATAATTTTAATTTAGTGTCTTGTTCTGGCAACAAACGACTCTCAAATTTAATTAAAAAAAATAACCTAGACTGATCATGGAAGAAGTTAGAAGCCAAAACTAAAATACTTCTGTTTCTAGGAAGACAATAAATAATAGCCCCTTAATTATCTTATATTGTTAAAGTATGTAAAGGAGCCATTCATCAGCTCCTTTAAGTTTTTAGTATTCTGTGGGTGCATACTGTAGCTAAAAAATTATATCCACTTTAAAAATGTTTCAGTGAAATCACAGGACATGAGTCTTGGGTAATGGGTTAAATAACTAAAGTCTGAGTAAGAGATTGGCAATATATACGTACGTAATACGTACAGTAAGTAGAGGTATGGATCTTAATATCAGTTATCAAGGCAAGCTTTGCATCATCCCAAAATCTTGTTCATTCTAAAAGCTATGTTATCATATTGCAGGGGTTTTCCTATGATTCCTGGAAAATTGTTCCTCGTTCATTTAGTGTCCGGACAGTACTGACTTAGCACTATTACATTTCCTGATTCTGGACATGAAATGCTACATTAATGCTACATTAAACACATATTAAACCCTGCTCCTGGTTCGATCACGACTTTGGGGCAAATTCACTAAGATTCGTAGTTGCGCCAGGCGTAACTTCGCCGCACTTCGCCGCTCTTCGCCACACTTCGCCAGGCGTAGTTTCGCTAGCGCTCCGCAAATTCACTAAAATCTGAAGTTGCGCTCAGGGGTAGCGTAAGGTCGTGAAGTTGCGCTAGCGTTGATTCGCTAAGCAAAGCGAAGTTACGCTAGCGATGGTTAATTTGCATACGGCGCCAAATTCAAATTTCAATGGAGGAATATGTAGCAGCACTACAAATGCCTGGGAAACCTTCAAAACATCAAATAAAATGTTTATTTTGCCCTACACATGTGCCCACTGTATAGTTGCCATGAGTTAGGGAATGTAGGGGGGAAGGAGGAAAAAATGTAAAGAAACAAAGTAATGAAAATGGCCGACGCTAGCGAATTGACGCTAGCGTTAGGCGCTTCGGCACTTAGTGAATTTGCCCCTATATGTGTTTTTTTAATAAATGTTAATCCAAGAGGAGAATAGATGGAAACGAGTCCTTGCTGAAGTGCAACACAGTATGTTAACTGCAAAGGGCATGCTGTAGAGGAAACCATATTGGCCACTGCCATATGGGAATTATTAGTAAAACATTCTTTGCATATTCACTAGCAAACATTTGCTGAAATTAAATGTACAACAGAAAAATTATCTTTTCATATGTCTCATAAATTAAAGGGGTTGTTCAACTTCCAGCACTTTCAATTCAGTTGGTTTCAGATTGTTTGCCAGAAATAAAGATTTTTTCCAATTACTTGGTGTGACCATTTTTCTAATATTGAAGTGTAAAGTCAAAATTTTCACCTTTCTAAAGCAGCTCTGGGAGGGGGGGGTCAGCTCAGCTCAGGGAGGGGTCGCCTACCCGGGGTCGCCCACCCGGGGTCGCCCACCCGGGTCTCCCACCCAGGGGGGGGTCGCAGGGACAAAGATTACAAATGTAGCAACTAAATGTATCTATTTATAACAGTTTACAGGGTCGTCGACCCCTCCCTCCCGAGCTGCTTCAGAAGGTGAAAAATGACACTTTACACTTCAATATTAGAAAAATGGTGACGCATAGAAAATAGAAAGTAATTGGAAAAATACGTTATTTCTGGTGATCTATCTGAAACCAACTAGCTGTTTGAACCACCCCCTTAAATACAGCTGTTAAAATTGATACAAGAGTTGCTAAGAGATACTGCTGAGAAATGTATTAACTAAATGTTGCAAAATTGTAACAGTTCCGAATCTGCACCGGAATTACTGAGCTGCCAGACTCAAACACCAGAGACATGAACATTAAACTTTAAAATAGTTTTTGGAAAAACAATAAATAATAAAGAATGGTAAGCAAAAAGTCTTTATTTCTGGAGAACAATCTAAAAACAACTCAACTGAAAAAAACAACCCCTTTAAATAATGATCCCCTACTTCTGGCCAAACTGGTGACAAGATGACGTGAACTGATAAAAGTTTATATTAGATAAAGCTGCAAAACCTCTTAAATATACTGACAGTTTTTTTCATGAAAAGGGTAATAAAGTGAATATCCTGCTAATTATTTTCCCATCTACCATTTTTTTTGGTGAAACTGCCGCAATAGTTTGTCGTGGAAAAATTTGCTGCAACAAAAAAGCCACAAAGACAAAAATGACACAGAGACAAAAAAGTCGTCATAAGAAAAACCGCCCATTGACTTTAAAGCATTTGGACAAAAAAGTCGCAGAGACTAAACTAGTTGCCACAAGAAAAAACTCCCACTGACTTGCATTTGGAGCAAGAAAAATTGTTGCACATAAAAAAGATTTGATCATCACTATAAATTACTGTTGAATAATTCAGAAAAATCCAGAAAAGCCCCTAGCCCTGATTAGTACATAATTTTGCTATCAGCAAAAATTATAGGTCTATTGTCACAGGTCCTCTGAATGTGAACATTTAATTATATTTATCAGTGTTAAATAACTGGGTATGGTACTGTTTTAAAGGTGGTATCACCCTGTGCTTTATGGAATTTAAATTGGTATGGCTGCAAGGAAACCCCTTTTTTTGTGATACAGACATGCTTTTATCCAAAGATATGCTATGCTGTCTGCCTTGTTATAACTCTGTAATTAGCTCTAGAAGCAATTACATTTCTCACTATATTTGTAGTGGATTAGCATGTTTAGCATTGTTCAGGGGT